>NC_058132.1:647265083-647318861 GCF_016433145.1 Gracilinanus agilis | reverse complement strand
CCGATCCCCTCCCCCGCCTCCTCCTTCTCTTCCTCCTCCTCCTCCTCTAAGCGCTGCTGCCGCCGTCGTCCTCCCCGGCGAGGTATTGTTGCCAACCCTCCGTCCCCCTCCCCTCCTTCGGGCAGCTGGGCAGCGCCACCAGCGCCTCCGGGGGTGCCCGGGCCGGGCCGCACGGCTCCGGAGGTCGCCCCGGCCCGGGCCCCGGGGTGGCTGGCGGCCGGGGGAGCAGGGTGGTTGCATTCCGGGAAGTTCACTTCAGGGCCTGAGCGAGCTGGGGAGGGCCCTTCCCTGCACCCCCCACCCCCACCCTGCGCTCTCCGCGAGGGGGCTGCCCGGTGGGGGCCTCAGTGGGCGGGGCAGCTCCCGGACTCGGGCTTCCTCCCCCGAGTGGGGGAGGGGGTGGGGCAGGACCCAGCCCATGCCCTAGGGCTTAGGGCCGGTTGGGCGCTCCCGCCTCGCCCTAAGTTAGCCGGAAGGGGCCGCCCGGCGGACCTGGGTTCAAATCCGAAACCTGCCCCCAGCTCCCCGTGCGACCTTGGGCTAGAGTCCCTTCCTTCTTGCCCTCCCTTCGTTGTCTGTAAAATAGGGGCCGCGTCAGGCTAGGCTATAGCTAAGGGGGCTTCGGGGGCTCAAAGACCTTCCCAGAATCCCCCTCCTCCCGGCCCCTCCGGGGGCTGCCTCCTCTGGCTTGTGCTTGTGCTCTTCCCCTTAATAAAACGAATTCCCACTAAGCTGTGAGTGACTCCATGTGTTCTCTCCTCCGTAACCTTTGCCCTTTAACCCTAGCCTCCCCGAGGGCACGGCAGGATGTGGGCGTGGTCTGAGCCAACCCTGGGGTCACCACGTGATTCCTCTGATTCATTCATTCATTCATTCATTGCCCCGGGGCCCCAGACTCTCCTCTCTCCCCTGTGTACCCAGAAGCCTCTGCGGTCCTGGAGGGGGCCCCTGGCAGCCCAGCTGGCACCTGGGATGGGTGAAGCGGCCTGGGGCCCGGGGAGCCCAGTGTCTGCGGTCATGGGGTCCTCTTTGGGGCGGGGTTCAAGCCTGGAAAGGACGCCTGTCCTTAGACAGATCCAAAGGCTCCCCCTTCCCCCCCCCCCCCCATGTAGGCAGCGTCTCCTCTGGGGAAATCGAGGCAGAAGGGTCACGGGCCCTCCTGAGCCTGGGCTTGTGGGTCAGCGGGAGCCTCCCCCAGTGGGGCAGAAATAAAATCACGGAGGGCCGGAGGAGAGGGCTCAGCATGGGTACAGGCCATGGGTCCTCCTCTGGTGACTGGGGGGGGGGTGCTGACCCCCTGGAGAAGGGGGGATCCCCCGGATAGAGAGAGAAGCAAAGTCTAGGAGGAACCAGGAGCCAGTTTGGCTGGACAGGAGGCTGTGGAGTTGTGGGGGGGGGGGGTACAGGCTAAAGGGGGGCCCTGGAGGAAGGGGTTCTGGTGCCCCCTTGAGAAGCCGCTCTTACATCCTGGATGGACTGGGGAGTCCCTGCCATTTTTCTGAGGCCTTCGTAGCTGGTGAGAAGCTGGCTGGGAGAGGGGGTCAGCTTGGCCCCTGCAGTTATTGCACTCTGGGCGGGGCACCCCAGAGCCAAACAGAAACATGGCTGTCCAGTCTTGGGGAAGCCCAAGATAGGGAAAGTGGGGAGATGTATGGAGAAGGCAGAGTGTGGCCTTCTGGCCCACTGACTCCAGAATGGGGATGGCCTGGCTCGACCACGATCCAGAGGTCTGAAAGGATTTAGCCAAGACGTAAGACTGCCAACATCAAGGATAGCGCACAGAAGAGGCCAGGGGGTGGGCACTGGGGGTAAGGCAGGCTAGGAAGGGGAGCTGGAATGAGGCCTTGAATGATGAACAGAATTCCCGGGTGGAGGGGAGGAGAAAGGGTGCCAGTGGCTGGGGAATAGACCGGACAAAGGTTTGGGACTGAACAGATGCCTGGTGGTTGTGGTGGACATGGCAGAGAGAATCCTAGGAGTAGGGCTGTGGGAGATGAGGTGGACAGGACAGAGTGAGTCCAGGCTGCAGAAAGACAGGAGGGCCGGCCCAGGAGATCAGACTTGGTCTTAAAGGCAATGGGTAGCAGTAGGAGGTTTCTGAGGCCCAAAGGACAAAGATGAGAATCGCCAATCAGGATGATTGGCCTGGCAGTGGATGGGCAGGATGCCTGGAGAGGGGGAGGAATGGGCAGTGGGAAAGTAGAGGCTGTGGCTGTAGTCCGAGGGTGGGCAGAGAGGGCTGTCAGTGCTCCAGACAATCCATTAATCATTTATATTTAGTGCTGGCACACAGTGTGTGATTTTTGTGACAGGCTTAACTTTCTAATTCTGTTTTGCTGAGGTTAAAAGTAGTGTCGCTTTCCATTCCCTTAGCAAATGGGACTGAAGAAAGGGAGGTTCAATCATGCGGCATCATCATCATCATGATCATAGTAATAATAATAGTAATAGTAATAGTTAGAATAACACCAGACCCAGAATTCGAATGTGGAGCCCTTCACAAAATCTGACTCTTCCTGCTCTCTGACAGTCATTAAGGAATTGTCTCCCTCCTTGGGCCTCAGTTTCCCCATATGTGAGAGACTAGATGGCCTTGGTGAGCTGCTGTCTTCTACTCTAAGGGGTTTCCTTCCACTGGAAGACGGACTTGGGGTAAGCAATATTGCCAGCTGAAGGCAGTGAGGCTTAAACAGGGAAAGGGACTCCTGTGTTCATGGCCCCTTGGCCATCACAGGGTGGAAATAGAATTTAAACTCCCGGAGCTTCTAACTCCAGTCCCTCCATCTGTCCCCACAGGGCCGACTTTGCCCTGGACTAGTCCAAAAGCTGACACCCTTATTTTCTGTCTTAGAATCCATACTGGGTAGGTAGAAGAGCAGGAAGGGCTAGGCAGCTGGGATTAAGTGATTTACCCAGGGTCACACAGCTAGGCTGTATCTCAGACTAGATTTGAACCCAGGACCTTCCCTTTCCACCAAGCCACCTAGCTGCCCCTCTAGTTCTCTTCAGGATCCTTTTTCCTATTGCTGGTGGGTAGATCTGGAGTTTATGCCTCGGTTATCCTCCAGGGGCTTTGGGGGGCAGAGAGGGGAGTCATGGAGGCTGGTGGCTGCCGATTTGGGAACAGGCTCAGGAGTGGTCGCATCTGCTGGACCTCTCCCCCTCCTTCCATCCAGACAGACTGGTCTGTTTAGGGATTCTGGACCTGCCTTACCCACTCTTTTCTTTTAACCAAATATTTTATTGCAGCTCATTTCTCCTGACATCATTGACATTCCACATGACTCTTCAGCCTCCCCCTCTCCCTTTAGAACAAAGAAATCTATTGTGAAGCCAAAGGACCCAATGTGTTGGCTGTGTTGGCTGTGAATGCCCTGTTCCCCTTCTCTAGACCACCACCTCTGCCAGAAGAGGCAAGCCTGCTCCTTCGCCCACTGATGCCCACCTTGTCACTGTCTTGGGCAGCTTTCTGAGCTCTTCCAGTGTTGTTTCTTGGGTGATTTTGCAGATGGTTCTCTTAGTTTGGTTCTCCCTCCCCCTAGACATTTCCCACCTTCTCCCATTTGCTCAAACACAGCCTCCTCTCTGGATCGTTGCATCCCAGAATCATGGGCTTTAGCCTTGGAAGAATCTCCCTTCGGGTTCTTCTAGTCCAAGTCCCTGAGTTTCCAGGGCCCAGGAGAGTGGACTCGTCTCGGTGATATTGTGTCTCTTTGGCCCAGCGTTTGAGGCCTTTGTTTTCTGGCTCCAGATGACCTTTGGGTTCTGGGAAATCTCCCACTGCTGCTCCTGACCCATGCTTCGTGCCCCTCATGGCCTTTGCATTGACTGGCCTGCATGCCAGGAATGCTCTCCCTTTTCTTCTACATTTCTTAGAACCCTTCCTGCCCTTCCAGGCCGGATCTCAGTGCCTGTGCCACCTCTGAGAGGCCTTGCCCGGGTCCTGCCAGCATGGGTGTTCTCTTTCTCCCTCCTGCCACCCCCAGGAGAATGCACGTTCCTTGAAGGCAGAAGCTGTTCCCTCACTGGCCCTGGCATGGCCCCTCGCCCATGCATTCTTTTGTAAATGTTCATTGAACTGAGTGGAAGGGTAGATTAAACCGCCCCTGAGAGTCCCTGGCAACTGAGATTCCGTGAGTCTGAGAATGGCCTCCCCCATTAAAATCACACCAAGTGGGACCTCTTTTCCATGTCAGAGAGAGATGGTGCTGCCTGTTTGATGGCCATGGGCGCCATGTTGGATGGAGAGCCAGAGGAGCTGGGATGGGCTCCCCCTGGGTCCCTTCCTCGTGAGTGGCCTGGGCTAAAGGAGAGGATTGGAGGCAGTGATATCTGAGGGCCCTTCCAATTCTAGGACAGTACCCCCTCTTTGAAGGCCCAGGCCCACTTGCTGCCTTCATGAAGAGCTCTGTTCCTGCCCACCATAATTCCTCCGGACTCCCATGGCATATGGGAGGACATTTGCTGCCCTCTGCTTTCTGGACTTTCCTATCTTGGCCACTCTCTAAAGACAGGGAGAGGTGGCCACTTGGTCTCTGCCTGGGCCGTGACCCTTATGCATTTCAGACAGCTCCTGGGCTTCTGGGGACCCCCTTCTCCCACCTCAGGAGTCCCCAGGGCCAAGCTCAGCCACATGCCCTCAGGCAAGGCTTTGTCAAGATCCCTGTGAAGTTCTCAGTGGTAGTGAGGGGAGAAGGAGCTCTGCCTTCAGAATCTTCCAGGATGAAGTCAGGAATGTTCGTGAGAAAGGGCAGCTAGGTAGCACAGTGGACAGAGCACCCAGCCTGCAGTTGGGAGGACCTGGATTCAAATCTGGCCTCAGAAACTTTCTAGCTGTGTGATCCTGGGCAAGTCACTTAACCCCGATCGACTAGCCCTTGCCTCGCGTCTGTTTTAGACAGAAAGTATGGATTTAAAAAAATAAAGGATTGTTTGTGAGAGCCAAGTATAGCGCGGGAATACATGGGTGTGAATTTATTATTTTTCAGATGGAAACAGGATTTGTCCTTTCCTGAAATCCTATTGCTAGGCTTCAGTCAGGTGTGGGGCGGGTCAGTCGGTCAGTCTGTCAACAAGCACTTTTTTATGTGTCAGGCCCTGGGCGAGGCACTGGGGGTACCCAGAAAGGCAATCACAATCCGCCACCTCCAGAGCTCACAGTCTAATGGGGGAGGCAACACGCCTCGATGGACAAATGAGAGAGAGACCAAATACATGTAATATCAGAGGTTGGTAGTGACTAGTGATGGCCAAACGCCTCTTCCAGAAGGTGTTACTTGAGTGGAGCTTTGAAGGAGGCCGGGGAAGCCTCAGGCCCCTCCAGCTCCAGAGCTCGGGCCGTCTGAAGCCAGGCGTCCGGAGGCTGCCTTCCTCTCTTCCCCGCCTCTCCCAATTCCGTGTGTCCCCAGCCCCAGAGGCTGCTGACTTCCCTGCTGACTCTGTGCTGACTCCTTGGTCTCTTGTTGTCTGCGTGGACCTTTTTTTGCTTGCCTCTGGGGTTTGAGGGGCCAGGCTCCTTTTAAAAGCTGCCGTCTGGAGCTTTAGGACAGGGCACATCCCGTTCCCTGGTTCCTTGGGGGCTGGGATTCTTCCAGGCTTCCTTGCCGGAGTCACATGCATCTGCAGGCCTTCAGCAACACGGCACTTTTCCTTTGTTTAAAAAAAAATGTATTCCTTAAAAAATTTATTTAAAAATAATTTCTTTATTTTACATACACGCATCATTCTTTTAAAAATTTAATTAACTTTTTAATGAGCCAAGAATCTAACTGCCCTCCCTCATCTGTCCTTATTTGGAAAAAGAAAGGAAAAATCAAATTCTTATAACAACAGAAGAATGAATTCCAGCTTTGGCCATGTTTACATATGAGATGTATGTGTGTGCGTGTGCGTGTGCGTGTGCGTGTGTGGGTCTCATTCTGCCCCACGAGTCCATCATTTCTCTGTCTGAAGATAGGGAGCCGCCCTCCCTTTCCTTAATGGATCTTTGGTCAGGGCGCGAAGACAAGCTAAACACAGATCCCTGGAATTTCCCTGATGAAGGAGGAGGACTTGAGCACCCTTAAGCTTACACAGCCGCAAGCCTTGCCTGGCAATAGTTTTTCTCCCCTCCTGTTTGCTGATAAATCCTCCCGGTTTGCTCAGTGTTGCCCCGGGAGACAGATGCAGGGCATCATGGTAAGAGGATGCTTCGGCCGGCTCTCCTTGAGGTATCAATACCTTTACTGATACTGCCTGCTTGGTTCGGAAGGCTCAGTGTTCGTTTGATGGGAATCAGG
This sequence comes from Gracilinanus agilis, assembly GCF_016433145.1. Taxonomy (NCBI): domain Eukaryota; kingdom Metazoa; phylum Chordata; class Mammalia; order Didelphimorphia; family Didelphidae; genus Gracilinanus; species Gracilinanus agilis. Next base: position 647,312,583 of record NC_058132.1, on the reverse strand, counting down.
AGGCATCGTCCCTCCTCACCGGCTCCCGGGGCTTTGAGGCTCCCTGGAGAACCAAAGTTGAAGGAGGTGGGTGGGGAGGGTCCCTTTTCTTGAGAAAGACAGACAGACAGACAGACAGACAGACAGACAGACAGACAGAGAGATCCCTCCTGCAGGAGGCCATCAGGCTTTTCTCCTCTTGAGTTATGTGTGTGATCACAGACAGACTTTTCACCCAGGTCTGGGGCATGTCGTCCAACCCAGACACAAGAGGATTCCTCCCACTACTGTCTTGAGCTAAAGCGAGCATCCAAACTGTGCCTGAGGATGTCCAGGGAGGGGGAACTCACTGCCTGTAAAGGCAGCCTCGTCCACTTTGAGTCAGATCTCCTGGTTAGGAAAGCCTTCCTGATGGAATGCCCAAATGTGCCTCTTCCCATTTTCCTGGCTCTCAGGTCAAACAGCACAAGTCTAATCCCTCTTCCACAGGACAGGTGATGGAGAGCGGAAGTCATTCCTCATCCCCCCGCCCCCAGCCTTTTCTTCTCTGGCATACCATCCCCCGTTCCTTCTGCCAATCCAAATCTGTCCTGGACTCCTGACCCTTCTCGGTGCCATTTGTCCTCCTCTAAGTCCTGTCCAGCTTTTCAATTTCCTTCATGGAACTCCGAAGTGGACACAGCGCTCCAAATGAGATCCGCCCGAGCACAGATCCTTCCTGTTCCTGGGAGCGCTGCCCCTTCTTGCTTCACGCTGTCCAAGATGTTATTTCCTTTTTTGGCATCCGTCTCACATGGATGACTCATTGGACAGGAGTCCACAACCCCCAGGCCCCAATCCTTTCCGTGCCTTCTCTCTATGCCTCTCCCCTCTTCTGCTTAGAGAATGATGAACTTGGTTTTTCCCCAGTGCCAGGTTTCACACTTAGCAATGCATGAAGGTACTCCAGTGGGAGTTGCTTCTGGCAAGGTGGGGCACTGTAGACTGGATAGAGCATAACTCAGGGGGAGGTGGGGATGCAGGAAGTCTGAATTCGAATCCTGATTATCAGCAAATGGCCTGATCTGCCTGTTCTGTGGTATTTTTATCTGAAAAAAAGGAGACAATAGAATTTCTCTTCCCTGCCTTGCAGCTTCATGGGGAGAAAGCCCAGGCAGCTCATGCACCGAATTGATTACTTGTATTTTATTGCTCCTGAGATAATAGCAGAACTGCCACCTGCCATTGCTCACACATCCTTCTTTATGCCTCCGTAGATGGTCTTTGAGCCTAGCTGTGGTCTGATCCAATTCACCCGAACCAGCATTCACTAGGCATCTAGGAGAAGCATGATGCACAGGGACTTGGGCAAGGTCTCTGACCCTCTTTTGGAGACTATAAGTTGCAGAGAAGGAGCCAATCTCTGTTGGTAGTGGGAGATAAAAGGGTAAGGGGCATCTCCGAGGCCCTGAGCCATGCTCTGGGGATTCCATTAATCAGCCAGTCATTGGATCAGGAGTTGTTAAGTGCCTACTATGTGACGGCCACTGGACCGTGTCTCAGGAATGCAAAGATGAGAAGGAACAGTTCTTGCCTGTGAAGGGGGAAATGCTATGTATATATTCTCAGTCACTTACAGAGGAAATCACTGATCTGGGAAGCATCCCCTGTGGGGGGGGGGTCCCCGGACTTCTGCTTTTAAGTGAGCCAAGTGGAGAAAGGAGGTGGTCAAAGGGAGGGAATGGTGTTTCTAAGCTGGAGGTGAGATGCCAACAAGCCTTGCCAAAGTTGACTAAGTTGGTTCCACAGAAGACAGACATCCAGGCTTTTTGCTCAGGCCTGCAAAAGAAGCATCTCCAGGGCTGTAGATTCTGTGAGAACTTGTCCTTCCATAGCTGTTCAGGAATCCAGAGTCCTACCGCAGTAGCATTAGGCAGTCATGGAAGATGCCAGTATTCATATTCATTTCCTCAAAGAAAGACCAGGTGGTAGGAGCCCTGGGTCAGGCGCATTTATTGTCTCTCCCCACCTCCTCCACCTCCTCCACCTCCTCCACCTCCTCCACCTCCTCCATTCCTCCATTCCTCCATCTCCTCCATCTCCTCCACCTCCTCCACCTCCTCCACCTCCTCCATTCCTCCATCTCCTCTATCTCTTCCACCTCCTCCGCCTCCTCCACTTCCTCCACCTCCTCCACCTCCTCCACCTCCTCCATCTTTTCCACCTCCTCCATCTCCTCCACCTCCTCCACCTCTTCCATTTCCTCCATCTTCTCCACTTTCTCCACCTCCTCCATCTCCTCCACCCTGTTTTCATTTCTTTTTGTAGCATTTGTAAAGGTGTATAAATGGGATGAAAGGGGAACTCTTGACTGGGTAGAGGGTTTAGTTATTGGTAAGGAGTACAGCCATCTCAGCGTGTGAGACAGAAGAAAAGGAGGAGAGAATGACTGAAGGAGTGATAGGAGATGCGGAAGAGGGGAGAAGGGGGATCTCCAAATGAAATATGGGGCAGAGTTCTCCAAGGAGAGAGTAGATGGCAGGGGAACCACAGGCCATTGGGGGAAGGATGAAGGGGTTTGAAAGAGCCACTGTGGGGAATGAGTTGGAGATTTGATAAGAGATGTAGAATAGGATTGCCTAGCAACAAGGAGGGCCCAGCCGGGCTTGGGCCACATAAATATCAGAGACATATTTGAAAAAAAAGGTTAGAGAGTCCGAAATGGTGAGATTTGCAGGAATGAATCAACTCTTATAGCATCTTATAGGAAACAGGATCTTTTACAGAAAATAAACAGACAAGATGGTAGCTCTGTGTGGTGTCCTGGGATCATGGGGCATGGATCCCAGACTTGAAGCTGGAAGGAAACTTTGAAATCAGCTAGTCGAATGTCCCCACTTTACAAAGAAGGAAACTGAGGCAGTGACTTGCCTGAGGACACCCGTCTAGAAGTGCCCCAGGTAGAATCAGAAGTCAGGTCCTGTGACTCCAAAGTCAGCATTTTTCTTTCCTGCTTTACCTCATAGTTAGATTTCCTGCCTGTGTTTTTTTAACTCAGAATCTGGGACATTTTCTGGTCTTAATGTGATATACTGTGAATTGGAGGAAACTCATTGCAGACTCCATTCTCTTCAGAAAAATAGAGTCTGTGAATCCAGGCCAGAATCATAGTATGATGGAGGGAATCAGTGAGAGCCAGAAGTCTGAGGACATCTTTTGTTATCGGTAATACCTTATTGATTTAGACACTCACCACCGTCGCCACCCTGAAGTGAGTGAAGAATCTGAGCAAATTCCTTGGCTGAGCCAAGGCCAAAGCTCCCTTTTGTGAGGTCTCGGAGCCCAGGGCTTACTTCAGCCATTGAAAAGGGCAAATGGAGTCTGAGATTTGAGAGTTTGCCTTGCATAAGAGGAGGACAAATTATTTTAAAGGCTGCTAGTAGTGCTGAAGGCATAGACTGAGAACAAAGGGTCCTTGGAGACGGAGTCAGCAGTTCAGATCCCAACCCATTTCTGTCTGCCTATACGATAGAACTCTTTTTTTTTTTAATTTTTTTTTTAATTTTTTTTTAACCCTTAACTTCTTTTTATTGATTTATAGGTGGAAGAGTGGTAAGGGTGGGCCATGGGGGTCAAGTGACTTGCCCAGGGTCACACAGCTGGGAAGTGGCTGAGGCCGGATTTGAACCCAGGACCTCCCATCTCTAGGCCTGGCTCTCCATCCACTGAGCTACCCAGCTGCCCCCTATACGATAGAACTCTTATCCAACTCATTTCCTCCAACCATCATGGCAGGGGCAAAGGGGAGGCAGATACGGCGAGGGCCCTTTGACACCGTAGCGATAGCTGCGGATCCTGCGGATGGTCCGTTGGTCTTCTCTTACTTTCCCTCTGGGAAAGACGCCACTTTTGTTTGCAATTGTCCGTTTCCCAATAATGGTCTCCACTTCTCATAGCGAGTCCTTTGATTGTAAGCCGTTGGACGCTGTTCCCACCCATCACGCCGCTCTCCACTGGCTTTCCAGGAACCCTGGCTCGTGGCTTCCCCTTCCTCAGGGGCCATCCAGGGGCCTTCAGGAGAAGCAGGCCAGCATTTAAGAAGACAGGCTTTTGTTTCAGAGAGGAGTTTAGGGGCCCCCAAAAGAGATGGGGATACTTTGGGATCTGTCACGCGGCACAGCTGAATCTCTAAGCACTTTGTGTATATGGTACCAAATAACCAGGGTACCGAACATAAAGGAAATCAGTACAAATAGAGTTCTCTAAAAGCGATCTCTAGTGCAGCCGGTAAACCTGCCCCCTCTCTGTTAGAACCGATGCTCACAGTTCCAAGGTAGAAGAGCAGTAAGGGCTGGCAAGCAGTTGGTATTGGGTGACTTGGCCAAGGTCTCACAGTCACTGACATCGCTTTCCTGATTGTGCCACTTGCCAGTGCCTTCCTCCGTGCCCACTTCATCCTCTACCTTAAGTATGTCTTGGGTGTCATCGATAAGCATTATTTGTGTCAATCTTCTTTTTCCAAAAGAGTTTCAGCTCCTTGTAGACAGGAAGGGTTTCTTTTCTGTCTTGGTAGAGTCCAGGGTCTGGCTCCTAGATAACAAAATGGATCCGTGTCCTGTGCGTGTATGTAGATGGGTGCATACATGCAGAAATACATGCGTGTCCTTGCGTGTGTCGGCAGAGAGGAAACCGCTTTCTTTGTTTAGAGCTTTTCGTTCCTAAACAAGCGAGACTTTAAGCGGTTTGATTCTTGGCCAAGTTCCCCGGAGCAGCTCCTTAAGCAGGTCTCCTGCGCGTCCCGCCCGTCTCCCCGTTCGGTTTTTATTTCTTCGGGGCCTCTCTGTCTTCTCGGTCCAGCCAGGCTGGCTCGTGCGCCGTTCCGTGGTCGCTCTTTATCTCTGCGAGGGCAGAGAGCCTGCCAAAGAGACCCCCAGGACGTGGGTGCCGGCGACGATGCCCATGGGCTGAGGCACGGGTGGCTCTCTGTGGCTCTCTGTGGCTCCCGCCGCCTCCTTGGCTTGATCGGAGAGATGGCGGCTCTTCCCACCACCGTGTGTGTGTGTGTGTGTGTGTGTGTGTGTGTGTGTGTGTGTGTGTGTGTGTGTGAAAAGGAGGACGCGAGGAAGCTAATCTCCATCCGCTCAGATTCACTCGGGGCTTTCCTGGGTGAACAGGACGGAAGAGGGGGTCGGGCCGGCTCCTCCCTCCCAAGCAGCGGCCGAGGCCGACTCTGGCTCGTTGTTGCCCTTTTCCTTTCCACCTCGACGGAATCGGCTCTTGGCGCTCGACGCTTCTTGGGAATTCTGTGCTGGGAACGCTGGCCGGCGTGGCCGAGGCGCTTGGAGATCAGAGACCCCCAGAAGCTGGCCAAGGGGGGGTCATGAGGAGTGTCCTCCAGAGGGCGGCCCTGGCAGGGGGAGGGGGAGGCTCTGCCTGTGCTGTGGGGTTCCTGGAAGTGCCCGGCCCCCCCGAGCTTTCCACGCACTGGTGGTTGGTAGGTTAGAGTCAGGAAGGCAGATTCAAGGTCAATAGCCAACTCTTTGTTTTTCTTTTTAAACCCTCAACTTCCGAATTGCAGTCAATGCTGTGTATTGGCTCCTAGGTGGAAGAGTGGTCAGGGTGGGCCATGGGGGTCAAGTGACTTGCCCAGGGTCACCCAGCTGGGAAGTGTCTGAGGCCAGATTTGAACCCAGGACCTCCTCTCTCTAGGCCTGACTCTCCATCCACTGAGCCACCCAGCTGCCCCCCAATATCAACTCTTAGCAGCGACCATGGGCGAGCTGGATGACTTTATCCTCCATTTCCTCACCTGTACAATGGGAACATTGGACCCTCGATCGTTTAACCTCAGGCTTGCTTAGCCTCGGGTTCCTGATCTGTAAAATGGGGATAATGATGCTTGATCGTCATGGTACTGCCAGCTTGAAAGGGACCCTGATGGCCATCTGGCCAACCCATGCCTAAAAAAGAATGAAACCCCCGAATGAGGATACACCCACCATTTCCCAAGGCAATCCATTGCGTTGGGGTCTTTCTAGGAAATTCTTTTTGGCCTAAAGTGGCCTCTTTGGACTTGCAGCCTCTCTCCTGATGGGCCGGGTCTGGCCCCACAGCGTAAGGGGGACCCTCTTCCTTCTGCTGGCCTCGAAAGACCTGCAAGTAGCCGTCCTCTTCCGTGCGCCTCCGGGTGAGGCACCCCCGCAGCCTCCGTGGCCAGGGCCGGAGCTCATCGTCCCCTCTTCAGGCTGAGGAGAGCGGCGTCTCGGGCCTCGCTTCCCGGGGCTCCTGGGCAGCGGGACGAGGTGATGTCCGGAGTGAGGAGCCTCGAAGTGCTGTCTGAGGGGCGGCCGTCGCCGTCATCGCTGGGCGGCTCAGAAGCCCCCGACACGCGCCGAGCGGCCGGCGCAGCACCCCGGACCTCAGCGCCTGGGTGAGATTTAATAGAACTCCAGTTAAACATTTATTGCTTATTTAATTCAAAATTAACTTAATCACCACAGTTGGTAACAACCACCGAGTATTTAATTAACATTCAGCAAACTACCTTATTAAGTCTAAATTGGATCCAGGCTGGTCTTGTTTATCCCGTTGGTTGGCAAACACACTTTCTCCACCTCCCACCCCAAAAGCCTTTGCCCCCCCACGCTGCAGAGCAGGCCGCGGGGCCCCTTCTGTTCTCTGGAGCCCTGGCCGGGAGCTGGGGGCCCAGCAGGCGGTTCTGGCCCGCCTCCGGCCTTTGGAGCGCGTGGGTCGTGCAGGTGTTGGGAAGTGAAGGTGGGCCGTCCAGGGTGTCCGTGCCGGGGATCCGCGGGGCCAGTGACCATGGCTTCCTCTGGAGGACGGCCGGCTCCTCCCGCTCCTGCCCTCTCTTTCCCTTCTGATGCATCTTGGGGTCCCCATGGACCCCCACCTTTGGAAGCAACTCTGGGGCATCCCCAAACAAGAGGCCGTGTGGTTCGGTGGAAGAGGACGGGGTTCGAAGCCTGGGTTCAAGTCCTGCTTTTGCCACCAATAAGAGGCTTCTGACTCCCATCTTCCTGGGAGCTCCGCTTGTCCCCCCCATAAAATAAGGGCCGGACACCCGGCCTGGCTGCTCTTGGGGAGGGAGGGGGGTGCTCACAGGAGTTCATGCGGAATTCTTATTGTTGAGGCCTGGTAACCCGGACTGGCTGTCTGTCTGTCCTTTCTGTGGTTCCCCTCGGCCCCCTCGTGCCAGGGCAGCTCCCTTCCGATCCCTCGTCTTGCTCATGCCTGGGATAGAGCCCAGCTTCAGGAAGACTCGAATTCAGAGCCAGAGCCGTGCCAGGATAAGCTTCTGCACCGCCGAGCGCCCCCATTTCCTCCTGCACGACAGGAAGCGGGAGGACCTGGGAGGTTCTCTCCAGCCTCCAAGGCGCTCGCCCTCGCCGCCCTCAGGGACAAAGGAGGCCCGAGGCTGGAGGCTCGGCCGAGATTCCTCCTCCTGGCTGCGGCTCCCTCCCGGAGCTGCCCGCCCGGGGCTCCCCTCCCTTCCCCTCCTTGCCTCGGACTTCGGGCTTTTAGTCCAGCTTTTAGGCCCCAGCGATGGAGAGAGCCCCAGGGACCGACGCTCCCCGGCAGGGCCTTTCGGGTTCCTGCTGGCCAGTGCTTGCAGGGGAGGAGAAAAGCCCAAAGCCTCGGCCGCCCGGTGTCCACCCCGTGTGACCCCTCCGGGGACGGCAGGGCCCAACGACACCCCCTCCGTGGAAGCCCACTCAGCGGCGTGGCCCGGCTGGCTTGTGGGCCCCGAGTTCCAGGGAGCCGTCGTGGTCCAGGGCAAAGCGTTCGACCAGCCACCAAAGCCGGAAGCCCGACCATCCCGCGTGTCCAGCTTTGGGCGAACAGACCCAAGCCAAGTCCGGTCCTCCCAAAGGCAGACGGGGGTCTGGAGCGCCGCCGGAGCCGCCGGAGACACACAGACAGAGCAGGCAGGTCCGAGGCCTTGAAGGCCTTCCTGAACTGGCAGGAAGACGAACCACCCACGGACGAGTCGGCCAGAATCAGAGCGTCCAGACGGTGAGGCGCAGCCATGGGAGGCCGGCCGGGCCTTCAGCCTTCAGGAAAGGCTCGGACGTTCGTCCCCTTCGCTGAGGCGTTGAGAAGCGGCTGCCATGCGCTGCCCGGTGCCGGTGCCGGTGCCGGTGCCGGGGGCTGAAGTCCTCCGGACCTTTCTGGCTGGAGGCTGGTGCCGGCCCGTCCCGCCTGGCCCCTGGAAAGCCTCCTCTGGGCCCATTTCTGGGCCGGCTCACAGAGTCTTCATAAAAAGAAGCGATTCCCCACGCCGTGGCTGCACTTCTCCGGCTCTTTTTCCAGGATGGCCGGCCAGAGACACGTTTCCTTTTGCGTCCTGCTCCTCGGGCCCCCTGTGGGGCTCCGGGTGTCCACCCGGCCTCTGAGGGCCAAAGGAGGCAGCTTGACCCCTCCGGGAGGGGGCCGGCCCTGCCCTTGAGCTCCTCTTACCGGCCGGCCGCCTTTGGCCCATTTGGGCCGAGGCCTCTGGCGCTGCCTCTCTCAGACATTTTTTCTCCTGAGACTCTGGGGATCTCCCTTCCCCAGGGGCCCCTCCATTCTTGTCCGGGCCCCGGAGCTTCTCCTCGCTGGGCTCGCCCCGGCTGCGGCCTGCCTTCTTGCGGACTCCTGGGCTTCCGGAGGATCCCTCAACTCTTCCTGGGACTCAGTTTCTTGGGTTGTAAAACAAGGGTTGGATGGATGAAGGGGAGGCCCTTCGTGTACCCCCTCTCCGCCGGCCAGGCCGGAGGGGGCGATCTCGTGTTCCAGGCTGGCCTCCGAGGACGTGTTGATGCCTGAGTCCGGCCTTCCTTGCTCTTCTGCCTCGGGACCACCACCAGGAGGGATGCAGATGGAGGGGCAGCACACGCGGAAAGCCCCCTCCCCTCTGGGGCCCCCTTTCCCAGGAGCTCTGCAGCCTCTCTTTGCAGGCGCTGCTTTTCCCGGCCGGCCCATTCCCCGGAGGCTGCTGCCCAGAAGGCCCTCTGGGGCTCCCCATTTAAGCCCCCCGCAGGAGCGCCAGGAGGGGCTTCTTCCGGCCTCTTCCCCTCCCCCCAGTGCACCTCCAGGAGGGGGCCGCGAGCTGGCCTGGGCCTGGCCTGCTGCAGGGCTCTGAGAGCCTCCGTTCCCAGGCAGGGAGGCCGGCTCGCGCTTCAGAGGCTCTCGTGAGGATCCAGGAGGTCAGCCTCTCCTCCCTAATTGGATTGGCCGGCCCAGCGTCTGGGACCCCCATCAGAATGTGTGTGTGTGTGTGTGTGTGTGTGTGTGTGCCGGCACCGCGCTGGGCCCCTCGTGAGCGTCCGGCCTCCTCGAGGTGACCCCTGAAGAGAGCTCTTCCCAGGCCGTCCCTCGCCGTCGGGCCTCTCCAGCGACCCAGGGTGGCGGGTTCAAGCTCTGGGGCAGGGCAGGGGTTGTGGCTGTGGCGCCTCCACCTTCGCTTCTCCCCAACATCCCTCCAGAGACGTCAGGGCCCTGCGGAAGGCCCCGGCCCATGGCTGACCCCCGGTTCTGGCCCAGACGCCATCCCCAAGGGCCGGGGCAGAGCCATGTGTGCCCTCGGCGGCTTCCCTCAGGGGCTGGGTCAGTGCTCGGCCTTCGAACCCAAAGGAATCCCCCCGCCGGGCCTTCCGGCCTCGCCTCTCCCCCCACGACGCAGCCAAGGCCCGGGAGGCGGCAGAGAAGGCGGCGCTTCTCCTCCGGGGCCTCCATATGCCGGGCAGGGATGGAGCAAGGCCTGGAGCGTGTGCGGAGCTCCGAGGTCTGTTTTATTCCGGGCGCCTTTTATCATACAATGTATTCTGTTGTAGTCTGATTTTCACACAAACTGGATCCCAAAACTCCTTACAGAAATTAAAAATACAAACCGTGGGCAGGATGTGTTTTATAAATTACAGACAACAGTAGTGTAAAGACACTGGTCTATGGAATAAATTAGAGCCTACAACCAGGCTGATAAGGAAGACACCGAGAGTCAGCTGCCTGCTGGGAGATGGGCAGCGAGCAGAGCCGTGCCACCCAGAGGCGCTGCCCAAGAGGCCGGCCAGTGCCCGGGGGCCCGGCAGCTTAGATCCCCCAAAGAGGAGGAGCGGGCAGAGGGCTCCTTGGCACCCTGGGGACCCGGCGGCTTAGATCCCTGAGGAGGAGGAGTGGTCAGAGGGCTCCTTGGCACCCTGGGGACCCGGGCAGCTTAGATCCCTGAGGAGGAGGAGTGGTCAGAGGGCTCCTTGGCACCCCGGGGACCCGGGCGGCTTAGATCCCTGAGGAGGAGGAGCGGGCAGAGGGCTCCTTGGCACCCCGGGGACCCGGGCAGCTTAGATCCCCTAAAGAGGAGGAGCGGGCAGGAGGCTCAGCAGAAGCCAGACTGGACGCCTCTTATTTGTCTCTCGCTCTCACACAGAGAATCACCAGCACTAGAGCTGGGAGGCCCCAGACGTGGCTAGTCCAGCCCCCTCCAGCGGTTCGGTGACTTGGCCAAGGTCACATAGCTAGTAAGGGACGGAGCTGGGATTTGAATCTTGGTCTCCCCGTGCTGCTGGATCTTGCTGCCCTCTCCATTGCTGAGCTCTCAGAGAGTTCCAATGGCTCGTCCGGGGCCCTAGAGCTGTGGACTTTGGGAATCAGACCCAGAGCAAGGCCAGGCTCTTTCTAGACTCTCCTAACTGCCTTTCGGGAAGGAAGAAAGCGGCAAGACCTGAGTGGGACGAGTTTTCAGACTCTTAAGTGGGTTCCGTCCTTTCCTGGGTGTTTTTTCTTTCCATTGAATAGATTTCTTTCGTTATATGTTTCCCTCCTTGTCCCCGTTAGAAAAGAGCCTCTCTGAAACCCGGGCATCCTTTCCTTCTTCCTTCTTCTGCCCCAGGGCCTAGCTTGGGACCTGCTGTGGGGATCCTTTGCCCCAGAATTCCTCTGACCCCCGAGTCGGCCTTTTGCTGGCTCCTCCCACAAGCTGCTGCCTTCTTCTCTGGCTCAGGCAGAAACACCTATTTTTGCTCCTCAGAAAACTGCATTTTACTGAGAGACGGATGGCGGCTGTGGAGGTCCTCGGTGGCCCCTTCCATCTCTCCGCTGCTTCGTCCTTCATTGCTTCTGGGCCTTCCCTCTTCCCGGTCCTGCCTGTGGGCAGCATCAGAAGCCGGAGGTCTCCGGGCTTCAGGGGGCTGCGTAGACCCCCGCCAGAATGTTCCTAGTCACCGTTGGTCATCGCTCGTTTTTGTCCCCTCGTACACGCCCCACGTGCCCCACGAGTGAAAGCAGAGTGTCCTTCGCCCTGCAGCCTCCTCCTGCCTCCCTGCCACATGCTCGTCCTCCCAGCACGCTGGCCTCCTGCCTGGACGCTCCTCTGCTGGTGCTCCTGACGTTTCCTCCGGCATGCTCGCCCGCTCCAGCTCTGGCCTCCTCTCCGTCTCGGCTCCATCCTCCCTTCTGCAGGGAGCCTCCTTCTGCAGGGAGCCTCCGTTCTTTGTATTCATTGGGTTCCTTTTTATAGTGCGGTCCTTTAGGTCCGCTTCTCTCCCTCCCCGCCACTCCCCACTCTTGGAGAAGACCAGAAATTGGAATTTGTTGAGATGGGAGAATCAGCCACGAGAAAACTCAACCCGAATGGGACCGACCGTAGCAACAACAGCTGTGAAAAGGGCGTCTCTGGAAGCCCGGATGCGGCGCCTTCCCGATGGAGGCTATTTCCTTTGGATCCTGTTTCTCTCTCCTCCCCTTTAGATCCGAAGCTCCCCGAAGGCAGGGATGGTCTTTCATCTCCCTCAGCCTTGGCCGGGTGCCAGGCACGCCCAGCACTTGCCAAGCGTTTGTTGATTGAGTCTCGCCTACAGTCTTGTGCTTCCCCTGGGCTCTGACCCCCAGCCGCGCTAGTGTCCGGCATGGGATGACCACATTCGTCGCACCTTTCCTCATGGGGTCTTTGCCGCTTTAGTGGCGGTGTTCAGTGAGGCACTTCTGGCTCATACCAGCCTTCTTCACATGGTTCTAGGTGGAGTTCTAAACCAGAACCCTGTCTCAGGCTCAGGCTAGGGAGCAAAGAAGGCACTCATTCGTCCCTGAACATGGACCAACTTTGGCCCAATTCAGCCAAGCGGGGCAGCAAGGATACAGGAGTGCCTTGCTTTGGGGGGGGGTCTGTCCAGAAACACATCTGCTCTGTCGGTCATCAGATGGTCTTGGGACGGGCCCAGAGCCCACATGGCTTGGCCTTCGGAGATCCTGAGGCCAGGGAGCTGCGCCAGAGAAGCTGGGGCCCAAGAAGGAGGCTTCATCTGGGAGGCTAGGGTGGAAGGAAGTCCTATAGTGGGGATGTGGGGGTGTTCTGTGGAAATCGACTCCATCGGGGAGAAGAAAATGGTGGTCTCGGCCCAGGTGGGTCTCCTTCATCCTCTGTTTACCTATGGGGTATGCAGGCAGGACTAGACCTCTGGTGGGAAGGTTTGCTGAGCCCCTTTGGGGTCCCCCTTTCTCCCGTCTCTCACTTGTAGCTGTAGCACGAGAGGGTTCCCTCTGTGCCACCCCCCAAAAATCTCTACTGATGGGCTAAACCAATTCACAGAGGCAAGTCAAGCCGTCACCCTCATGGCATCATCTTCAAAAAAGGAAGGACAGATAATAATGGGATCGATGATTAGAAACACAAACACAAGCCAGCTTTATTGAAATTTGTTTGGAAGCATTTTTTTCATCTAGTGGTGAGAGAGCCAAAGTAAACCCATATTGGCTCCTGGTGATCACAGTCTTATTTTTCTCAACGCTTTCATCCGACATTCTGGGACTTTCTGGAGACCAGAAAAGCTTCCTACTCGCCCTCCTCCTTTGTCGGCTCCCTCTACGGAATGTGAGCTCCTATTAGATATCTGTCCTTCCTTCCTTCGCTCCTTGCCCAATGCCTGCCATATTTGTTGTAGCTCAACAGCCACCTTGAGTCCCCAAAGCCCTCCTTTTGGGGTTTTCTTGGCAAAGATGCCGGAGTGGTCCAGCACTTTCTTCTCTTCACCTGGCACACTGTAGGTGCTTAATCGCCACGTGTGGCTTTTCAAAGCTCATTTCTAGGAACTCTGCAATCATATTAAATGTAATGAACCTCGGACAAGTCCATTCCAAGCCCAAGGCCTTGCATAGCCTGAGAATGCCATTATTCCCTGGAACTAAGCGAAAAATAGCAGAATGTGGGCACGTGACTTTCTTATCTGTCTCGAATGTGTATTTCTGTTGACTGTTTGTTCTCTGCTTTCTGGCATGATGATTATCCTCCTTACAAAGAACAATAGGTCTGGCCTAGCCGGACCTTCTGTTTTATCATTTCTTCTATCACGCGTCCCAAGTGGTAGATCTGCTCAGTTTTTGTTCTTTCTGTTCTGAACATGAGCTATAAAAGCTATTTTATGGTCCTTAGCGTTTCCCCCGATCCCTTCCCTGTCCTGACCGTTTACTTTGCAGAGAAAAGTCTTTCCTGCCTCCATGTTTTTTGTTTGGCGGCGGGTCTCTGCCTTTCCTTCTTTCCTGGACGCCGGGGAGATGGCGCTCTTCTTTCTCACGCTTGTTTGGGATTCTTGGGAGAGCTTTTCCTCCGAGCTTCAGACCGTCCTTTACTTGGAGGTCTGCGTTTTGATTTCTGAGGATTTCTGGAAAGTAGCAGGCGTGACTGCGCCCAAGTTACTCCTGCTGCTGCCGCCCCTAAGAAGTCCTTCGGCATTTGGGCTTTGGATGCGTTAGCCCCTAAGGACCAGGCTCTCTGCGACAGGGGCCTTAGACTCCAACGGGGGAGACGCGTGTCCATCCAGGACAGGTCACACCCACATGGGAGAGGGGTGCTGACCTTAGAAGGGGGCTCTGCTAAGGGAGGAGGTAGGAAAAGGTTGGCAGAAAGTGACACGTGAGCCGGGTCTGAGGCCCCAGTGAAAAGGGCCATGTTCTAGGCTTTGGGGCCAGCCGGGAGGGAGGGAGTATTGGGGGCCCCGCTTGCTTTGGCTGCCCGACAGAAGACTTTCCATTTCACCCTAGAGGGAAGCGAGACTACCAATAGGGGAATGGGCTGGTCAGACTTCGGCCACGTGGAAACACCTCCCTCAGCCTCACCCCCATTTAAACCTCCTGCTAACATCTTTGGGCCGATTTAGGAGGTACTTTGTGCAATCCGAAAGAGAAACTCTTCTGTGCCTCTCATGAACTATTCCTGCTCATCTCTGTTCCACCCCGACTCCTGGACTGTGCCAGAACCCAGCTCGACTCTGTCGCCTTGCCGGAATCGGTCCTGGAGGGGCCAAGTGGCTCAGGAAGACGCTCTCCAGAGATGGCGATTAGGGCTCTGCATGGAGGGGAACAGCCCCCCGGGGGTGACACAGTGCCACCTTGCAGCCATCACCACGAATGCAGATGCTTCCTTCGTGCCAGCAGAACTCCCCTTGTTGGAGATCTCCTAGATGGAAGTTCTCTCCAAGGCCAGCCAGGGGACTCTCCTACTTTGGACCACCCTCAGTCAGGCAGAACGGGGTGGTTTGATGATTTCGATGAAAAATAATTTTTCTTAAAACTTTTAACTTCTGTATTAGAATGGATACTAGGGTCAGTTTTAAGGCAGAAGAAATGTTAAGAGCTAGGCAATTGGGGTTAAGTGACTTGCCCAGGGCCACACAGCTACGAAGGGTCTGAGGCCACATTTGAACTCAGGTCCTCTGGACTCCAGGCCTGGCTCTATGTACTCTGGCACCCAGCTGCCCCAATAATGATGAAGGCAGGGGGCAGCTGGGTAGCTCAGTGGATGGAGACTCAGGCCTAGAGATGGGAGATCCTGGGTTCAAATCTGGCTTCAGATACTTCCCAGCTGTGTGACCCTGGGCAAGTCACTTGACCCCTATTGCCTACCCTTACCAATCTTCTGCCTTGGAGCCAATACACAGTATTGACTCCAAGACGGAAGGTGAGGGTTTAAAAAAAATAGTGGTGAAGGCATTTTTATTAAATATATTATTTATTTTATAGTGTGATGTACTATATTAAATATAAACATCAAATACGATAATTTACAATAATTCTCTCCGAGAAGCGTCTCCCTATAACGGTCCAGTTTTCTTCTTCTCTAGCCTCCTAGTGGAGGCTGGGCCAGAGTGGGACGAGGCTTTTGGAGACTGATCTCTCCAGGACGAGGGTCTCTGGGCAGGAAGTCTCCCCTTCCCGGCTGGTGGGCCCTTCCCCGGCGCTCTGCTTAATGGTCCAAAGGGACTGTGGAGCCCTGGAGGAGAATCGTTTCTCTTTTTCAGAGAAATAATGGGGGCCTTTCGGGGGGCGCCCCGGGAACCCCGAGAACGCCTGGATTGGATTCCCCATTAGCTTCTTTTCCAGTTCCACGTACGCGGTTTTGTGAGAAAGAAAGAAGGGAAGGAAGCCTGGTTTTGCGAGTGGAAGCCATTGGTTCTGCCCCTGCAGCTCCCTCCCGCATCCATGTCCATGCGTGGTTGGCGCGGGGATGTCGGCGGACCCTCTTCTCGTAGGAGGGTGGGCGCCGGACTTTGGCTGGCCAAGGACGGGGCTCCGGTGCCCATTGGCAGAACCGCCCGCCCTGGGGCGGCAGGAGCAGGATGGGGGGGGGGGAGGAGGAGGACTTCTTTATTCATTTAGCCAAGGGCCAGCCGGGGTTCCACTGTGGGTTCACAGGAGAGATGAGTGTTTTCCTCGTCGGGGGGCCCCAGCCTCCCTCCAAGGATGCTGGGCTCTGGGTGCCGCAGCTGCCCACCTCGGGACTCATGACCCGCCGAGGGATATTTTAGCTTCTCAATGAGCTGGTGCTGACAGACTTTAAAGGTCACCCTCCCTGGACGTGGCAAGTTCCTGATTTGGACTTCTCTGCTTCCCCTGGCTGGGCTGGGCCAAATGTGTCATGGAGCTGGGTCATCTGTCGCCGGCCTCCTTCCCCCCACTTGTCCCGCTGCTCTCAGCAGAACACGAAGGACTCTGTGGGCTGCCTGGTCGGGGTCTCCAGCCTCATCCACCTCCATGGGATGGATGTGGGAGCGGAGGCTGGGGGCAAGGTCCCAGGCCAGCGGGCAGCACCCCACGAGAAGCCGGCTCCCTTGAGGCCACGCCTCACCCTCTGACATTTGGGGTGCCCCGAAATAGGAGCGCTCTTGGCTGTGCACAGCTCGCTTATTAATCATAGCGGTCGCCAGCCGGCACAGGGGCATGGGGCCAGGTGGCCTATCCCGGCGTGGCTGCATTTGGTCTAAGAGCCCTGACCCTTCCCCTTAGCCAGGCTCCTGCTCCCCAGGTCTCCCTTTCTTCGGCTCTGGGGCTCCCTGGCCCCTTCCTTATAGCATCCTTAAAGAGAAGCCTCGAGGGTGCTGCTGGCCCTCTGGCTCCCAGAGCCCGCGTAGAGGCCTCTCTGGTCTTTCTCAAGCCCCACCTCACTTGGCCCTCACAACCACCCTGAGGGGGGGGGGCTGTTTTTGAGTCATTTTGGCTACATCTGACCCCTGGCGACCCCCTGGGGGGCTTTCTCTGCTCTCTCGGGAGGGACGAGGGGCACATGTGCCCAGAAATGACTAGAACCTGAGTGAAGAGATGAGTCTGTGCAGGGGAGAGGCCAGAGGGACAAGTTCTCCTGCGGGGTGCAGGGAGGGAGGGGAGCAGAGATAAGGGCAGGCGATAGCCAAGGTGTGGCCCTCGCACTGGAAACCAGGGAAGGATTGCAGCTGGGAGCCCTGGGCAGGGAATGGGGGCCAGGCACAAGGGCATCCTGTGCCTCTGCCCAGAGGTGAGAGAAGGCAACCTGTGTCACTTCTGGAGAGCTCTCGTTGCCAGCAGGTTTTCCTGATGTCGAGCAGGATAGTTTTATCATCTCATTTTAAGGAAGGGGCAACTGAGGCCCAGGGGCCCCAAGAAGCTCAGACTAGGCCGCAGAGCTAGCAAATGGCAGATGGAGCTTCAGTCCTGATGCTGGATTTGCTATCCACAGCTTGGCCCCCTCCTGCCTCTGACCGCCCAGGTGCTTCCTTCTCCAGGCTGGACATGCCCCGTTTGTAGTGCCTCTTCCTGTTTGTAGGCATGACCGGGACCCTTTGGGGTATAGCCGTATCTCCTTCTTTAGCTGGTTCCTTCCTGGAAGTCTGTTTAAAAGGTTTAAAAAAAGTAGTTAGGCTCTGGAATGAGAAGACCTGAATTCAAATCCCACCCCTGACAGCTGCGAGACCTTGCGCTGTCTTGTCATTGTGGTGAGGTCTTGATGGCCCCTGAAGGTCTAGGGCTCTGGTCCTCTGACCCAATTACCTAATTTTTAGAACAAGAATGGTGCCTGGGACCTATTAGACTTGTGTGGTTAAGGCTCAGGGAATGACATTTATTTCTACATTTCTATAAATGATGAGGAAAGTGTGTGATTTCTGTTATCTTTTTTTTGGGGGGGAGGGAAGCATCGTTGGTGGTCATTGAAGGGAAGAAAGAGGATGTCAAAAGGTCAGTCAAGGAGCATTTCTTTGGCTTGAGCACATGCCAGACACCACGCTAAGCAGAGAGGATCTGAGGGGAGGCAGCACGTCTACGGTCATTGTCTTTCAAGAGCTCCCATCCGAATGGAGGCGATGTGACAGTAACTGGAGTCACCCAGACTGGCTTGAGGTGACCTGAAGGAGCTCTTGTGTGAAAGGGAGTGCTCCCATGTAGATAGTTCAGGATCTACAGAGCCGAGGGGAAGTGCTTTCTGAGGGCAGAGCCTCCTCGTGGAGGTCCAGATTTCTGATCCTCTTTGATGGTCCAGATGGGCCAGGGAGGACCTTGTTCAAGACAACTCATGGAAGTGCAAGAGTTGAATTTGCAGTTGGTTGTCTTCACTGCCAACACTCCTGCCCCCCATATCTTGGCCAATGCAGACTCGAGAGGACCCCAGAAGTCACGACTCCCTGTCATATCATCTCCAGCTCTGAGAAGCCCCTCTGGCTGGGTGGGAGAGGGCTGGCCTAGGGTCAGTGGAGACTGCCCCGGGGATTCCCAGGCTGGCACCAGATGGGAGGCTGCCCGCTGGTTCAACGTTTGACCCGAAGAGCACCTCGTTCGGGCCAGACACAAACAGGGTGCCCGGCCTCAGGCGTGGCCTTCGGCTCCTCTCGGATGCCCTCCCTTGCCCAGGCTGTCCTTTGGAGAACGGGGCATCGAGAGTTCACCTTTCAGCAGGCATTCCTGGCCGCTCCTTGAGCTTATTAAAAATCACCAGAACTAGCATCTGCCCATGAGGTCTGTGCGTGATGATGAGGACCACGGAAGGTCTCGGGGAGAAAATGGCGTGTTTGGGCCCTGCCAGGAGCGTCTGCAGCTCAGTGTCCCTTGGGAGCCTTCTGTGTGGGGCTGAGACGGCGAGCCGTCTGGCCAGGCCCTTCGCCAGGCTCTCGTTAGTGCTCTTCCTGGCACCTGGCAAGGACTTCGTGGAGGGTTTTTCATCACGCTGACTGGCCGCTGGTGCTCACAAAAGGACTTCAGGCAAAGGATTCCTGCTCTTGGAAGGGCTCTCATGGCCTGCCTTGCACTCCGGCTGGGGGCAGAGCCCGGAGCTGTGGGGGGCAGCGATAGGGAGCTTTTGGTCTGGCATCAGGAAAAATCTAGCCAAGGGAGTGGCTCTCGGTGGTCCCAGCCCCCTGAACCACAGCGGAGTGAATTCCTAGTGCCGAAATTCTGGAGGGACTTGTTACTCAGGCAGAGCTGAGACAGGATGCTGTCCTAGAGTCTGACCCTTGGGGCCCTTCTGTAAATACTTCTGTCTCCCATTCAAGTGGAAGCAAGGATTATTTCCCTGTATGGGTATCCCTGCCCAGCACAGAGTAGGTGCTCAATAAATGCTCATGGATTGATCTGATGAGTTTTATTCTTCATAAAGAACACACTTCGAGGTCAGAGGCTCTTCCCCCACCCCCTCATCAGATGGATGAGGAATCCAGGTCCCGAGAAGTTAATAAGACTTGTCCGTGGCCACCTAGGTAGTAAATGAAAGAGATGGGACTTGAACTCAGGCCTTTGGAATCCACGCTGGTGCTCTTTCCCAAAACAGCTTCTTCCTTGACTCTTCTGAGAGAAGGTAGAGGCACTGTGGTAAGAGAGAAGAACACTAGATCAGGAATTAAGGTTCCTGAATTCAAATCCTTCCTCTGATACTTACTCCTTATGTGACCTTGGGCAAACTGAATCTCAGTTTCCTTATATGTAAAAAGAGGAGATTAGCTGACACAACTGCTAAGGTCTCCCCTAAATCCAGATTCCATATGTTGGGGAAAATGGTTTTATAGAAGGGGCCATTGCTCAGTGCCACGATCCTCACTTTGGGAGTTAGAAAGCCTGAGTTTCAGTGTTGACTTTTTTTGGCCCAGGAGATCTCTGAGATGGGCTCTCCCTCTTCCCTTTGCATCCATTCATGTTAGGTCTTGCCATGTTTTCCTGAAACCACTTCCCTCATCATTTACCCCAGAACAATAGTTCTCCATCCCAATGATTTGGTTTCATTAAAAGATAATTGGCTCACATCCTTGCCTTCTGTCTACATAAACTCCTTTTGACTGTCCTGATCATGATAAAGTTTTTAGGAGTTACGTGTATCATCATTCCATATAGGAAGCACGAAAGCATGAAAGAGTTTAACTTCATGGAGACCCTTATGATTTCTCTTTCATGCTTACTTTTTTAGGCTTCTCTTGAGGCTTGTGTTTGAATGTCAAATTTTCTATACAGGTCTAGTCTTTTCATCAGAAATGCTTGAAAACCCTTTATTTCATTAAATACCCATTTTTTCTTCTCTAAGATTATACTCAGTTTTTCAGGGTAGGTTATTCTTGGTTGTAATCCTAGCTCCTTTGTCTTCTCCAGAATATCATATTCTAAGACTTTGATTCCTTTAACATTGAAAGTACTAAATTATGTGTGATCCTGATTGTGGCTTCACAATATTTGAATAGTTTCTTTTTGGCTGCTTGAAGTATTTTCTCTTTGACCTGGGAGCTGTGGAATTTGGCTATAATATTCCTTGGAGGTATCATTTGGGGATCTCTTTCAGATGATGGATAGATTCTTTTATTTATATTTTATGCTTGGGATTTAAGACATCAGGGCAGTTTTTCTTGATAATTTCTTGGAAAATGATATCTAGGCTCTTTTATCAGGGCTGTCAGGTAATCCAAATTACTCTTAAATAACCTCTCCTTGAATTATTTTCCAATCAGTTGTTTTTAAAATGAGATATTTCTCATTTATCTTAATTTTTTTTTAATCTTTTGACTTTTTATTTTTAAATTTTCTCTTGGTGTCTTATGGAATCATTAGCTTCTACTTGCAAAGTTCTTTTCTTTATTGAATTTTTCTGCCTTTTTGACTAGTAGTCTAATTCTGTTTTTTCAAGTCTGATTTTCTCATTTATCTTAATTTTTTTTAATCTTTTGATTTTTTATTTTTAAATTTTCTCTTAGTGTCTTATGGAATCATTAGCTTCTACTGGCAAAGTTCTTTTCTTTATTGAATTTTTCTGCCTTTTTGACTAGTAGTCTAATTCTGTTTTTTCAAGTCTGATTTTCTTTAGTGTTTTTTTTTTATATAGCTTCAACCTGTAAATTATCTTTTCAAAATTTTCCTGCATCACTCTCATTTCTTTTCTTAGTTTTCCCCTCTACAACTCTTATCTCTATCAGAAATTCTTGTTAGACTAGGGTCCAATTAACATTTATGTCTGCAGCTATTTTCACATCATTGTCTTCTTCTGGATTTAGGTCTTGGTCTTTCTTGAGACCATAGTAGCTTTCTGTGGTGAAGTTCTTTCTTGTTTGATCATTTTCTATCCTATTTCTTGACTTTGAACTTTATGTTAAATTTGGACTCTGCTCACCTGGAGTGGCTCTCCCAATCTTCTGGGTTTTTTGGTTGCTGTTTTCAGAGCTAGCTCTGGGGTCTGCGAGTTTTCAGTGCTTGCAAGGTGGTATTCATGTGGGAAGATGCGTATTTACTTCTTTCCTGGTTTGTGCACTCATCTTTTCCCCAAGAAGGGCCCCTGCCCCCCTGCAGCCCTAAGTATGAATTAAGTGTTCTTTTTGCTTTGGATCCATGACCAGAGCCTCTGCTTTCTTGTGGCCAAACACAGTGCTGCTCTCTGCCCTGGAACTGTGACCCAGAACTGGATATGGCCAATAGAGGTATCGACAAGCAGCATCTGTGCTCATTGCCAGCCAAGGGTCCCCCGCAGTCTGTTTCTGACCAGTCGTCAGATCCCCTTACCCTATCTGGCCCAAGAGCTCCCAAAGTTGTTGCTACTGATATAGTGCTTTTGCTGCAGTCATTGTTGTTTTTTCTGAGTGTGGGGGCTCCAGACAAGCCTCTGCCTTGGTATCAGAAACGTCTTCTGACCACTTCAGTTTTCTTAGACTGGAAAAATGCCCCACCCTGATCTTTTGTTGACTCTGATGCTCCAAAATTTGATTTGAGGCACTATTTCAAAGTTGGGTAGAGGGAAATGTTGGAAGATTTTAGCTGTCATCTCTGCTCCACCATCTTGGCTCTGCCCCCTGTTGGATGGTACATTTTCTCTTCTAGTTTTTTTTAAATGAATTCAGCAGAATTACAGCAGAATTTCCAGAGATCTGTCTGTCCTTCTCTTTGTACAAGAAAAGGCATCACTTGTTATATAGGTATGTAGGTTTTTTTTTTTTTTTTTAATGATTCACCTACATGCTCATTTTATCCTGGTGACCATAGGAAGCCTTGAAGGTTCTGGGGGCAGAGGGGAGCTTGTACTTCAGGAAAGTCACTTGGACTGCTCCTAATCTGTGACTCTGTAAGCCTATGAAGGCAGCCAGACTCAGTGGAAATGACCTTATCAGCCTAGGAACTCTGTAGATGATGAATGAGAGTTGGGAGAGTGTGGAGGCAGGAGATCTGGAAGAAAAATGTATTGCTTTTCTTATTAGCCGAATGGGGAAACCAGATTCTTGCCCTACCATGACTTCTCCCTTCCCCAACTTACAGGGTAGTTTGATAGAAAACTCTGGAGTGGCAAGGGCCATGATGCTGATCCTTGATTGTTAGGATCACATTTCTGATGAGCTTAGAGTTTTTTTGAGCTAGGAATGACTTCGTTATTGTATAAGTAGCCTGGTTTTCTTTTTTATGTATTTTTGTTTTAATTTCCTCCTCTCCTTTCCCTCAATCTCTTCATGTCCCAACTCCTAGTGAGGAATCCAAGGGATCCAGATGTTATTGGGGACACATTGGAAAGAGTTGCCCCCCCTCCCCCCCCAAAAAATTCAAGCCATGAATCCTGAATCGTGAGGCAGCCGCTGAATTCAGTTCCTTCTTTGGACTTTAAAGGCCCCACTGAGAACCCTTTTTTTCTGTTTCCTTCTCTGAATTTCACAATGAATGAAATATGCTGCTTACTCTCATTGTTTTTTGAGATCATACTTCAAGGACTGTATTCTAAATCATTGTTGAAACTTAGTACCTTCTGATTGGGAAGGAGGTTAAGTATTTGCTGGTGAAAATGTTTGCTCTGCTCTTGTGGTTTCTTTATTGTTGGAGATGAATGTTTAGTTCTGGATTTTAGGAAATGGGAATAGTCTATGTCACTGTCTAATCTTTTATCCATTTCTTTTTGGAAGCATTTCTAAGTACCTTTCAGCACTGTAGGTGGGAGTGGCCACGACCCTGCACTTATCTTCATATTTGGATTCTTTCTTTTAGTTTGGTTTTGATTTTTATCTTCAAATGCATTTGTTGCCTCTACACATAACCGATTTGAACATTGATAGCCAATTCTTTCTTGTTTATTGTAATATATGCAAATTCTTACAAATGATATTTAGTACTTGGAAAAGTAGTAACACCTTTCCAGTCCTCTTTTTAAGCAAATATTTTTCATATCCATGAGGCTTCTGTGTTGTCAATAATCCTTTGACATCTCCTTAATTATTCCTAAACAGTGTTTAAAAACATTTTTTACTGCTCTTCCTTACGCTCCCCCTTGCACAAAACTTGCCAAGTCACAAAATAGGCATGAATTAAAAACTAAAAGAGTGAAGGAAAGAAGTGGAAGGTGCCTGGGTCTGGGGAGAGATCCCTGTGTGCAGGGCTGCCAGCCAGAGGGGAGCTAGCGGCATTTCTTTCCCAGGAAAGCTCTTTCTGACTGACAAGGTTTTGCTTTCTGCAGGGCTTGAGGAGCCTTCCCAAGAGGTGTCTTTGGTGAGAGACCCAGAGGAAGCCTTCGGAGGGTTGGGCAGCTTCTCCATCAGAAACCTCCTTTGGAATCATCTTTTCCCCCATTGGTAGGTACCAACTTCCTTGTGAGCTTTTTAGGCTGGGCTCAGGAGGGCTCCTTGGAGGCTGACAAGAGCACGTGGTGTGAGAAGATGGTGGGTGGTTTTTCTGGAGTTGGGGTAGGAGATCTCCAGAGCCCTTGATTCCTTCCCTGCCTTCTTCACTGCTAAAGAGCTTCCATCCATGGCCTGTGGATGCTCCTCCAGGGCTTCACGCTTCCATAGGGGATCCCCCAATTCCTGGAACCTCCCCAAGGGCAAACATTTCCTGGCTGGCACCTCCCAAAGTTCACCTTCAGGCACTCCCTTTGACCCCAGATTCATTGGGTCCTGAGTAAGAGGTGATGGCCCCTGGGAGCTTTGTCCTGCTCAGGCCTGACCTGTGGGGCCTTGCTGTCAGTTCTGGGGGGTGACCAGAAGGCTGAAGGGACCTTGGGTCTCTGCCCCAGAAAGAGCCATGGAAGGAAGGACCATTGAGCGGGTGGGGAAGATGGAAGAGGAACGTTCTGCCTCTCTTCAAGTGTTTGGAAGTCTGTCGCCTGGAATCTCTTGTACACAGCAAATCACTTACTGCTCAAATAATTAATTAATCAGCCAAACAATTAATTAAATAATGCAGTTGAATTTTTTCCCTCTTGTTCCCTGGGGCTAAAACTTGGACCATTGGAAAGAAGTTGGAAGGAGGCTGATGTTGGCTTGATGTGAGGTAGATTTCCTCCCCCTAAGTGTTTAAGAATGGAACAGGCCAACTTGGGGAAGGGAGAGACCTTGGTGTTGTCATTGCAGGATGTCTGGAGGGGATTTCTGGCCAGAGCATCTTCCTGCCCCTCAGATTCTGGGATGACGCCTTTTTCGATGACTCAGAGATGGCTCTGGCTCCTTGGCGCTGGGATTGTGTTATTCCTCCCTCCTGCTCCCATTCCTCTGTGTGGGCCCTCCACTTCCTGAGCCTCCATTCCCAGCTCCTTCCGGGGCCCCTCCGTCCCCGACCCCCAGGCTTCCTTTCTGGAGATCCTCGTGATTTCCAGACACCTGGGCCAGCGGTCTCTCCCCCATGGAGGGAGGCCACTGAGTGGCCTCCTTCAGCCAGGCTAGGAGGAAAGGAAGAGGGAGACCTTGGTTGTGGTCTCTGCGCCCCTCGGGGAGGCTCAGGCTGGTTTTTCTGCCTCCCTAGGAAGGCTAAGACCCCTCGTCCAGGGTCCACAGCGCATGGCTCTCTGGGCCTGCCGCCTCGCTGCTCTTCCCCTCCTGGAAGAAGTGGGCCTTTGTCCCTGCTCAGGAGCCTCCTCAGGTCACTGCCCTCTGTTGTTTTGGGCAGATTTCACCCCCCCCCCCAACTTGTGTCCAAGGATTCGCTTCCTCGAGGTGCTCAGGCCACACTCCGGCCCCTTCTTTTGGTGTCTTGGCGGGGCTGGCAGAGCTCCTTTGGCTGACCCTCCGCCCTTCTGGGAGGGAGCAGGTAGCAGGGATTCTAAGCCAGGACCTCTGTCTGCTGGTTTTCAAGTTAATTAGACATTTTCGATGGCAGCCCCAGAAGGTACAAATAGGGAAAATGGGGCGAAGTGGCCCGGAGGCCAATTTCAACTAAAACAAACCAACACGCCAAAGGAAAAGGGGAAAACCAGCCCCTTCTGTATCCCCAAGTGAGGAGGTCGGAGCTCCCTTGTGGCCTGGCCAGGCCAGGCTCTTCCTCTGGCCAAGACCGGCTGCAGGAGTCAGGGGCCTGGGCCCAGGGAGGTCGCTTCTTGGGTCTGAACAATCCCATCGTCTCTTGGGATGGAGTGAGCAGCCTGGGGCGCGTGGCCACCCAAGAGAGGCCCAGAGCCATTTCCTAGGGAGCGGGTAGGCAGGCGCTTCACAGGCCATCTTCCCCCCTCCCCCCAGAGCTGCCCGCTGGGGGCCAGGCTGTGCAGCTGAGGGAAGGGCTCTGGGGAAAGACCCCAGCTTTGCTTTTATGTCTCCAGGGAGGGCCTCCTGCCAGGCACAAAGGCCCCAGCTCTGCCCCTTGGGCTTTCCCTGGATGCCTAGAGAAACCCAATAGAAACTTTTACAGAATAAGGCAATCCCATGCTCAGCACATGGGAGGCACCTACTAAATGTTTATTGGTTGATAAATAAGAGGTTTTTGGGGGTGGCTGAGGGGGCGGGAAGCAGGAGAGGCTTCCTGGAGGCCAGGATGTTGGATGCTCCAGATTCTCCCAGCTGGGGGGAGGCGTGGGGGGGGGGGGAGAGAAAGCCTTCTAGGCAAAAGCCCGGATTATTGTGGACCAAGAACCGTCAGAAAACGAGGAGAACCCTAGCAAAGGCTCCTTTCTCTCCCATCTTTATTTCTTTGGCGAATCTCCTTAAACTTGTGGGATGAATTCAGAGCGCAGAAGGCTGAGGGAGCCAGCCGGGACCTGGATCCCAGCAGAGGGTTGGGAGAGAAAAAAAGGGGCTCGCCCAGGTTTCCAGCAGGCCAGGCTTTGCCTCAGGCTTGGACACTGCCCGGGCTCAGGGTCCCAAGGGATCCTGGGAGCCTGTGTGTGTGTGTGTGTGTGTGTGTGTGTGTGTTTGGGGGTCTGGTCCAGGCTCCCTTTCCCCCAGCCCCCCGGCCTCCTCACTTTCTCACACACCTGTCCTTCCGCAGCCACGCCCTGAGGTGTGTCCCCCAAACCCGCGGCCCCGGCCCTGGGCTATTCGGCCCAGACTTCCTCCTGCCTCCCGCGGTCCCCGGAGGCCAGGGGGCCAGAGTCCAGCCCCGGCCTCTCTCGGCGTTAATCATTGACGGAGAGCCGCGGAATCCTTCTGGAGAGGGCAGATCTGCCAAGTGCCCGAGCCGGGAAGGGTGATTTTTTTGACATTCTCCCTAGTCTGCGTGTCCATATTTGGAAATGTTTACCCATCGCCCAGATCTATTGGGAGGGGAGGGGCGGGGAGGGGACTCCGGGCTGGGTCGGAGCAGGATTTGAATTCCTGTTTCCAGAAAATAGGATCCCCCTCCCTCTTCCCCCTCCCACTGGAGGCCGAGCAGGGAATGTCTCAGCTCTGTTCCTCTTCCTGCAGGACCTCCTTCCAAGGCTCGCTGCACGAGGAAGAAGGGCGTGTGTGAGGGAGCCGCCGGGGAGACCCGCCTCGCCGAGTAAGTACCCGCATGCAGGAGCCGGGCCCGAGCGCACGCCGGGGCCTGCCGGGAAGGGATGGGGGGACGGTTTGGTGGATTCTGAGAAGAGTGAGGGGGGCGCAGTGTCCCCCCTCGCCTGTGGCCAGGCCGAAATCCTGTCTGTATGCGGAGAAGTGGAGGGAGGCGAGGATTTCCAGAGAGCAGAGCCTGGGGCTAGCAGGTCAGCGTCCTCGCCGCGCTCGGGGGCGTGCTGGAGCCTCTGAGCTGGGCCAGAAGCGGCCGTCTCCAGCTAGACAGCCCTCTTTGGCCTTGTATTCTTTCTGGGGTTCCTGCCTAAACCCTTTAAAGGGGAGGAATACGGGGCGCCCAGGGGGAAGGCACTTGTCGCCACTAGCCGGGGAGCGGGGCCGGGCCACCCCCTGGGGAGCGCCTGGCTTCTGGCTCTAGAGCCAGGCGAGGGTCCCTCCAGCCCACACTCCTCCCTCTAGGGTGCTGCGATCTCCAGTCACCCGCCCCCGCCCCCTGCGGACGGACGGACACTCATGCGCGCACTTGCACACTCACCCCCTTGCACACTCACACCTTCTCATACACGCTCCTGTGCGGTCCCATACTCACACTCTGTGTGTGGCCCTCTGTGCCATCCCCCTCCCACCCTGGAGCCCTTGAGCCCCCTGGACCCTCGGCTGGAATTCGGGGTCTCCTTTCCCTGCCTCGCCTCTCCTTACCCCAAAGTCACTTTCCTCCCCCTCCCCCTCCCCTCGGAAAGCCTGCGAGTATTTCCTATTTCCGGCTGGAGCCGAGTATCCCTGGGCGGATGCGGCTTAGCCCCGGGAAGCTCCCTGGGGGCAGGAACTTTCTGCTCTTCTCGCTCAGACCCGCCCCCGCCTTTTGCATCTTGGAGCCCGGGGGAGGGACTTCCTGCTGGGCTCGCCCTATCCCTGGAGCGCTCCGCTCCCTTCCTGGGACACCTGCCCCCTCGGCCGCTATGGCGGGAGAGCGTGCCGGCGGGGGGGGGGCTCCGAGGGGCCCCTCCTCCCGCTCGCGTTCTTTGCTAAAAGCCCATTGGGTGGGGGGAGCCCAGCGGCTGGCGATGCGGGCCATGGAGGGCACCTTCGTGCCGGCCCTCGAAGACTGGCCGGGTGCTCCGGATCTCCGTCTGTTCCGTACCGGACAAGGCCCGGCATCCCTGTGAGAAGTTTGGAAAGGTGGTGGGGAAGGGCTCCTGCTGCCCGGAAGGTGCAGGGGGCCGGAGCCATTGTTTGGAGATGATGGTTAGTCCTGGCTGGGCAGCAGTGACCCCCTGATGTGGTTCTGTCGTTTTTCACTTGTCCTGGTGCGTCATGACCCCATTGGGGCTTCTCTTGGCAAAAGTGGTTGGTCGTGTCCCATTCTGGCTCATTTTACAGATGAGGAAACTGAGGCCAACAGGGTAAAGTGACTTGCCCAGGGTCATATGGCTAGTAAGCATCTGAGGCCAGATTTGAACCCAGGAAGATGAGTCCTTTTGACTCCAGGCACCACTCTGAATCCAGGACACCTCCTGGCCGCCCACCAGCCCTTCCTGCAGCCGCCCAGACTCCAATGGGATGCTTTCCCCTACCTGTGCCCAGAAGAGCGTCCTTGAACTAGCCTTCACCAAACGGGGTGCCTCTCTGCTCCAGTGACCTGGTAGGGAGGGAGCCTCCCAATGCAGGAGGTCTGGGTGCTGCTGATCAGGAAGATCCCTGACAGAACTGGAGTCCCAAGTCAAGGGTCTTTCTGCCTCCTACAGTTGTAGGGAACCCTGTGATTCTGAGAGTCTCAGGGGGCAGGACAGTGTAGAACTCTGGGCCAGGAGTCAGCCCCTGAGCCTTAGCTGTGTGACCTTAGGCAAGTCACTTACCTCCAATTGCCTAGCTCTTCTGTCTTTGAATTGATACTTAGGGAAGGTTTAACAAAAAAAAGTTCTTTAGTTTAAAGCCTCCATTTTGTGGATAAGGAAACAGCCTGAGAAAGAAAGCTAGAAAGAAAGGAAGACCCTAGAGTCCCGCTTTAGCCCCTTGTGCCTCAGTTTCCCCCTTTTCCATAGGGTGTGTGTGGTAGGGGACCTCTGTGTGGCTCACTGCCTGGCTGCCCTGGCATATTCCCTTTGCTCTGCACCCATGTTTTTCTGCAACATTCTTTCCCACCAAGAATAGGGAATGTTGGGGGAAGGCGCAGTGAAGACATTTATTTATTGATTTGCTTGGCTCCAGCTGCAGGCCCTCCAGCTGTGGGCAGAGTGGCCTCCTCACACCTGGAAGGGAGGTGGCTGCCTCAGCGGGAGACACTCCGTGATCCCCCAGAGCAGAGGGCCATGGGCACCCAGGGATGGCAGTGTGCTGGGGGCGGGCAGGGACGTGTATTCTCTGACCGCAGCCTGGGGCGACTCCCATCACCAGGACAGAGCCTTCTCCTAATTGGGGGCCTGTCTGGGTGGGCAAACGAGCCTTGTTTGTTGGCTCGGCCCTCCAGCAGCCCTAGTGGGAGAGCTCCAGAAGACTTTGAGAAAGGGGTGGATCAGGGCTGAGGACAGACTTTCTGGGGCTTCTCTCAGGTAGTCTTAGAAGGTTAGAAGCAGGAAGGGCTGTAGAGCCCTCGCCCCCTCCTGAGAAATAAAGAGACCATCCAGGATCAAAGCCTGAAAGCTGAAGGGATCAGGAGAGGCAGCCAGGTGGCTCAGTGGAGAGTGTCAGCGGTGGAGATGAGAGATCTTAGCTTCAAATGTGGCCGCACACACTTCCCAGCTGGGTGATCCTGGGCGAGTCACTTCACCTTCATTGCCTAGTCCTCCCAGCTCTTCAGTCTTGCAGCCAGTACTTAGTATGGACTCCAAGATGGAAGGTGAGATGTTTAAAAGGGATTTCCAGTCACATCCTCTCATTTGGAGGAGAGCCGAGCCTCAGAAGAGCCTTCAGAGGAGTGTCTCGGTGACGGGAAGCCGGAGAGCTGGGATGGCAGTCTGGGCGCTGTGGGGCCTCGCTGAGCTCACTCACCGGCCTTGTTGGCAGCAGCGCCAGCCTCCTGGGTCTCAGATTCTCCCCCCAACAAGAGCTTAGTTAAAAATGGAGTCCCAGCTAATAAACAGAGGTACATGGAGGAGGGCGAGGAGAGGATAGATGCATGGCTGCAGGGATCAAGTCCTAGCTGGACCTAGACTGAAATGGGAGGAGGGGAGGGGGCTGCCAGGCTGCTGGGAAATGGCCCGGCTGCTTTCCCCCATGATCCTGTTCTGCTCTCTGGCCCCCTGGGACCCATCTTTTTATTTATTTAGTTTTGTCATGAGTTTGACAAGCACCAACAAACATGAGCTGCTCTATATACAAAAAAAAAAAAAAAAAGGAAAAATAGCATCCGTGAAACCTTGAATAGTATAGTTTGTTTTTAAAGTAAATAATACATTTAACACAGTAATTCCACCCCTGCCCTGCCTTTCTGCATCCGTTTCTGAACTCCTTTCTGGGTGTTTTTAAATGGTTCATGCCCCTCTCGGCTCCTCTTTATCTTGTCCTCACTGTTACCAGCCCCTCTCAGCCTCACCCAACAGAGACAGAGACAAGCTCTTCTTTGTACCAGGAGGCCCCTTGAAGCCCAACAAATCCTTTCATTGGCTGGGTCTAAGACCAGGAGCCCGTCCCTGCTGGGCCAGTAGCTGGGAGGCTTGAAGCAGCATCCCTGTAGAGTCAGAATCCTTTTCCTTTACCAAACTGTGGCCATTGTTCTCCTCCTCTTGTCCCTTCCGTCAGCATTGGCCAGACAGGTCTTTTTAGGAGTCTCTGAAACGGGTTTATCATTTCATTCATCCGGGCACGATTCTCTCTGGCACATTCTTAGTCCTGAATCGGTCCAGCCATTGTCCATTGGGTGGGCATTGCCATTGTTTCAGTTCTTGGCTACAGCCACAAGGAGGGATTGAAATCCTTTGGCACATTTGGGTCTTTTCCTCTTCCTTTGATCTCCTGGAGGTTATTATTAGTTGCTAGTAGCCCTGCTGAGCTCAGAAAGCATCCCAGCTTAGTGACTTTGGGCGAATGGCTGGACCAGTTCCCAGTTCCATCAGCACAGCATTACGGTTCCCATCACCCCTCTAAGAAGGACCATTTTTCCTCCATGCATTCTGATTCCAATCAGGTCACTGGCAATCAAGCTTGACCCCAGGTATCTGCTAGTAAGCATCCTTACAATGTCCCGCCTCCGTGGTGTCCTGATGAAGTGAGTGACTTGTCCAGGGCCCACGAATGGAGTCAGGGATGGGATCCGGAGCCAGTCCCCATTGGACGTCCCTTCTTGGTCTGGTGACTCTTCCCATATGGCAGGATTCGAAGTCACCTCCCAGCCCTCCCAGGGCTCCCATTGTTTGGCTTTCTTAAACACACACAGCCCCTCCCTCAGCCTTAGACCTGCTCCTCCTGTTGAGTAAACAGCCATTGGGCTGGGCTGGGCCTGGGCTTGGGCTGGGCTGGGCCTGAGCTCCCCATTGGGGCCCTGACCTTCCACAAAAGGGGAGGAACCTCTGGAGGCTGGAGATGTTATGGGCTGGCCTGGAAGAAGAATGGTCAGCTTTTCCCCAAACAACAGCACACCTCCCTCCGATGGGCAGTGACTGACTCACGGCCAGCCGTAGGACAGATGGACGCGGCTGTTCGCCTCCTCGGCCTCTGCCGTCTTTTTGCCCCAGATGAATGCTTCCGGGAGGGCCTGTTTTCCTGAATTTGAGAGAATTCCCCAGCGAGGTCAGCCAATCGTGGCTGTCCGTCCATCCGTTCTGGGCTGGAGGGAGCCGTGCCGGCCGGCAGAAGCTTTCCTTGTCATTAATATTGCAGCGGCCTTCTCCCGTGGGACATCTGATCGATCCTCCGGGTGGCTCAGGAAGGCCTCCCGTGGCGCCTGGGGCCGGAATGCTAAAGAGGCTGGCTGGACCATGTTCAGCCGTGGGCTGGCCCATGCTCGGTACTCCTCTGTCTGTGGCTGCTGATCCTGGAAGCCTCGTCAGCGTTCTGGGCCCACAGAGACTGCTCAGGGCTCCGACTTCAGGGCCAGGAGGGCAGCCATTCTCAGGGACTTGAACCCGGGACTTCTGACCCCAAATTCAGTTCTCTTTTCCCCGTCCATCTGGGTTCCCCTTTGACTCCTGGGTGCACCGGGCCTGTCTCTAGGAAAGTCATTTACTGAGGTGGTGCCCGGCTGCCTTAGGAGGAGGATCCTTTTCTGCGGCACCGCCAGAATTCTCAGGAAAAGGAGTTTCCAGCCTGGAAGCTCCCCACAGCCGGGGAATTGGGGCTGAGGACGGACGTCTCTGACTCCTCCTGGAGGCCCACGTGGGATCCTGTTGGGTTCCCGTCGGGCTTCTTGGCAAGAAGTAAAATATATTGTGCATGTTTATTATATTTATATAGTGCATCATACAATGTATTTTATGCTTAATATATTACATTTATCCTATAACATTTATTCTATAGATAATAAATTATTCTATATAGAAATATAGATGAAAGTCACACACAAATGCACACACGCACAGAGTGTAGCAGTGACTAGACCTACTTTCAGAATCAGCAAGACGGGGGCTGACCCACACACTGGCTGTGGGACCCTGGACCAGTGGCCACACGCCCTGGTGTCCTCCCTCGGCCGGACCAGTGGCCACATGCCCCGGGGTCCTTGGCCGGACCAGTGGCTGCACTCCCCGGGGTCCTCGGCCTCTCTCCGGGGCTCCAGGCTGGCTGAGGGCTGTTGACCTTCCTTGGTGGATGGAGTTTCCTTCGAGGAAGTTTTTTCCACACCGACCTGGCCTCTCGTCCGACAAGAAGACCTGATGCTAGTCTGACAAATGGAGGTTTGCCGGACTGTTTCTCAGGTGATCCCAAAGGCAGCCCTGGGTGCTGAGGAGGCGAGAAGAGAAGGCTTTAGGGGTGTCCATCCGTCCACAAACACTTACTGATCCCCATTGATGAACTAGGAACCATCCGGGTTGGGAAGACGGTGGGGAAATGGCCCCTTTGTCGCGGGACCCCACGGGGCGTGCACGGGGAACGGACACAGCGGCCGTGTGCGGATGGGGCGGTCAGCGGTCAGCAAAGACTCTACTGAAGATGCTTCTCAGCCGAGTCCCGATGGCAATCAGGGCTTCTGAGAGGGGAAGAAGGACAACCTTCTGGAAGCGGGGAACAGCCTGGGCAAAGGTTCAGAGA
Organism: Gracilinanus agilis; assembly: GCF_016433145.1. Classification (NCBI taxonomy): domain Eukaryota; kingdom Metazoa; phylum Chordata; class Mammalia; order Didelphimorphia; family Didelphidae; genus Gracilinanus; species Gracilinanus agilis. The sequence goes on along the minus strand of NC_058132.1, from coordinate 647,280,019 downwards.
GGGGAGACAGAGTGTCGCGGCTGAGGAACGAGTGAGCGTACCACAACACTTGCCCCCTTGGGTCTGTGGAAGGGGGAGTCCGGGATCAGGAGGCTGGAAAACAGAGGGGGAGCCTGGCTGGGAGGCCTTCCCCATGGCGGCCGGGAGAGGGACCCTTTGTCCTTGGGCTAAGAGGGACGCTTTGGAGCTCGATGCTCAGATCCCGGCTTTTGGGGGTCCTCGCGCCCAGCTGCCCTCGTAGCCCCAGACTGGATGGACCCCCGACTCTTCTAAGACCTGCTTATAGTGTGCTGTGAGGCTGTGGCAGGGCCTCCGCCGTGTCACTGGGGCCGATGGGAGAGTCAGGGAGGCTGTGAGCTAACGAGGGTGTCCTTTTGATGCCCTCCCTGAGGGGACCCACCTGTTCAGGATGGGGGGCAAAGTCTGCCCAGCTCAAGCCCCAAGGTGCCAGCCTTCCAGGGACTTCCAGGAGCCCGGCCCAAAGGTGGGGGCCGTCTGGCCTTTCTCAGAAAGGAGGGTGGCAGCTATTAGCAGAGATGAGGATTAGGGCGCCTTGCCTCTGGCATATTGCGGGTGATGCAAATCATATTCGCCAGGCGTAAAAAGAAATAAATAATTCCCTGCTGGTAGGCTATATTTAGGGTTTCTATAGCCACGTGTGAATGGGGCTGAGAAAAGGAGCAGATTTTGGTCTTCAGGGTTTTATGCAAGCTTCAGGAGGCCAAAGCTGACTCAGTATGTACCGTTTTCTATAAACGATGCTCCACCTTTCACTATTTCTGTCCAGGCCTCCACCAGCCTTCCAGGGGCAAACCGACATCTGCAGCTTGGGAGGCAGCCTCAGATTGCCCCCTGCCTCCGCTCCTCCTCCGCCTTCCACCCCCATCAAGTCAGTTGTCAAGGCTTTCTGTGGTGATAGCCTTCATCTTGGCCCTCTTCTCTTCCCTGGCATGGCCGCCCCCCACCTCCCTTCACCTTTGGAATGGCCTGTAGTCCTAGCCTCCAAAGGGCTCTGCCTCCAGTCATCGCCATGATGCTGCCCCAAGAACTCTTTTTCGAAGGCACAAGAAGCTTCACTTTCTCCCTATTGCTCCTGGGAATAAAATTCACTCCTCCACTTGATGTCTAAAGGTCATCCCAAACTGAATCCAGCTTTCCTTTCCAGGATCAGGCACCGTCTTCTACTCTTCTTCCAGCTGGGACTTCCCTTTCCTCAGAGTAGTCTCCTGTCTCTGCCCAGGCAGTGATTTTGTCCTCTGAGAGGGGCTTCATACATGCTTATGCTGCCCACTTCCCCAGTTCTCTTAGAGGAACAGCCCTGAAATCTGGAGGAGCTCCTCTAAGGTCCCCTTTTTCTGGTCCCAGAAGAAAATTTCTTTCCTCTGTTGCTGTTCGCACAGAGAACTTCCTTCTGAAGAAACGCGATTGTCAAGAGTCTTCAATCCGGAGATTGTCTGCCTCTTCCAGTGTTTCTACTTTCAGGGACAGACTTTCCTGTGGATTGTCTCCTGGAAAGAAATCCGTGTCATTTTACTCTGGTTTAATCCCAGAATGGCTACTGGCATCTGGAAGGGACCAGGAGTTGGCAGATTCAGTGCCACCTTGAGACAAATAGCTTCTTAAACTAAGCCAGTCTCGTCCTTTATGAGGCTAGAAGGTGGGTAGAGTTAGATTTGGTGATTGATTGACAATAGCTGGCTAGGAAAACCATCCCGCCATCGAAGAGCTCTGTACTCATTGGCCGTCCCTTATCGTTTGGCTCTTGGGCAAAGAAATGTGAATGTCGGATCCCATTTTCACCTTCATTCATGGACTCCCAGCATCCCTGAGTAGAAATGGGATTTCAGAGAGGCTCTCTAGTCTTGGGGTTCTCAGCCTTTTAAAAAGGGGAGCCAGGTGCCCATTGGCTTGAGCCTGGACCTGGAGTCCATCCGCTGATGCTTAATAGCCGTGTGACCTTAGGGAAGTCATTAAACCTCTGGCTGCCTCTTTCCTCATCTGCAAAAGGAGAATAATAATAGCAGCCTCTCATTAGGTGAGATGATATCTAAAAAATACTTTGCAAACCTGAAAGTTCTATGCAAATGCTAGATATTATTATTGTTATTTTGTGCCATGCAGCCTGTAGACCTGATTTTAGAATAATGCCTGTAAATACGTAAAATTAAAACCATAGGATGACAAAAGAAACCAAGTTATTGAAATTGTGCTATTCAAATGTGAAGAAAACAAAAGAAAACAAGCTTGAGGTCCTTAGGCCAAAGCCTGCCCACGCTCCACGGAGGCAGTGGCCCCTCTTTTGCCTTTTAGACAGCCGCTTGCCTAGCCATTTGCCTTTTGGTCCCCCTCCGCCTTCACTCCAAGTGGCTGGGCAGAACAGGGCATTTTCTTCTTCTCTATGACTGTTTTTCAGCTGCTCGAGGATGGTGACTGTCCCTCTCCCGCACAGCTTGCTGGTGAATGTTTGCCAGCCTCCTCTCTGGCAAACAAAACGGAGGCCTGCCACACAGTTCAGTTCAGTCTACGCTATTAGCACATTCAGCATCCCTTTCTTGAATCTCAATCCGCCGAGCAGTAAGTCGAGCCCTGATTTGTCGAGGTGGCTGGAAGGGCTTGCCCTGGCAAGGGAAGCATCCGCTCCTGGGAGCTCCAGGCTCCTCTTCATGAGGCCGAGCAAGCCCGATTCCTTCCTAGAACCTGAACTCAGAACCCGTCACCAACCTGGTGGTCCTCTTCTGGCCAGTCCAAAGACACCGCACGCCTTTCCTGATTTCCAGACCCCAAGTGCTCCCTTCAACATTCACCTGACCCAGGCCACGGGAGAGTTGTGGATGTGCAAGACTGAGATGGCCGTGAGAGCTTAGAAGGGAGGGAGGGACCGCCCACGCCCCGAATCCCTGCGGCGTGTCTGCCGTTTCTGAGGTCCTTCTGCCACCCTTCTGGCCCAGAGGAGGAAGAGAGGCCCGGCCTGGGGCTGACCGACAGAGATGAGTTGTTCCCCGCTTCTCTCCTGCCAGTCTGCTGCTTAGCGGACAGCACGGCATGTTTTCCCAAGTACTCAATAGGCCCCAAATGATAGTTGTGGAGTGTTTATATTTGGTTTTTGTATTTAAATAATAGCTCTGTGGACGAGTGATTTCGCCCTCTTTCCTCAGTGCTTGGGCATATATTGATGTTGGCCCTGTCTCAAAGAATCCTTCTTCCTAGTTAGTATTATTGATGGTGGAGATAATGGGAGCTTCTGGGTTCAGTAAAGAATGGCTCTTTTTTGCTCACTCTTTTTCTGCTTTTTCTGGAATGGGTTTGTGCTGGTTGTCGAGTTTCCAGGTCACTGATGGGAGCTCTGTGTGTCACGGGCTCCAGAAATTGGGGAGGGATGGATGGGGCCCATCTTGAACATTTGGGGATCTTCATAGAAGAGGATGACAAAGCCCCCCACTGGACATTCTGGTGTAATTTGTTAGCTTCAGCCTCAGAGAAGGTCTGCCCATCATCCTGTGTCTTCTTTGACCCCCTCGAGTCCTGGAATTGGGGCTGCATCCACACACGGATCTCACCACCGAGTCTGGCCGTGGCTGTAGGAAAATGCAAGGATTGCACTCTCATCCCTGCAGTCTTCCCAAATGCCACTCTGGTCTGGCCCCTTGGGCTGCCTGACCTGTGGGACCTTGGGCATGTCACCTGCCTCCGCCGTAAAGTCGGGAGGTGGGATAAACGGACCTCTGAGGTCTCCCACTTTGGGCTCTTTCCCTGTGGCTGGTCCTGCAGCTCCTTCTCCGTGCTCTTTCCTGCCTTGGTTCCTTGGATTTCCTTCCGTCTCCTTCACTGCCTCCGTGTCCTCTCTTTGGCTACTTAGGCAGCCACCAGCCATGCATGGAGCTACCAAAAAGGAAAAAAAAGTGGATCTTCTTGGAATCAAATGCAGGCTGTGCTGTGTGATCTTGGGCAAGTCATTTTGTCCTTCCAGAGTTTGGCTTCCTCCTGCCTCTAATGAGAGGGTTGTCCGAGGTTCTCCTTGCTCCAGAGTTCTATGGTCCTCTGCATGGGTCCGTCCGTCCATCCATCCATCCATCCATAATACACACACGCCATTATCATCCTTCCTGCCTTCTTGGGGAGGGGAGAGGGTTGGAGAGAGCAGAAAAAAGATGGGAATTTTGGACATGGCTAGTGGGAAGATTTGTTTCTTTTGGATGAGCACATTTATCAAGATTGATTACATTTTTATAACAAATCCTGTCTGTTACATTTCTGTTGTGCTACACATAGTTTTGAGAAATGCTCCGTGGCCCCTGCGAATTCCTCCTGGCCTGTCCACCATTTTTGTCCGCGTCACAGTCTTCTTCCACCCTTTGCCCTTCCTATTTTTAATCCTCGTTTCTGCCGGCCCCTGAAGCAGGCTCATTAGTGGCAGGAATCGGAGCTCCCTCCATGCTGGCCAGAGTAAAGATGGCTCAGAATGAACCTTTGTGCCCTCAGAAGGCTCTCGTGACCTGGGGCAGGTTTTCATCCATTCTTCATTGATCATTCCTCCCCGTCCAGGAAAAGACCAGTGGTGTTAGCCTGCTTTGCAGCCCGGAGTGGGGTCGGGCAGGGGGTGGCGCGCCAAGGAGGGAGTGTAGCCCAGGCACGGCAGGACAGGTAACAAGGCCAGCCGGACTGCACGCTGGACCGAGCTGGGCCCTCTGATCCTGGACCTTTGGGTCTAGCACGTTCTCCATTGGACCCTGCAGTCTGGCCATCCCGGATCAAAGCCGTGTGCGTGTGCGTGTGTGTGTGTGTGCGCGCGCACGTGCACGTGTGTGTACACATGCATGCAGGCAAGTGTCCATGGTGGGTGTGCAGCGCAGCCAACAGACAGACACTCAGATTTTTGCTCCTCTGCTCCTGACACCTGCAAAGACAGAGGCTGCATGTGTGGGCAGGGGGAGGTGGTCATGGCAAACCTTATCAGCCACTCATGCACTGACTTATTTGGTTGCCACATGCAAATCTGGGTTTTTTGCAGATGTGTTGACTATCTGTTGTTTCCGCCTTTTATTTTTATTTTTGAAAAGGGGGGGTTGCTATTTCGGTTATATCGGGGCCTCCTTGGGGCTCGTCTATGACAAAGCAAGCGTGTACTTGGGAGAAATCCTTTTTGACTCTGTTCTTTTTTATTTTCACCACAAACTCTCCATCTGCTGCTTTTGTTAATGAGAAGATTTCAGGGCTCCTGGGAAGTCACTTTTTCCAAGTTCTTCGCCGCCGCTGCTCATATGGGGAGCGCCATTCTTTCTGGAGCTCATTATGTTTATGGCTCAACAGGTAAAGAGACCGAAAGCATTCTTGTTCCTTCTTGGCAGAAAGGCCAATCAGTTGATTACACACAGACAGTTGGCGACTTCTGGACTTTTCCTCTAGTGGAGGAAAGAAAAAAACAATTAAACTAAACAGAACCCAACCCAACAAGCACACAAACAAATCATCTCAATCTGGCCGCCTCACTCCAGCAGGTGGTGGTTATTCCGGAATGCTGAAGGCCGGTGACAAAACCACTTCTGGGCTGGGGGAGGCAAACCCGCAGGACTCTGGGGAGGGACTTTTCTTTTCTTGGTCCTAAAATTCAATAGGACGTCAGCTTCCGAGTGGTCACCCGCTTACAGCCCAGGGCTTTCCGTGCCCGGGCACTCAGAGGTTAGAAGGTTGGCTGCCTGGCAGGCTCGAGGCACCCAGACGCTGATGGGTAGGTAGGTGATCTCGTGTGTGTGTGTGTGTGTGTGTGTGTGTGTGTGTGTGTGAGTGTGAGTGTGTGTGAGAGAGAGTGTGTGTGTGTGTGAGAGAGTGTGTGTGAGAGAGAGTGTGTGTGAGAGAGAGAGTGTGTGTGAGTGAGTGAGAGAGTGTGTGTGAGTGTGTGTGAGTGTGTGTGAGAGAGAGTGTGTGTGTGAGAGAGAGTGTGTGTGTGAGTGTGTGTGAGAGAGTGTGTGTGAGTGTGTGTGTGAGAGAGAGAGTGTGTGTGTGTGTGTGTGTGTGTGTGTGTGTGTGTGTGTGTGAGAGAAGCTTAAGCAGTTTCCATGGACAAATTCATTGTCACTTCTACGCCTGCCAAAACCTATGGAAAAGGAGGGCAATGAGTGGGGAAGCTGGCAGGTTGATGGATGAGCGCTTAACGTAGGGATTTGGTGACCTGAATGACTTCTGAAACCAGCTTCATGTTCCAGTCACTTTTCCAGGCACAGGTTCAATGAGTGAATAAACAAGAACTCCCCCAAGAGTAAGATTTGTCCAGATTCAATTATGGTTATCAACAGAGACAGAGCTTGGGATTTTTTCACCTTGCACAAAATCAGTTTGCAGACAGTGAGGGGGGAGATGAGAGGACATTTCTACAGTGGAACTAGTGCTGAGAGAGAAGATGTTATTGATTCTTAATTCTGCCGCAGGGGGGAAGATAGACCGACCCCACGTGAGACTGGAATGAAGAAATTAAGCATTTATTTTTTTAAATTAAATTAAATTAAATTTTTTTATTTTAAACCCTTAACTTCTGTGTATTGGCTTCTAGGCAGAAGAGTGGTAAGGGTAGGCAATGGGGGTCAAGTGACTTGCCCAGGGTCACCCAGCTGGGAAGTGTCTGAGACCAGATTTGAACCCAGGACCTCCTGTCTCTAGGCCTGACTCTCAATCTACTGAGCTACCCAGCTGCCCCAAATTAAGCATTTATTAAGCACCTACTCTGTGCCCAGGCATTGTACCAAGTGCTTTACAAATGTTTCATTTGGGCCTAGGGGCACCATGATGGTGGGATCTAAGGGGGAGGAGATTGGATGACTGATTGTCCTTCACGATGTCATGGGCCAGTTGGGAGCTAAGAGGAGAAGAAAGGGAAAGGGGATTTGAGGGAGTCTCAGGGAGCCTCAGGGAGGAAGTGTGCTTCCATACCTACTCCAAGCCTTTGATGACCTGACACAAAGCCCTGCTCACTCCATGCCTATTTATAATTCCAATTTATATTCCAAACATACAATAATTCAGTGCTTTGTTACCAGTTAAGTCTTTTTGGGGGAGGGGGCAGGGGGTCAGTGCAGTGTCTCTGACAACTCTGAGGTGAGAGTAATGCAGAAAGACTCATGGGGGCTCATCTTCCCTGAGAGCTACAACATACTTAGAATAATCAAGCAAATTGCAGTCAGCCATACTCACTAGTCCTTAGAAGAAGCTGGGTTCCAAGAAGGAAGTTGTCATTGTCACTTTGTTGACTAATTTGGGTATTCTTGCTAGGTATTGGTGGCACTTAGATGATCTCTTGGGTCCCTTTGGACTAAGAATTAAGATGATGTGATTGATTGTCAGTATTTGCAACTCTTTTCTATTAAAAGCGAAATGCTATAATCTCTATAAAAGGAGAGAGAGAGAGAGAGAGAGAGAGAGAGAGAGAGAGAGAGTGTGTGTGTGTGTATGTGTGTGTGTGTGTGTGTGTGGGTACTGAAGGGGTGTGGTTTGCTGCAGTAAGTGATTTTTTTTTCTCCTTTGTCACCTCAGCATACAGTACAGTGAACAACACATAGTAGATGTTTAATCAAAGAAACCTGGTTAGTTTGTTGACTGATTTGATGTTGAAGGAGAAACTGTCTCCGTGTGTGAGTGCCATGAGGAGCAATGGGTGGCAGGAGGAGGCAGAAGAAGCAGGAAGATGGGGGCAGCTTATCTTCAGGGGAGAGATGAAAGACTGAAGTGTGTTGAGGGGAAGGTGGAGTATCCACGGAGAACACATTCCCTACGTTATCCCACAACCGTGCTTGCCATCCCTGGGTAGGTCACTTTTCTCGTCACAAGGGATGCTCCAAGCAGCTGTGGTCGTGCCTTTGATCCCTACTGTACGACTCATGCCCTGACTGACCCAGCATCCCTCTTTCACGTGCTGTCATATGTACAATCAGGTGGGTCAGCCTGGGGAACCGAGACGACCTTATGTTTCAATTTCAGACTGACTTGTGGCTTGCACATTTAAATATTTCTGCCTGTTATCGTGCTGGCCTTCCCTTTTTTTTTTTTTTTAAATAAATTGTCGATTCATTTGAGGTTAGCTGTTCTCCTTTGTATTGGGTGGTTTGTGCTTTTCTAATTAATTAGACATTTCACTTTTCCGAATCGCAGTGTTCCATCAGTTACAACGTGCCATGTGCCACCATTACAATAACATCTGAGTAGGCTGAACTCTTCTTTTGGTGCTTATGTTTTTCTTTAATGCATTTAACCTCACTTAACTTGTCCCCTAATTTCTGGTGCTTCCATGTATTCTCTCCCACCTTAGAGCTCTTAGATAACCCTAAAGAAGTCCCAGAGATTTCCATTTGATTTCACCATCCATGCCTACCCATTTGGCAGTGGGCTAAATTTGTCCTTACCCCAAATAAGATGATTTATTTTCATTAGAGAGTGGGGAGGGGGCTGGTAGGCAAGCATAAAGCTCTCCTAAAATAAGGATGGCAAGGCGCAATATGGCATTCTCATCTAGGCTTATGGAAAAAAAAAAAGAGTCCTCATTCCAGTGACCTCTACTCACTGGAAAAGTTTGTGCTGTTGAATTCCATTATGTGACGTTGCAGGGGTTCTAACGTTTCCTTGCGTGATGATTTTGAAAGGCTGGGCAGAGGACACTGTCCTCCCGGGCTGTGGGGGGAGCGGGGTGGTGAAGATACACTCTGTTCTGAGGCAGCAAGACAGCTGATTTTTCCTCTTGGAATAAACGTAAGGAGGAACTCTGAGCACAGGCACTCTATCCGTTTCGGGCTTTATTTAGCTTTGGTCTTCAAGGTAGAGGGGGACGGGGGTGGGGCGAGTTTGATCCATCCCCCGGTTTCCCAGGGAGCCACACTGCCTCGATTCTCAGTGCATTGCAGAAGGTGTGTGTAGGATAAAAAGGACAAATATACAAGTTATATATTGAGGTTTTAGAAGGAAATAAAAGATGTTTTATTTCGAGCAACATCGGTGGCCCAGTGATTAGAGTCCTGGGCCTGGGGTCAGAATGACCTGGGTTCAGCTCCAACTTTATAAACCATGTGGTTTTCACTAAGTTACTTGACCCAACTGTGCCTCAGTTTCCTGATCTGTAAAATAGGAATAATAATGCCTGCCTCACAGAGCTGTTAGAATCACATGAGAGAACATGTGAAAAGGGTTATGTAAACCTTGTCAAAAGCTTTTTCTGCCTCCACTGATAGACCTTTGCTTTTTGTTGCTTTTTTGTTGATATAATCAATTATGTTACGAGATTTCCTTAAGTTCAACCCTCTCTGCATACTCGGTATAAATGCTGTTTGGCCACAGTGTATAGTCTTTGGGAGGTATTGTTGTTGTCTCCTGATTAACATGTTACTGAGAACTTTTGTATCTTCACCAATGAAATCGGCCAATCATCTCCCTCTTCCTGGTTTGGGTCTCGGCACCATCGATTGGGTAGCGCACCAGGCATTTGGCAGGACTCCTTGACCAATTGCTCTAAATAGTTCATTTAATGTTGGAGTTAGCAAATCTTTAAAGTTTGGTAAAATTCACCTGGAAACCCATCTGGTCCTGAGTTCCCTCCTGCCCCTGCGGAAGTTCATTCCTGGCCTTTTCAATTCCTTTTTCCAAAATAGGTTCCTTTAGATATTGTATTTCCTCCTCTTTCCTGTGGGCAGTTTCTGTTTGGTGTGTTCATCCATTCCGCTTCAGCTGTTTAAGCTCTGAGTCTGGGGGGTGATGATGATGAAAAGGAAGCAGGAGCCTGTAACCCAGACAGCCCTTCTCCAAGGTTTTTGTCTCTGGACCTCTTTTGACTCTTACAAAACGATCGAGGGGGCGGACGGCTGCCCTGGGAGGCGGAGCGCCCGGCCTGGCGATGGGAGGTCCTGGGTTTGAGTGTGACCTCCGAGCCCGCTGCGGGCCTCTCGCCCGGCCTTGCCCCTCTTCTGCCTTGGAAGCAGGACTTAGGGCTGCTTATGAGACGAAGCTAAGGGCTGAAGGATTATCGAGGAGCCCACGCTTCCCTCCGCGAGGGCTTTTGTGTGTGTCCGCGTCTGCCCTATTGGAGATACAGTATCTGAGTGTTATGGACCTTGTTCTGGCTTCCCGGACCCGGCAGGGCTCTCTGGGCCTCTGTGAGTGCTGTCGGGCCGCTGGTCGGTAACGTGTTGGGGATGCGGTTTGGAGCCTCCAGGGAGGCGCTGGTGAAGGCGTGTTTCGAGGAGAGAATTATCTCTGGGCAGAGGGAGGCGAGAGGCCGATGGGCCATTTGGGGACCTTCTCCTTTGTCCTTCCCAGCTTCGCTCCTCATCCTTCGGGCCCCTTCCAGGAATTCCTGAGCTGCGGTTGAACCCGCGGGACACCCCGGAGTCGCTTCCTTTCGAAGGGACGAGCGGATGGCCCACTCTTGGCTTAAGTTCCGTTTCCGCCTCTCCTAGTGACCGATGGGCCGGTGGCCCTGCTGACCCAGGGCTGTGGCTTGGTGCCCATGAAGCGCAAAAACCAAAGAGGCTCCTGGAGTGGCATAACCCCCCCCCCCGAGGCCCCCCCAGAGTTAGTCTGACGCCGTGCCGAAGCCCAGGAGGAGAGCGGAGTCTGACGCCCTAGTAGGGGAATGGGGCATACTTAGGGGCTTCCTTTTTGCTGCGCTCCAGGGCCCTGTTGGCCGGCCACTTTGCCGGTGGGGGTCCTCTAGAGCGTGGGGGATGGAAGGCCACTCATGGCCACCCCACGAGAGCTCCGGGGAGGGGAGGGGGATGCCCGAGAGGGAGGGATTTGGGCCCCTGCGGACATCTTTTTCTGCAGTTGGCGTGGATGAGTGCTGAGGTCCCTCCCGGCTCCCGGATCCGGATGCTCTTGTTTTGGAGGCAGATTTTAGGGAGCTCTAAGGACCAGGGGGGATGGCCCTGGCGCTGGGGCAGGGCTCTTTGCTCTGTACGGGCCGTCCGCTTCCAGACTCTGGACTCTGCCGGTGGATAAGAGGCTGCCCACGGCGCAGACAGCTCTCTTCAGGCTTCCGCCCCTCGTCCCTGGGGCTGCTGCGGGCTAAGGAGGCCCTTTGGTTGAGATGGTCCCCGGGATCCCTGGTCAGGGGACGGACTCGGGCCGGGCCCAGCGCCCCTTCTGGCTTTCGGACCCTCTGCCTCCAGGGAGGGAGCGGCCTGAGCGGGAGCCTTTCAGACAGAAGAAGCCTGAGCAGCACTGGGGGCTGGGGTGGCGCTTGTTCATTCGCTACCTAAGGCAGAAGAGCCCCAAGGGCTAGGCCATGGGGGTTAAGGGACTCGCCCAGGGTCACACCCCTAGAAACAGGCCTAATTCCTCTCGACCCGTGTGTGGCACTTTCTTGGACGACGTCCTGATTGTGGTTCGCCGTTTCCTTCTCCAGGTCCTGTTATGGGTGAGGAAACGGAGGCAAACAGAGTGAAGTGACTTGCCCAGGGTCACTCTGTTAGTCGCCGAGGTCAGTTTTCATTTAGATCTTCCTGATTCCGGGTCTAGCCCTCTACGCTGCCCCGCCTCGTTGTCCAACTCTTAGCTCGCCGGCCCTGCCAGCGTGTGTGGGGATGGCCGGGAAGAGGGAGGCGTGTGTCGGGGTGAGTCTGGCGCTTCTGCCCCCCAGCACCCCCCAGCACCCCCCAGCACCCCTCAGCACCCCTTGAGGAGCCCATCCGGTCTTGTGACTCGCTCTGGCTGGGGGACGTTCCTGAAAGCTGAGTTGTGGGATGTTTGGACAGCTGGGGAGCGCCCTGTGGCGGGAGGACCGGCCAGCGTCCACGTCCCAGGCCGGGGGAAAGCGGCTCTGGAGCAGCCCCGGCGATCAGAGCAGACCCCGGGGGCCAAGACCCTCTCAGGGACACGACCCGAACTGTTTTTACAGCAAGGCTGAGAGGTTCTAGTTTCTAAGAGAGTAAATAGGGATGGCTGGAACCCGCGAGCTCAGGGGTCTTTGTGGGGAGGGGCCTGGATCATTAGAGTGGGGCGGCCATAGAGAGCCAGGGCTCCAGACCGGGTCCTGAGTTTGAATCTGGCCTCAGGCACTTCCCCGCTGTGCGGCCTTGGGCAGGTCACTGAACCCCAACTGCCTGGCCCTTGTCCCTCTTCTGCCTTGGAACTGATTCTTCATGTGACGAAGATGGAAGGTAGGGGTTCAAGAATAAAATACAATAAAAAGAGTAAAAATGAGCTCTTAGACCCAAACTTGCGGGCCAGTAATGTAAAGGACGCACCTCTTCCTCCTCTCCTTTAAAAAAAACCACTTTGATTATCATGATCAGGCACAAACTCAGTTTCTCCGAAGCAGGGTTATCTCAGGCACAGTTTATGTAAGAGCTATTTTTGGATTTCTGTGTAATTTATTCCTTTAATCCAAGCAGATTTGCATCCTAGCCTTAAATCTGAAATTGGGCACTGAACCTTCGCTTTCCCATTTCCTGTGCTTGGAGTGGTTCACTCGACACCCTTCTCCAGGCATTGTATTTTAAGCTCTGACATCTCCCTTCCTTCCCAGTGTCTTGGAGTCAGCCGCAGTGATGGGGCGGAAGGACCTGAGCCTGAATCCTCCATGGCTCCCCAGTGCTCCTAGAGGTCAAATAAAGGCTTGTAGCCCAGTGTCTAAAGCCCTCCTGTTGTCTGGTGCCGGCCTGCCCTTCCAGACTGGCCATCTGGGTTCCAGCCACTTTGGCCATGAGTTGGCACCACCTGCCCCCTGTGCCCAGGATGCCCGCCTTCCCTTCCTTTTCCCACGCCAGCCCTCAGATCCTTCCCTCAGTACAGGAAGCCTTTCCCAGAGAGACCCTCTGCTGAAATGCCGCTGTTTCCTGGTCTGCCTGCGCCATCACCATCGCCATCTCCCTCCAGGGCAAGGACTGCTTTAGGGCTGTGGATGTGCCTTTGGCTACCCGAGACAAAGGGAGGGAAGGGCTGGGCTGGGGGTGGTGGGCGCTGGATAAGTGCCCGGTGGCCAGAACCTTTGGTCAGAACCAAGAGCAGGAGTGAAGGAGCGGAGTCATGGGAGGTAGCCATCATTCCGCTCTGTGGACCCCACTTTCCTCCACTCGAAGCTGGTGATGTGCTTTTCTAGGTTTCTTTGGTCTTTGTCATCCTAGTGCTTTGCATGTCTGGAATGGAGGTTTAACAGATGTTGAGGTGGAGTGCAGTGAAAGCAGGGTCATGCCATAGAAAGATCTGAGTTCAAATTCTGCCTCTGCTAAGTATTACCTACCTTGGGCAGGGCACCAGTCTCGGGCTTCCTATTTTTCCTCTTTAAAAGGTGTGTGTGTGTGTGTGTGTGTGTGTGTGTGTGTGTGTGTGTGTGTTAAAAGGCCTTCCTGCTCTGTCCCTGTGATCGTATGGAAGAAGCCCAGAGACTCTCCCTAACCCATCTGCCTCCAAGGGTCCTTCTGGTGCCGAGAATGGAGGGATCTCAAGAGGTTTTGCAAGAGAGGGACAAGGCAGATGGGGGTGTGTGGGGGTATTTTTAACCCTTTCCTCCCATCTTAGAATCAAGACTGGGTATTGGTTTCAAAGCAGAGCAGCAGGTAAGGAAGGGCTAGGCAAGGGGGAAGTGACTCACCTAGGGTCACACGGCTAGCGAAGTCTCTGAGTTCAGATTTGAACTGGCTTCAGGCCGGATGCTCTAGCCACTGTGCCACCCAGCTGCTCCACCAGCTTACTGGACACCCATTGTCATTGGCTCGTTCATAAACTTGGGATGCTGTCAGTCCCTTCTCTCCTGCCTAATGATCTTTGGAAGATGAATGAGGTCGTGCCTTTGAACAGCAAGTGAGAGAAAGGTAGACTCTGAGTAGGAGGCACTTATTATCAGAGCGATTGGGGGAGAAGAGGGCCAATATTTGGAGAGAACGGCTGGCTCCTTGGTTCCTCCTTTGTCTGAAGGACGGGAAGGAGAGGGGAAGGCGCCCCCCCATCCCCCCACGCCTGATTGATCGGAGAGAGCCACGTATTCTCCTTCCATCTGATTCCCTTGATTTCAAAATAGTTCCTACAGTGATCAAACTGTAATTAAAAATGACAATAAGACAAATCCTCATTAACAGAGACTGCTGCGACAAATGACAGGACCTCGTGCAAATTCATGTTTACGGAGAAGGGGCCGAACCCAAATGTTTTGTCCCCAGCTGTGATAAACAAGAGGAGGGGCCGAGGTCCGCCCTGCACCCTCTCCATCGCCCTCCCCCCAGGTTCGTTGTTCCCTTTAGGAAGTCTCGGGGATGTCCCAGCAGTGCATTCCCCACCCGGTCCCTTCGGCCCTTCTTCCCCTTCGCCTCCATCTCTGCCGGAAGATCTTGGCTGGAGAACTGGAGGAGTTTTGTGAGATGGGCAGAGAGCTGGGAGTTTGCCCAGGATCCAGGGCTAGGGAAGACCTTGGAGGTGGTAGGAGCAGACTCGGGACGGCGCAGGGGCCTTGGAGAGCACGACCTCACCGACTTCCTGGGAGCTGCAAGCAGGTGGTTTTTTGTCCAGAGAAACATCTCTCTTCCCAGGAAGCAGAAGGCAGAGATGAGTCACCCATTCCGGCACACCTTGGGGGGCAATCAGGGTGCTCCGGCCAGCCCAAAAGACAAGTGATGGATGAATGACCCATTGCTGGCTGCACCGTAGGCTCATCGTCTCCTGCTCCCAACCTTTCCTGGACAACGTGCTGAGGAGGCAGCCACAAGCTGGGCGCTCTCGTGGCCAAGGGAGCCAATATGGAGAGGAGGGGACACACGTGTAGGACGTCGGTCGTGTCCGGTGTAGGCCAGGCACTGGAAGGGCTTCATGCACATCATCTTGCTTGGTCCTCACCTTGAGGTGATGAACATGATGATGACAGCAGTAATCAGCATCATGGCTAGTATGTCTGACCCCTACCATGTGCCAGGCACTGTGCTAAGCATTTTATTTTATTTTATTTTATTTTATTTTATTTTATTTTATTTTATTTT
>NC_058132.1:647242399-647255244 GCF_016433145.1 Gracilinanus agilis | reverse complement strand
AGGAGGAAGAAGAGACAAAGGAGGAGGAGGAGGAAGAAGAGGAAGAAGAAGAGGACACAGAGGAGGAGGAGGAGGAAGAGGAGGAAGAAGAGACAAAGGAGGAGGAGGAGGAAGAAGAGGAAGAAGAAGAGGACACAGAGGAGGAGGAGGAGGAGGAGGAGGAGGAGGAGGAGGAGGAGGTCTAGTTTGACCCCCTCCAGGGCCTGGGCCTCCTTGTCCGTCGGGGCCTGAGGCTCTCCTCTGGCTGGACCTCCTTGTCCATCCCTGGCCAGGCCCAGCCCAGGCTTTGAGTAAATGTTTCCTAGATGGATGCGTCAGATTTCCAGGAAAGACAAACAGGCCGGAGAGCAGATTGCGGGCGGCCGGGCTGGCTGAGCGGCCTTCCAGGCTCAGGTCCATATATGGTGAAAAGAGGAGCCGGGCAGGGAGGAGAGCCGGCCCGGCGGATGCCAGACGGGCGACACAGGCCTCAGGAATGCTCCCCAGAAGGGAGACCCCGGCTCGCCCCCCAGACGTGCTCCTCCATGCCCTTCTGCTTCTCAGTCAGGGAGCCCCAAGTGTTGGGTTTGGGGCGGCTCCGTGTCTTGTCTGAGCATCTGAGAGCTGGGCTGGCGGGGGCAGGATGGGGAGGCCCTGAGAAGGGCAGCAGCGGGGCATCCCTTATCAGAAGCAGGATTGGAACCCAGCCCTCCTGCTTCTTCCCCATCATGTTTCCTTTTGGGTCAGGGAGAGTGTCTGGTTTTCCAGTCCATGCCACCATTTTATAGGTAAGCCACTGGGGAGACAGACAGAGAGAGAGAAAGAGAAAGGAGAGGGAGAGAGAGGCAGCCAGACAGAGAGAGAGAGAGAGAGAGACAGACAGACACACACACACACACACACACACACACACACACACAGAGAAATGCTCCTATTCTGAGAACTTAAATTTCTAGATAGCAAGGACAGACTCTGCCCACAAGGAGCTTTTATTGTTTATTGGTTTAAAACTCTTACGAGTACGTTGAGTGGTCAGGGCCGGGCAATGGGGGTGACGTGACTTGCCCAGGGTCACACGGCGAGGGCTTCTATTCGAATAGGGCAAATAACCCTAAAGGGAAGCAGCGCCGGCAGAGCAGAGAGCCAGAGAAGGGTCGGGGAAGCCCTGCTGGTCCTCAGGCCAGATAAGGTAGAAGTGCCGGAGGTTCTGGGGGCAGCGGCCGAGGAGCCCTGCTGAGAACGGCAGCCGTGTAAACGGGGAGGAAGCCGTGTGCCCAGACATGGGCTGTGGCTTTTGGCAGCTTCCGAGGGCTTGCCAGGACCCTGCGGGGCTCGAGGCAGCCCGGCTGGCCTCACTCTGGGCTGAGATCGCCATCCGTCTGTCCCGGAGGGCCCCGTCCGTCTGTCCCGGAGGGCCAGCACACGGGCTGATTCCAGGCTCTCGAGGCGGGTGGCCACCTCAAAAAGTCGGGATGAGACGTTCTCCGGCTTCGGCTGTCGGCGGTAGTCGCTGCGCCGCGTCCTCCGTCCAGCCTTCTTTCGGGCCGTCCTGCTGGCCTGTGAGCCTCACTTCTGCACGCCGGAGTGGAGGCCTTGGGTGGGATGGGGAGGCGCCCCGAAGGCCGCCCTCTTCTCCCTGGCTCCCCTCGCCGTGTTCCCGTCTCTGGCCTTTCCCTTCCTCGCTCCGTAGAAGACTCCCTGCCGCCGGCCCGCCTCCGGGACGCTTTCGGAGGGGCTTCGCTGCTCACACGCACGTTGCTCCTCGGGTCGCCTTGTCTGGCTTGCTGCAGGGCCCGTCCGCAGGGACAGAAGCGCCTCGGGGCGTTCCGGGGCCCTTTGGGGCCCTTCGGGCTGCTCCCCTCCATTCTCTGAGCCGGCGCCGGGCTCCTGTGGCCACGGAGGGAGCCCCTGACCGCAGGCTTTCGGTAGAAAATCTCCGGATGAAACGTTCCCTTTTCCCTGCAAGGGGACCCGATCCGGCCAAGAACGGCCCCTGCCCAGGGTTCGGGGAGGCGGCCCACGCCGAAGTCTGCGCTTCCTCCCTGCGTCTCCCAGGACGGTTCGTGCATTGACCCTGCTGCGACCGAGGGGAAATGGAGCTCTTGGTGGGTTGGTTACGGGCCACGGAGCCACGGAGCCGGCACAGGGAATGGTGGGGAGCGCGGAGCCACGGAGTGCGGCCCCATCCCCCGTCTCTTGTGCCGCCCTTCCAAGCTCCCTTTTATTTCTTGGCTTGATTCATTTGTCTTCATTTTCTCTTCTGAAAGTGGCTTCGCGCCGCCCCCTCCTGCGTTCCTTTGGTGGCGTTACCTGGAGGTCGGTTGGAGGGGATTCTCCCGGCGGCTTCGGGCTTCCCTGCTTCTGCTCCGCCATCTTGGCAGGGAAGCCCAGCATTTCTTAATTCTCTGTGTCCTCAGGGACGGGCTTGTTGTTTCATCTGTTAGCAGGGGAGCTCCTGGAGAGCAGGGACTGTCCGTCCTTGTTCTTGTGCCTAGAACTGTGCCTGGGACCGCCAGATTCGGGGCCTCATTCCTGCTTAGCGCGTGGTGGGGACGCTGTCCTTTGGGGGCTCTACCCCTCGCTTCCTGGGGGGGCCTTTCCAGCTCTAAAATGGGAGGGCTGGGTGACAAAGGGGGCCCAGAGCCCTGCCTCCTGCCCGCACTGAGGGGTGCTGGCACGCCCCCTTCCTGAGGCCTGGCCCGGCTCCTCGGGGGAGCCCTGAGCCCCCACGAACCTCCTCTTCTTCCCTGTCCGAAGGGGAGGCGGCAGGATGTCGGGGAGAGGAAGGGCAGCCCGAGCAGCGTCCGCCCTCGTTGGGCGTCGGGCTAAGCCCTTCATGGCGCTCGCACGCTTCCCGGCACGGGGCGTCACGCGCAGAAACGGCTCCTCGTCCGATTTCCGGCTCTGATCGTTTGGTTCTGGGCGGGAAGGGCACGTGTCAGGGACGCCTCGGAATCCATTTTCCTGGCTCCTGTGCCTCTGACCCGATAGAGAGAAGCGAGAGTCCCCGCTGAGACGGGCTGTTTGCTCCTGACAGGTAGCCCAGATGAGCCGTCCTCTTTCCCACAGAGGCCCAAAGTGGGGGCTCCCTTCGCCTGCTCCCCGCCTTGTTCATTGGCCCAGGGAGGCAGGGACGAAGGGAACTTGGCATCCTGTTCCTCACTGCTTCGCGGCGATAATGGCTCCTGGCCAAGCCCAGCTCGCCATCTGCAATTCCTGTTTGGGGAGAGTCGGCTTGGAGGGTGGGAGGCTCGGGGGGGGGGGGGGAGTAAGATCGGGGTCCATTTCTCTCGAATGAATGGACGGCATGCCCGCCCCGGAGCCCCAGAGGATCCAGGGTCAGGTTTACCCTGGATACAGATGGGCTGCGTGACCCTGGACACAGCACGCGTGATCCTTCTTCCCCATCCACACACATGCCACAACCATATCCTTGTAACAAAGTGAAGCCGCTCAGCAACACTAACCATTGGATTCTTGTATCGGGCGATGCATCTACCTCAGCCCTGGAGCTGTCACGCTTCAGCTCCTCTTTGTGGTCTTTCTGAGAGGTTTCCTAGCTGCGCCAGTTAGCTAAGGACAGGCAGGGAGGGACGGAGGCCGGCCAGACTCTCTATCCATCCCCATCACTCCGAGGTGGTCCGAGCTCTGCTTACAGCCCTCAAGGTTAAATGCTATCATTATCCCCATTTTACAGTTAAGGAAACTAAGGCCAACAGAGGTGTTGTGACTTGGCCAGAGTCAAGCAGGGAGCCCACCTCTGAGGCTGGATTTCAGTGCCTGACAATCGGTTCAGGGTCTCCAAGTTTGGCACTCTGTCCTCTGTGCCACCCCCCCTGGCAGAAAAGTTCTTTATCTTCTGCTTCTGCCAAGGGCCTGGATCACGGTAGACAGTTATTATATTCTTGTTAAGTTAAATGACGTACTCTGAAAATGGGGCCTAGCTTGTGCCTCCGCACTGCCCCTCTGCCTCTGTTAGGCCAGTCGGAGTCACCCTTCTGTGGGGCAGGTACCATGCTGAGTGCCGAGGTTGCAGAGCAAAGTAAAACTGATGTTTACTCACAAGGATGTCACCCTCCAATAAGGCAGATGATTGTGTGCAGAGCCCTGTCCCCAGAAGAGAGACAGGCTGATGGAAAGAGGGAAAACGCTTACGGGCATTCATTTCAGGGCCTCAGTGGCCGGGAATAATTGGCTCCATATTTACCTTTTTCTGTTTAGGAAGAACAACTTTGTGAAAGTTGGTTAAGCACCTATTGTGTAGGAGTCATTGTTCTTCATTTTGGGTACAGAGATATAAAGGGGAAAGTCTTGGTCTGCCAGGTGCTTGCGCTCTAATAGAAGTAGCCCCAAATATGAGGGAGGGCTGGCCAGGGAGAACCGTGCTTGGAAAGTCAGAGGGCTGCTGAATTGGTCCACCGGACAGCCCATTAACACTCTCTCTATTCATGTATTCATTCATTTGTTCATTGGTTTGTTCATCTACCCAGCTCTCCAAAGGATATGGCCAGAGGTTCAGGAGAGAGTAGAATTAGGAGTTTCTACCCTGAACAGAGGACCTAAATGTCTCCAATACCTAAGAAGCTGAGTTTAATGAGGGCAAGAACGTGAAGAAAGGAGAAGTAGCTGTTCAACTATCATCTTAGAGCTCAGTTGTCAGCTTGCCTCGAGGTTGGAATGGGTGGGCTTTGCCCTAAGTGGTTGCCATATTGGGGAAACCCCAATGGAGGTGGGCTGTGCAGAAGCTATCTCTTGAAGTCCGGTTCTCCTTCTTATTCCTTTTTGGGCTCACAAGGTGCCTTTCTGCTCAGGGATTTGCTGGGACTCGCCATCATTTAACCTTCTGGGGCAACCGGAAGACATCTGTCTTTAGTGCAGGGCCTGAGCATCATTTCTTAAAGAGAAAGAGGCCAGTTTAGCTGATGCAGGGCATGTCAGGTTCTATCTAAAATGATTTGTCAGGGAATTGGTGAGGGAAAGTGCTGTCCATCCTCTCATGCTTCCAGATACTTTCGGAAATCTCTAGAAGGTACCACAGCCAGGGCTGGTTTCCTTTATGTAAACTTGGTGCTTTTCTAGCTTATTCACTGTCTCATATCATGGGATTTAGAGTAGGAAGTTACCTTCAAGGTGATCTAGATCAGTCTCATTAAGTTTCAGTTGAGGAAACAGGGTCCTAATGGGGTAAAATTACATGACCAGGGCTACATAGGAAGGAATCTGCAGAACTTGGATCTGAGTCCAGGTTCTCTTTCTCTAAATCTTTTCCATTTTATAGTCAAGGTAACTGAGTTCTGTGGTTGAGTGACTTGTCCAAGGTCACACAAGTAATTAAGTGGCAGAACTGGGATTTGAGTCCAATCTCTTGACTCTTCTTCTCCATTTCACAGATGAGGAAATTGAGACCCTAAAA
This sequence comes from Gracilinanus agilis, assembly GCF_016433145.1. NCBI lineage: Eukaryota > Metazoa > Chordata > Mammalia > Didelphimorphia > Didelphidae > Gracilinanus > Gracilinanus agilis. The sequence continues at coordinate 647,249,852 of NC_058132.1, read as the reverse complement.
AATTAAGCCACTTGGTCACCTAACTTTACCTGAATGTTCTTTCTAATGTAGTATGCTACCACTTCCATATCTCTGACATATGACTCTAGATAATTATTTTACTTCTCTGATCCTTAAGTTTCTCATCTCTATAATTTAAATGAAAAGAGTACCTACTCACAGGAATATTGGGAGGATCAAATGAAATATCTGTAATTGTTATATAAATGTGAATTATTCTTATTAGTTTCCATATTATCAGTGGTAATTTGTACACCCAATGAAGACTTCAGTTATTATGGGTGGAACTTGGGGCCATAGGGCAAGTTCTTTTCTTTTCTTTTCTTTTCTTTTTCTTTTTCTTTTCTTTTCTTTTCTTTTCTTTTCTTTTCTTTTCTTTTCTTTTCTTTTCTTTTCTCTTCTCTTCTTTTCTTTTCTCTTCTTTTCTTTTCTCTTCTCTTCTCTTCTTTTCTTTTTTCTTTTTTGCCTTCTCACATAATGAATGACTGGGTGGCAGAGGTAGAATTTAATTAAAAAATGGATAAGAAAAAAGTTAAAGACTAGAGTAGAATTTTAGTAGGAAAAAGGAGATGATAAGCCTCTGGCGATTATTAAATGGAAATAGAAAGGAACACACATATTCTCAGTTATTTAAGGCACTTTTAGAAAAAAATGGATTGTGTCTCATGATAACAATGAAAACAAAACCTCACATACAGAAAAGGAGAAACATATGTATCCTTTCTGGATCATGCTGCTCTCTCTCTCTCTCTATTTATCTATCCATCCACACATATAACAACTAGCTTACCCATCCGCATGTAGTAGAATGCTATTGTGATCTATGAGGAATAAGGAAATGGATGGTTTCAAAAAGATATGGAGCACCAGCCAGGATGCTGAGGGGTTAGAGAGCCAGGCCTGGAGATGGAGATCCTTTGTTCAAATCTGGCCTCAGACACTTCTTAGTTATGTGACCCTGGGCAAGTCACTTAAGTCCAGTTGCCTAGCCCTTACTTCTCTTCCATTGGAACGAAAATTTAGTATCAATTCTAAGACAGAAGTTCAGGTGATTTTTATTTAAACAAACAAAATATAGAAAGACTTCTAGGACCTGAAACAAAGTAAAATGAACAAAAACTATTATAGCAACATTAAAAAATGATTAATTTGGAGGACTTGTATGAGCAGATAAGGAATGAAACGAGCAGAACAAGGAGCATGATTTATAAAAGGACAACTGTGGAAGTTGTAAGGCCACAGCGATCATTTATATTTCCACTAGAATATTCTGTCTCATCCAAAGAGGGGCCTGATTTAGGGCGCCCACAGAGACAGGTAGATTCTTCTGCACAATTATTGGGGGTATTTATTTTACGTGATTGCGCATCGGTAAAAGAAATGTGCTTTTTCCTCCTCCTCATTTTCTGTTACCCTAAAAAACGGAGAAGTCGTGTGCGTGTTATTTTATAGGTGTTAAGTGCCGCTCACGCTTTCCGATGAGATGACTCTGTTGTTAGTTTTTACTCTGTTGAAAGAGATCTCTTGACGTGAGATCACCGTGGTACAAAGTGGTGTCCCCCCCTTTCCCCCCAATATCTGGCTTCTTGGCGTCGTGGAACAGAGATGACTTCGCCTAGGAGCGTGATGCTGAAGAGGGGTTCCAGGACCCCTTTTGTTCCCTCCCATTCCCTCACCCCATTCATCTCAGCTCAGGCCCTCCTTCAGGGCGGACCCGGCATCTCTCTGTCCCCGGATTCCCAGAGCTCTGCCCCTCCGGACCTCTGGCGGCCCCCCGAGCACTCCCCGTGGTTGAGTCGGCCTCCCCTCCGCTTGGACAGGCACCGTTTCCACGGGGTGCTTAGGGAGAGCTGAGGGTGATGCGCTAAAGCCCTCGGATTTCCTGGGCCTTCAGTGGCCTCGCTGACCCACGAGCCTTTGTTGTGTGGTCCAGGAAGGGAGAGAGGCAGGAGCCAGCCTGGCCGGACAGCGGCCCCTCGAGCCGGACAGCAGCCGGTGCCTGGAGACGGCGCTGAGCCCATCGCACGCGCGCGTGTGTGTGTGTGTATATGTGTGCGTGTGTGTGTACGTGTGTGTGTGTGATGCACAGCCACACGAGTACCTCCCGCACACAGATATAAATATGTGTACACACACACCCCTCCGGCACGCCGACATTTTCTTCTTGAACCCCAGGTCTAAGATGGCGGATCCGCAAAGGCTTCGAAGGCTGCTGATTCCAATTTTCAGGTGAGATTAGCCTTTTGTTGAGTGTTTTATCCGTCCTCCCTGTGCAGCCTCCCAGGCTTATTAGCATAATTGTGCTGCTTAAGCAACAATAAAAAAATCCCGCAGTAAAATAGCAGTTAGCCGGCAATTTGTTATCAAAAGCTTTTACTCGGGGCAGCGCCAGCAAGTATTTATTATCAAGTTAGGCGAGAATTTATTTTTATTTGGAAAAACAAAGGGGAGAAAAGACTTTTCTTTTTGTTGTTTTTAAATCACGGAGAAATGAGAAAGCAGCGCCTCTCTGGGAGACGCCCCCGGCCCGCTTCTGTCCCCCGAGCAGCCGCGCACATCGCGGAGGGAAGCGGCTTCTCCCGAGGAAGGTGGCTTTGCGTGGGGTGGGGGGAGGCCAGCAGACGCACGGACACACAGACAGACACACACATTGTGGGCTCTGAGTTCAGATGCTCACGGCTGGCCCCCTGTTGGTGAGCAGCCTGGCAGACGGGGTTCAGGGCTGGGCGCCCCTCTCTGTGAGAAGTCTCCTGTCCCCCATTTCCTGATGCTCCCCAGAAGACCCCTGTGGAGTCTGCGGGTGAAGGCCAGCGCGTGGAGGGTGGCTTGATCGGTAGTTTAGGAACCTTCCGTGGAGAGCCCGTGAGCAGGCGGAATCGAGAACGAGGGCTTTGGCCATTCTTCCCGTCCCTTTTTCTGGGACAAAAGGCCCCTGAAGGACTTCCTGGGCCTCAGGAGGCCAGAGAGGCGGCCGAGAGCGGCTCCGGAGAGGCTCCTGGTCTGGGCCTGCCGTCCCGAGGGGTGTCCCAGGACCCGCCCCACGTCTCTCTGCACCTTCTTCGTGACCCGGCTTCCAGGCCCAGAGCGGCCTGACTCGGCCACCTCCGGAGCCTCAGTGGAGCCCTTGTGGCAGGAGCACCCGCAGGAGGGAAACAGGGAAGTTTCCGGGAGTTCTAGTTCTCCTTCCTCACCCAGCGGACGTGCTTGCCGTCCGGGAGGCCGGAGGGACGAGGGCCGGGAAAGGTCTCGACTTGGGTGCCGTGGAAAAGTGTTCAGAATCAACACGTTTAAAAAACAAAAACTGAAAATGCAGAGTCTCAGCATGTCGTCGAGGGAAATACGGAGCAGCCATGAAGGAGTGAAGAAGCGCAGCCAGGGCGGGCCGCAGACCCCCCTCGTGCACGGCCTTCTCAGCCACGGGAAGGCGGGAAGCCTCGTGTGGGAGCCTGCAAGGAGCCTGGAGGCTCCCCAGCCAGCCCATCCTCCAGATGAGGACCCGACAACCAAAGAGGGGAAGCCCCCCGGCCACGGCCACGGCCACGGCCACGGCTTGCGGGGGACCACGTGGGGCTCTCCCTGTTTTGTGCTGATGAAGGAGGGACGACTCGAGGCTACGGATCGGAGGGGAAGGGACTCGCCTAAGGTCACCTCAGCGGAAGAGAGCAGGGCCGGTGCTCGGGCCCAGGGTCTGAGCCGCGTCCGGTCCTCGTCCCACTCGACGACACGGCCTCAGACCAGAATTCCCGAATCCTCGAGGCTCAGGGAAATGCCGTCCTTTCCCTGCTGATGCCGAAGGTCTGGGGGCAGTTTGGGTCCCCCAGAGGTTTCCCCACCCTAGAACAGGCAGCGCTTTGGGGGAGAGTCTGACGAAGGGGGCTTTCGGGTTTGGGCCGAGTTCTGGGAAGGGGGGGCCGTAGGGGGGAGAATCGGGACGTTCCAAGGTAGCCCTTCGTTCTCGAGGGAGGACGGGCCTGAGAGCGCTCCTGGCCCGTTCCCCCCCCGTGACCTTTGGGCCAGGGCCGTCTCAGGCGCCCCCCGCGCCCCCACTGCTTATTTACAGGCCTTTCCCTGAAAATCAGTGGCGGCGGAGGAGCCCCAGAAAGCGGGGGGCATCTTTCGGCAGCGTTTCCTGAAAGCGGCTGGAGAGAGGAGAGCGGCCAGGCCGAGAGCGGGGAAGGTGATTTCCCTTTCTGGCTCCCCGGCGCTTCTCATAGTGAAACAGGATGTGTTTGTGCCGGCGGGAGCCTGGGGGGGCCTAACGTGATCTCCAGCGGGGGAGGGGGCAGGTTTCCAGAAACTGTTTTCCCTGATGCTGTGAAATTGCAAGTGAGAGAAACTCTCCTCAAACATCTCAGTTCCCTTTTTGGGGGAATAAAATTTCCCTTCCTCCTTGGCCGGGGAGCAGCGAGCCCCGCACTGACGTCTTCCAGGTGGGGACATTAGAGACGCCCCTCGCTCGGGCTTTGGCCATCGGCGGCCTGCCCCGCGTCTGGCCTGTGAGATCGGGGGGCCTGGGGGGCAGCCGGCGGCAGGAGGACGGCGGGAGCGGGACCCCGAGGATCGGGGGCAGCCCCTGGCCGGGGTAACCCTCTCCGGGCCTCGGTTTCCTCCACGGGCCCCGCCGCTGAGCCTGTCCTCCTGCACCCCTCGGCGGTCTCTCTCCGGGGACGTCCCCACACCAGAGAGCCTCAAGGGGAAGGACCTTGGGGTCCCCCCCCGATATTTGCCTTTCCCTCTCAGGATCAGTATTCCCCATCTTTGCACCGCCTGGGAGGGGGCCGGCTTGGCTCTCTTCTCCACCTTCACCTGCAGTCGCCCCACTGGAGGATTTTCCCAGGCTGGGGGTTCAGGGGGCCCCCTCTGCTGCGGCTGACACCTTCCTCCTCCCTGAAAGCCCCGCCGGCCGGTGGGCAGAGGCGCCGCGGGGTGGGCAGGAGCAGGAGGGAGGCTCTCCGGCCCTGCCCTCCATGGCGGCTCTGGGCTTTGATTAAGTATCCGGTGAAACCAGTGTACGTGGAGGCCAATTAAACTTTAATGAGCGCCTGTATTAATGTCATCTGAGCAGGACGGGCAGCCCATTCCAGGAAGCCCCCCTCTTCTGGGCAGCGCATCGCCCATGCACGGCTGTTACTAGAAAGCTCCCGGCCCGGCTGCGGAGCCCCGGCCCCTTGGGCCTTGCTGGTTCCCAAGGAGGATGGAGCCTGGGGAGCGGGACGCCTAGAGGGGGGCCCTTTGGGGGAGCCCCGGCCCCTTGGGCCTTGCTGGTTCCCAAGGAGGATGGAGCCTGGGGAGCAGGATGCCTAGAGGGGGGCTCTTTCCCCATTCATTGGGCTCTGCCCAGGGAGGCTTTCCCCCTTTTCCTTTTTATTTATTTGTTTTTTAAGTGGGGAATCAGGTGTGTGTGTGGGGATGGCCCAGGATGCCCAGTGATGGAGCGGCAGACAAGGCAGCCCGAGGGCCTGGCACAGGGTGGGTGGCAGCTGGCAGGGCCCGCCTGCCCGGGCAGAGCCGCCCCTTGTTCTGAGGTGCTCCATTCTGGGAAGGAGCCGAGGCTGCCGGGCCAGAAGCCGCTCTGTGCTGGGGCTGAGCCGGCCTCTTCCCCCCGCCTGTGCCTGGCGCTTTTCTTGTCGGAGCGTCCCCAGTCCGCATGGAGGGAGCCCGCCGTAGAAGAGGCCTCACCCCCGTTTTATGGAGGGGGCGCCGAGGCCCACACCAAGGGCCGTCCCTTAATCAACGTCGATGGAACGGGGGGCCGGAGCCGGAGCAAGCTGGGCTTCAGTCTCGCCCTGCGGCTGGCCGGGCCAGTCCCTTCCCTTGCCTCTGCCTCAGTTTTCCCAGCTGTAAAATAGGCACAATCATGGCCCTGAGCAGGTCATCCTGGGGGGACAGAGGCCTGGGGGCGGCCCTTAATGGACGTCCGGTGCTCTCCTCCCTCCCCACTTCCCTGAGCCTTCCTCCTCCCTGGCACAGATCTGGTGCCCGTCACTGGCTCCCTTCTCGATGGCTGCTCGGCCGGACCAGGCTCTTCCGGGCTCCGGGCACGGCGGCCCACAAGCCCAGATTCGGGGGACCCCAGGCAGGGAGCAGAGTCCAGAAGAGAGACGACGAGGCCCCGAGTCCTTGGCTTTGTGTGCAGAGTGAGGAAGGGGCCCGGCGAGCTTCTCGCCCCTCACACCGACGGGCAGCCCCCCGGCCAGGCAGGAAGGCGTCCTCAGGCACAGGAGCCCCCGGCTGGGCCTGGCCTCCTCTGGGGTGTGGGGGGAAGGGCGCCCCGGCGAGGGGTCACAGCTGGGAAAAGAGCAGGATTAGAACCCGGCTCCTTTCTTGTCAGGAGAGCCTCTGGCTGGGCGAGGCGCCTTCCTGCCTGAGGTCGCCTTTCGTGGGTTCTGTACCAGGTTCTGTACCAGGTTCTGTACCAGGTTCTGTACCAGGTTCTGTACCAGGCTGTTCACACGCGCCTCCCTCGTGGGGGGCAGCCCAGGACGCCTGGGGGCCTCCGAGAACCTAGCGAGGAGCCGGGGTGGGAGAAGGGGGTGGAGAAGGCTGCCCCGCCCAGAGAGGGACGATGCTGACCCTGCTGGCAGCCCTGGGAAGCCTCCTCTTTCGTCCTTTGCCCTGAGCCGCTGGGGCAGGCTGAGGGGAGACGCAGCGGGCGGAGGCAGGGCCGAACCTCACAGCAGTCTCCTCCCGCCTCTCCGCTGGTCAGCCTCGGAAACAGGTCTAGAGGGAGGCCGGCCTGGGCCCGGACCGTCGTGGCCCCAGAGGCGAAGGCTCGATTCGTACTCAGGACCTGAGACTGTCTCCTTGACCCGCCGCTCACTACCTTCCAGCTGGGAGGGGACGCTTTTTCCCTGCCTAGACCCGGGGCTTGGGTGGGGGTGGGGGCGGGGAGCTTTGCCCCCCCACCGTCTCCCACTCGAGCTGGTTTCCCAGGACCGTCCCACGATGCTCTTCCCCGAGAGCGTCCCGAAGCCTCGTCGCTGCTCTGAAAGCGGCCGCCGTGGAGCCGCGGGGCGGGTCGGGATTGGTTTACTGTAAATGTCGGCGCCCCCCCGGCGGCCGGCGAGCCTCGGAGGAGTCGGGGTGTCACAAACCACAGTTTCACATCACTCACACCAGCACTTCGGCTCTGAGTGGGGCCCGAAACTCGCTGCAACCACAGAAAGTAAAAGGCAGCGTTTTTCTTTCATTATTAATACCGACTTCTTTGTTTTCCTTTAAGGCAGGATTGAGAATAACTGCAGTGGAGGCTTTTTTCAAGACAGACCCGGCCCCTCCCCAGGCCCTGCGCCCAGGCGTCCCCTTGAGTTTAGCCAGAGCTGCTGGGCCCCCTGGGCCCCTGGGCCCCTCATCCCCGTCGTCCCTCGTCCCCCGGCCCCCTGGTCCCCCGGCCCAGGCCTCCTTGTCCCCCGGCCCCCAGGCCCCCTTGTCCCCCGGCCCCCTGGTCCCCCGG
>NC_058132.1:647225513-647238967 GCF_016433145.1 Gracilinanus agilis | reverse complement strand
CCTTGTCCCCCGGCCCAGGCCCCCTCGTCCCCCGGCCCAGGCCCCCTCGTCCCCCGGCCCAGGCCTCCTTGTCCCCTGGTCCCCTGGTCTCCTGGCCCCCTCGTCCCCTTGTTCCCCAGCCCCTCAGCCCCCTGGTCCCCTGGCCAGACGCTCCTCTGGGCCGGTGGTGTTCTTGTGGTGGGGACGGCCAGCCACACAGCGGGATGCTGATGGGCTCTCGGGGCACCCAGGTCCTGGCGCAGATGGTGCTGCTCCTTAGGCCCAGCTTCTGGCTCTTCTCCCACCCTGTGGCTCCTCTTTGGGGAGGCTCTTCTGGGGAGGCCGGGCCCTCGGGGCTCCTCAGGGCTGGACTTAGCCAAGCCCCCTGATGGCTGCCCTTCCTCCCGGGCCTCCTGGACCTCTCAGGGGCCTCGACACCTTGTCAGGCTGAACTGCGTGGAAGGGTTTGAGAGTCTGGACACAGCAGCCTCTGAAGCACGGAGCTGACATCTGTAAGACCTGAGTTCCAATCCTCCCTGACTGACCAACTGTGGAACTCCAGGCAGACCCCTTCATCACTCTCTGCCTCAGTTTCCCCACCTGTAAAATGGTGGGGTTGGACGGAAGGGCCTCAGAGGGCCTTTCTGGCTGTTCTGCCACGCTCTGCCTTGGGCACAATCACAAGTGGTCAGGACCAGAAGCTGAATTTGAATCCAGAGCTTCCTTATTCCAGTTTCAGATTCTGATGTCAGGATGTTAAAGGAAGGTTTCCTGGGGTGAGGTCAGTGCCCGCAGGGTGCCCAGGGATGGTCTGCAGCCCCAGCAGGCCCTGTTCCGAGGCAGGCCATGGAGGGGGTCACAAATCTCATGCTCGGGGCTGCTGCAGGGCTGGTGTGAGCTTGGAGAAGGCCGGAAGCCTTTGTTAAGTGGCGCTCGCGAAACAGGGCACAAGCGGGCCGGGCCTTGGAGGACCCCCGGCCAGCCCGCAGCCAGAGGTGCCCGGCTGGCTCCAGAATCGAGAGAAAGCAGCCAGCACAGGGAAGGCAGCAGCGTTCAGAGAGCCTGGGGAGGGAGACAGACAGACACAGAGAGAGACAGACAGACACAGAGAGAGAAGCAGAGACAGAGACAGAGGAAGAGAGAGAAAGAGATAGACTGACAGACAGACAGAGAGACAGAGACCGAGACAGACAGAACGACAGAGACAGAGGCTGAGGGAGACAGAAAGAAGGACAAACAGAAACATCTTGGGGACTTCCGGCCTCATCTTTGTGCCCACAAAAGTAATTCTGGCTAAGGGATGGCCTTCTGAGAGGAGTGCCAGGCACTGGGGGAAGCTCTTTACAGACACCGTCTTCCCGGGTAGAGGGAGAAGCTGCTGACTGCTGGAGGGGAGCGGATGGGGCACCCCCAGGATTGGGCTGGGGGTGGCTAGAGTGAAGGTCCTGAGCCAGTGCAGGGATCCGGGCTGAGTGGGTGAGGGGTGGGATGCACTGGGGGGATGCGCTGGGGGGGATGCGCTGGGGGGAATGTGCTGGGGGGGTGACCCCCATAGTCCGCACTGACCACTCGCCTTGTTTCCCACATGGGGGTCGGTGCAGGGCAAATGCAGCCCCCGATTTCCCCACTTTCCTTTGAGGATTCCATCAGGGTGGGATGCTGGGGTGCAGGGGGAGATCGCAGGGGGCAGAAAGGGATGAGCAGTGGGAGAGTTAGGACCGGAGACTGGGGTTAAGCTTGTGGGACGGAGGCGAGTGACCATGGCTGTCCATCTGGGATGTCTCTGGTCTGTGAATAACTGAAAAAAAGTGTGTGGGGGGCCGTGTGTGGGGGGCTGTGCTGGGACGGGGCAGAAATTGAGGCTTGACATCTGGGGAAGACAAGGCTTCGGTGGGATGCTGACTTGTCTCCGGATTCTTTCTTGCACCGCACGCGCCTGCTGCTGCTGTTTTAGGGTGCCTTCCTTTGAACAAGTGGGTTGGGTTTGCTCCTGGGAGGAAGGAGCCCTGGCAGAGAGGGGTCTCCGGGGAGCACCCATAAAAAGTCAGCAGTGACAATTGTAAACGCGGATGGGGTGAGAGGCAGGCAGGCTGCTGGCAGAGGGGAAGCGGGGTGTTGGGCTTCCCTGGCTGCCTTCTTCTGGGGGCTCCTAATTCAGGGGCTTGAGGCCAGCTAGCCAGCTCGGGGAGCTGTGTGTGCGCTAAATCCCCCAAGGGAGGCCGGGTGTGCTGCCTTCCGTCGCTTATCGCCGGGGCATAAATGGGGTCAGGCTCGCTCTGCAGCCGGGCAGAAGTCACGTTGACAGACCGGTGGACGCTCCCTTCCAGGAAGCTCCACTGCCGGGAATACAGTATCCAGGGATCGGTTACATGCCGAGGGATGGTTCTAGGGAGGGATCGAAGGGGCCAATGCCGGAAAAGGGCACAAACAGAATCATCAGATTTCACCTCTGGAAGGAGTCTTGAGGGATCGTTGTTCAGTCCTGGAGAGTCGGAGGATTTCCTTCCAAGGTCTTGGCTGGGTTTGGGGCTGGTTCAGGCTGAAAGTGAGCCTTCCGACAGAATCAGTGGCTACGGCCTTCCCCTTCCTTCTTTTTTCATTCCTTAAGGCTTTCTTGGTCCCTTTGGCCATTTCCGGGTGTGCCCTTCCCCGCTCCTCTGCTCCAGGAAACGTCCCCTTAGACCAAAGCAAAACCAACAGATCCTCAGGCTTGTGTCCTAGTTTTTGGAGCATCCCATCCTCATAGTCTGCCGCTTCCCCAAGGAAAGATGGCGGCCCATTTCCTCATCTCCATTCTGGGGCTAAGGGGGGGCATTCCACCTACCCGGATTCTCATCCGGGTAGGATGCTAGGAGCTCCCTTCTCTCGGAAGCTGTTCAGAGATGGGTTCTCTGGATTCTCCCCGCTTATGGCCAAGCGTGATAAACGGCTCTCCAGTTGTCCAGAGAGCCGAATGGCCCCGGCTGACCATTTCCCATTTTGTATCCAGTCTTGGACAGTTTCAGTGATCGGCTATTCCGGCTGGATGTTTTTCTTCACTCGCTAGTAAAATGGTTCCCAAAGAATTGACTAAGCCATTATCAGGAGCTTCATATGCTTTGTGTTAGCATTGTGGATCCCCAAAGAGGCAAAAATAGGGCTCCTGCCCTCAAGTAAATCCCTGTCCACCGGGGGAGCCGGTGTGTGAACAGCCGTGTAGGTCCGTGATCCAGATAGTGTCAGTGGAAGATCACGGCAGGAGGAAGGTCCTTCACTGTGATGGAGGCTGTAAACATGATTCATGCCAGAACATACGTTAGCCCTGAGGAAAGAATGCTACATGGGGGGCAGAAGGACCTGCGGGAGAGGGGCCGTTGTCCTTCCGTTCCGTGTGAGTTTGGCCTCAGTTTAGTCCTCCATATAACGGGATGACCTTGAACGTCCCTTCTAGCTCTAGAGCCACGAGTCCAGGATTCTGCAAGTCATCATCACCCTGGTGGTCTTCAAGAGCCTGGAGGGGAGACGCGTGGCTATAAGCCGGAGACCTGGAAGCTTTTGGGGCCACTTAGGACTTTATTTGCACAACCCTAATGCGGGATGCTGGCCCAGGACTCATCCTGTGTCCTCACTGCATGTGTCTGTGTGTCCATGTGTATGTATACGTGTGGATGGGGAGGGAAGGGGGTTATGTGAGAAGTGAGTGGAGACGAGTAGGGCTGCCCATCAAATTCCTCCTAGAAGCTCCAACAAAAGCCCTGACTGACTTGGCTTCGGTTTCCTGGTCGTCTCCTTTCCATGCTGCCCACAGAACACAATGAACAATTATTACTTGAGAAAGAACAAATAAAAGCCCTGCCTGAATACTTCCTTCTACCTCAATAAAGCGGGTCCCTTCTGTCATCGTAGTCGAGTCTGGGCTGTGAATCACACCCACTTTGTGACCCAGAGGAAGAGCTTGTGGCTCCCTTTGTACCCACTTCCCGGGCTGGGGGCTCAGAGCCAGCACATTTTTCATGTTCACTGATGGCTCGTCGATATCTTCCACCTAATGGCTCGAGTGACTCGTTGCTTATTTTCCCAGCTTTGCTTCAAGCATCATGGGCCAAAGAGCAGGTGAATGGTCTTTAGCTGAATCTTAGGAGTCTTAAGGAGAGAATTCTGAGTGGGGAGGCCGAAACCCAGGCAATTACATGTTTCACAGAATCAATGAATTTTAGTATTGAAAAAGAACATTAAAACATCAATTTAGAGAGGTAAGGCATTTTAGCAGCCACTCAGCCCTACCCAGGGGCAGTGAGGTGGGACATGGACAGAGTGCTGGGTCTGGAGTCAGAAGACTCATCTTTGCTGAGTTCAAATCTGGCCTCAGACACTTACTAGCTGTGTGATCCTGAGCAAGTCACTTAGTCCCATTTGCCTCTCCTTCTTCATCTGTAAAAGGAGCTGAAGAAGGAAATGGCAAGCCTTTAAGGTGTCCATGAAGTCAACAACAACAGCATTTACATCACACTTTAGTGTCATCCATATGTTATCTCATTTAATCCTTACAACAAACCTCTGAGGTAGATGCTATTATGACTCTCATTTTCCTGATGAGGAAAGAAGGCTGAGAGAGGGTAGGTAGCTTGCCTAGGGTCACACAGCTATTCACTGTATGAGGCAGGATTCAAACACAGGTCTTCCTAACTCTAAGTAGATGTCTGGTGATAAGAAAATATCCGGCTATTGTTTGAAGAGCCCAAGGAGGTAGAAGACATTACCTTCCCACGGGGCCTGTTCCGTCTCTGATAATCATCCATAATCCATCTATTCATCTTTCCACTATCCATTCACCTATTCCTTTGCTCTCCATCCCCGTCTATCCATCCACTTTCCATCCACCCACCATCTGTCCATCCACCCATCTCTCTATCCATCCACTATCATTGTACCATCCATCCACCCATCCACCATCCGTCTACCATCCATCCATCTACTCATCTCTCCACCCATCCACCATCCTTGTACCCATCAACCTACCAACTCATCCATCTGCTCATCTATCCACCCATCCACCATCCTTGTACCCATCAACCCACCAACCCATCCATCATCTCATCCATCCACCCATCCACCATCCATCTACTCCTCTATCCATCCATCCACCATCCATCTACCATCCATCCATCTGCTCATCTCTCCACCCATCCACCATCCTTGTACCCATCAACCCACCAACCCATCCATCATCTCATCCATCCACCCATCCATCATCCATCTACTATCCATCCATCTACTCGTCTATCCACCATCCTTGTACCCATCAACCTACCAACTCATCCATCATCTCATCTATCCATCTATCCATGCATCCACCATCCATTTATCCGTCTATCCCATGGCTACATTTGTGAGATATCTGTTTTGTGTCAGGTTCTCTGTTGTTGCTAGAAATACAAAGACAAAAATGAAAGTCTCTTATTCTAAGAGAAAAATACATTCAATTGTCGGAGCAGGGCTGGACAACAGGTAGAGTCAATACACATTTTGATGTCATTTTTTCTTTTTGTGTCGAGATCTGTGGTTGATTGGTGTGGGATAATCCCGGTGATGGGACTCCCTCCGCCATCTGTACATGGTGATGATAATAGCTCTGCCCTCCCAGACGTGTGGAGATCGACCGAGAAAATGTCCGTCTAACACCCAGCATGGTGCCTGGCACCTCGTTGGCGCTTCCCTAGTCGCTTGGCCAGGGTCACTCGGCCAGTGAGTGGACTCAAGTTCAGCTTTGCCCTGTGTTGACTTTGCTTCTCCTCCTCCCTCCTTCTTGCCAGTTCTGCTCTCTGGGCACAAGAAGAATCAGGGGCTTGAACAAAGCCATGACTTCCCCGCTTCCCTCCCTTCCGCCGGTGTGCGCAGAGATAAGCCCCCACCCCGTCCCTCCAGCTTCTGATCACGGCCGAAGCCCACTTTGCCTCTCTGCAGATGGAAGGGTCTTTCCTCGGCTTCTCTCTGCAGCCTGAGAGGGGACAGACGCACCCTTTGGGAACAGAGCAGGCATGAATGCGAGCAAATCTTTCCACCCATCCGGGAGCCGTCCCGTCCTGGATCCTTCTGGCCCTCGCAGGGATGCCGCCTTTCCGGCTCTCGCAGGACTTGTCTGGGCCCCGATGCCTTCCTACACGCACCGCTGAGCCGCTCTCCGTGCCTGCGGCGTGCTCGGACCCCCTGGCCTGCTCCCCCCTCGTGGGGAGCGTGTCGCCCATACCCGGGGCCTGCCCGGCTGGGCCTCTGCCCCCCGACGGTTTGAGAGGGTCCCTAAATGCTCATTTCCTTCTCTTTGGAATGTGGGGATCAAACAGCCTTCCAAGAAGGGGGTCCCGGGGCATCCCCAAACGGCCTCGATGTTCGTGAAGGAGGCACGTGCCGGAACTGTTTTCTAATCCTGCTCTGAGCCGCTCAGGCTGGAACCTGAGGAGAGTTCTGCCTCTCCGGGCCTCCGTGTCCTCTGGATCCTCTGCTGTGGGTGCTTTTTGGCTCTGGCACCCTGGGGGAGGCCTTTATTTCCCCAGCCTCAGTTTCCCCACATTGAAAACAAAGGGATCCGACTGGACGGCTTCGAAGGCCCCTTTCCCGCCCGAGACGGTGCCCTCGTCAGGAGGGGCCAGTCCGGAGGGACATGATGGACGGGCCGTCGTTGTGCAGTGACAGGCGAGGCACCGGCCGCTGCTTCCTCCCTCCTCCTCCTCCTCCTCCTCCTCTCCCTCCCTGAGCCGGTTCCCTCTTTGTCCCCTCAAGCGGAGGCTCATGTGGGGTGACTTCGCCCAGGAGCCTGGCCGGCTCTCCCTCCTCGCTGCCCCTGGGGTGCCGCCGCCGGCCTCGGGGCCCTCCCCGCCTGGGCTCTGCTTCCTGGCGGGGGCTTTTCTGCGGGAGGGGGCCAGGCTACGCGCTGGTGTGCGCACATTTCTGCGTGCGTGTGCCGTAACCATGGTGAGGAGACCCATCACACAGCACTTTCTGAGTCAGTTCAAAATGCTGACAATTAAATATACGGCCCTCTTTTCAGAGATCCGTCAGTCTCTGCCGTCGTCATGGGGACGGGAGTATATTTAGAAATGTGACAAGTACACCGAGTTCAATTGCACTTTTGCCAAAACATAGTTTTGCAGCTAAAATTGAATTTCCTGCTTGAAGATCCAGGGCTGGGAGGGCTCCTCTCTGCCTTCCTGGGGCCCGCACAGGAGCTCGGCCTGTCCGCTCAGGAGATCCGCCGTCCCGGGCCGGAAGGCATCGCCCCCGTCGGCGACACGGACAGCCACGCTCACGGGACCGGCGAGCTGCGCCCTGGCCGGCGCTCCTGGTCAGCCGATTCCCGGNGCTCACGGGACCGGCGAGCTGCGCCCTGGCCGGCGCTCCTGGTCAGCCGATTCCCGGCGAGCTGCGCCCTGGCCGGCGCTCCTGGTCAGCCGGCTCCCGGCGAGGCAGTAAAACAAGCAAAACGGCTTCGAGTCACATCTCGACAGGCACAAGACACGGTCCTCGTGCCTGAGGGGGGCCGTCTCTCAGCCTCTGGGTCACGGCCCTTCCGGGGCCCCACAGAGCTTCCAGCCAAGGGCCGCCTCCTGAGGGTGGGAGACGGGGGTGCAAGAGCGCCCCTTCCGTGGGACCCAGATAGGTTCCGGCCTTGCAGCCGGCCTTCTCCCCTTCCCTCCCGCAGCTCCCACCCCGAGCCCCGAAAGCCCCTCGTCTGATTTCCCTCCTTTTCCCGAGAGCTCCGCCGTCGTCCTGGACAGTCGCCAGGCTCGTCCTCTGAACCTTCCTCAATCGGCTGGAAAGTCTTCCGTCCACGTCCGTCTCTCCTGCCGCCCACCTCCCCTTCTCTGCTTCATCGCTCACACTTCCACCCCTTCTCATCCTTCTCCCCGCAGCCTCCTCAGCGGCCTCTCCGCCTTCTCAGCAAGGTTCCCCTCGACGACGCCACTCCTCTGCCCAGAGAGCGCCCGCGGCCCTCTCTTGGCCCTAAACGCTCCTTTTGTCACCCATCCAAAGCCCTTCAGAGGAAGCCCGAACTTGGAGTGAGGCCCTGGGCAGGGCTGGTCACCGCTGCCTGCCTCAGTTTCCCCAGACGGGAAGGGATGCTCCTCATGGTCCTCGGCGGTCCTGAATCACGATGAGGCCAACAACATCCACTGACAGTGGAGAAAGAAGGCCCTGCTGGAGCGGCCTCCCAGGCACCTTCTCTGGCCCTCCCGGACAGAAGCTCCTTCCTGGGCTCTTCTCTCTGGGCTGGGCCGCTTCTGGAGGGGGTGATTCCTGCCGGTGTGCGCCGGGCTGTTGTCCCCAAGCCGGGAAACGGGGCATCTTCTCCTCCCTCTAGTCTAGCTCTCATCTTCCATCGGGTTCGTGCCGTTCTCTCCGGGGCACGCGGTGCCGAGCGCTCCGAGCGACTGGGCGATTCAGCCACATTCCTTAAGAGCTCCGAGGGCTGGGCTTGGTTTTCAGGGAAGAGGCTCTTCTTCAGCCCCCTGCAGAGGGGGAGCCCTGACCGAAGACTCCACTGAAATCCAAAGGAGTCTTTTCTGCTGCTGGGATCCCCCTTTTCTGGAGAGAACTAGGCGCAGGGAGAGTCTCTTTCCTCAGGATAAAGAGGGTTGGGCCGAGGGACTCGGGTCTCTCTGGCAGGGGGAGGAAGGCCAGGGGTGCCCCAACCCAGCTCCATTCAAGCTCGAGGGCCGAGGATTGCTGTTATTCTAGAGCATTTCCTCGGGGTTTGCATTGAAACCACAACAAAACTTAGGAAACCTGAGAAAGAATGTTTATTTCTGAGAAACAGCTGAGAAGACGAGGATCCCAAGGCCTGCTCCAGGGAGAGCCGGAAGAGAGTTTCTAGGCCATCTAACACAATCCCATCACGTTATAGATGGGGAAACTGAGGCCCAACGAGTTAAAATGGTTTGTCAACAGTCATCAGAGGAGAGATCGTGAGATGCTAGATCTTGCCCTGGAAGGGTCCTCCGAGGCCTCGGATCCCACTTGGCCGCCACCCTTCAAAAACAAAACAAAACATTCATTTTCTCTCCCTCACACCCCGCTCTCCAGTTGGAAAAAAATGCTTCTGGACTAAATACGAATAGTGAAGCAGAACACATTCCTGCATCGTGCCTGTCCAAGAGTACTTATCGATTCAAGCCAAGCCAAAGGCATTCATTATTTGAGCAACAGGGGAAAAAAAGCTCGCCTGGAAAGGAAGGAAGGAAGGAAGGGAGGAAGGGAGGAAGGAAGGAAGGGAGGAAGGAAGGAAGGAAGGAAGGGAGGGAGGAAGGGCCAGGTAGGTAAAGGGCTGTAAAAGGCAACCCAGCATTTGTCTCCATTTCCATCCCGAGGCCTTGACTTCTGTCAGATGGCAGCGAGCTCCATCCTCGGGCCCTCTCTGTCTTGCAGTGTTGTATCCCTAGAATCCCCTCTGTTAAAAGCGGTTCAGGGCCATAGGATAATGGGATCTAGAACTGAAAAAGAGCTCGGGGCTCATCGAGGCGAATCATCCTTATTTTACAGGAGTGGAAACGGGCAGGTCGTTTCCCCAAAGCCACTTAGGTAGGCCTGCTAGGGAGGGCTTTGAACCCTGGTTTTCCCATCATTCCTGCTACAGGCCAGATGCTTATGCCCCCAGTAACTTCCTTTCTGGGTCTTTTTGAGTCTTTAAAGTTGTTTCTGATGTAAAAAGTAGATAATTGGATAATTATTATTTATTGCCATCCCAAAGTTGGATAATAATAAAAACTGGGTAATTGTCTGCTCTTGTTATTATAATTAGGTGGGAGGGAACATGCTAGCTTCCAAGATGCTTGAGAATCATCACTGTCCCCTTTGAAAATCTTTTCCACTTTGTTCTTAAAAAACAAAAACAAAAACCAAACCAACAACCATCTCCAACCCTCCCCCTTCCTGATGTGTATTGTTCTCCCCTCCACTCCCAATGGAAGGCTTCGAGATGCTTTTGTTTGAAGGAAAACGGAACCCTCCCTGCCCTTGGAGCTTCTCTCCTCTGTCCTCTTTGGGCCCAGTGAGTTAAGTTAAAGGAACAGCTGACTGCTTGTCAGGGGCCTGACCAGCGCTCTGCCTACCTGGTGCCGGCTTTGGGGTGGCCCGCTGCGGCTGAAGGAGCTGCCAGGGCAGGCTCCTGGACAACCAGGGCCCCGTTTCCAGCAGCTTTCCATTCTGCCAGACTGTCCTTACATAGGAAGGACTAGCAGTAATCCTTTCCATACATGCAGTTGGGATTCTGGAAGCTGGCATTTCTTTTGGAGATTTGTCCCCCCTTTAAATGCCCTCCCTGTTTGCTCCCTGATCCTCCGGCTTCCTCACCGCTTTAGGGATGTCAAGATTTGGAAGGAGAAAGCCTGGAGGCTGTTCCTTCCTCTGGGAGAACTGATTAAATCAATCTGGGAGCACTTGTAAAGCACCCACTAAATGCTAAGCTTTGGACTTAAGTCCTAGGAATACCTAGTCCTGAAGGGGCTCCTGCCTCTTTCTTACAGAATTATCCATCCCTTTCCCTAGCTTGGCTTTGAGGTAAGGTACCAACAGGGCATCTCGTCTGGGGCTGACTAAAAGCAGAAAAGCATTGGATCAGTTTTAGAGTCCGCCCACTAGCCTTAGGATTTGGCATCCTGATAATGTGCAATAAATGTTTCTCACTTATTCTCTCAATCTCTCTCTCTGTCTCTCTCTCTGCCTCTGTCTCTCTTTTCTTCCTCCCTCTCTCTCTCTGTCTCTGTCTCTCTCTGTCTCTCTCTCCCTTCCCCCTCTCCCTCCCTCTCTCTGTCTCTGTCTCTGCCTTTCTTTTTCTGTCCTTTCTCTCTCTCTGTCTCTGTCTCTCTCTCTTTCTTCCTCCCTCTCTGTCTCTCCCTTCCCCCTCTCCCTTTCTCTTTCTTTTTCTGTCCTTTCTCTCTCTTTCTCTTTTTCTGCTCTCTCTCTCTCTCTCTCTCTCTCTCTCTCTCTCTCTCTCTCTCTCTCTCTCTCTTCCTCCCTCTCTGTCTCTCTCTCCCTTCCCCCTCTCCCTCTCTCTCTCTGTGTTTCTTTTTCTGTCCTTTCTTTCTCTCTCTCTCTCTCTCTCTCTCTCTCTCTTTCTGTTCTCTGTCTCTCTTTCTTCCTCCCTGTCTCTGTCTCTGACTCTCTCTGTTTCCCTTTGTCTCTCTGTCTCTTTCTCTGTGACACACTCTCTGACTCTCTTCTCTGTCTCTCACTGTCTCTCTGCCTCTCCTTTCTTCTGTTTGTCTCTGCCTCTCATTCTGTCTCTCTGTCTCATTCTCTCTCATTCTCTGTCTCCCTTTGTCTCTCTGTCTCTGTCTGATATACCCTCTCTGTCTCTGCCTCTGCTTCTGCCTCTGCATCTGTCTCTGTCTGTCCCTCTCTCTCTGTCTGTCTTGTCTGTCTGTCTCTCTGTCTCTGTCTGTCCCTCTCTCTCTGCATCTGTCTCTGTCTCTCTGTCTGTCTCTCTGTCTCTGTCTCTCCCTCTCTCTCCCCTTTGTATGCTCACAGGTTAGCACAGCTCCTGGCATACACACTAAGTTCCTCATGTATAGGTGAGCAAAGCTGGGATCTTAGAGGGCTTGTCCAGTGTCTCGCAGGTAGCCAAATCTCTGGGCAGCTCCTCCGGCTCCCAGATCCGTCTTCCCAGGTCCTGGAAGCCTTTCTCCATGGCTTACGCTGGGTGGGAGGGATGGCTTCCGAGGGCCTCGGCGCTCTTGAGCTTTTAGGCTTTCGTGGCTGCAGCCCCTCCTGTGACACCGGTTGGCAGCCATCTCCCCACTCTCCAGCTTGCTTACAGCTCTCTTCTCCATAAGGCGAGAAAGAGCTGAAAAAAGCCTCGGCTTACCTGGCCCGCTGATGGCTGAACAAACGCTCTCTGAGTCACTGTTCTGTGGAAGCTTCAGGTGAGAATGGCAGAGGGAATGAATGAAGGGTTTTTCTCAGTTATTGCCTGACTGACATAAGCTTTTCCTGTCATAGATAAGTTGTCAATAGTCAGTCAAAAATAATCATTATCCACCTACTATGTGCCAGGCACTGTGCTTAGTGCTGGGGATCCCTGCCCTTAGACAGCCAGGTGGCACAGTGGATAGAGAGCTGGGCCTAGTGTCAGGAAGACCCGAGTTCAAATGTGGCCTCAAACACTAGCTGCATGAAACTGGGTGAGCCGTGTAACCTTGCTTGCCTCAGTTTCCCCATCTGAAAAATGAGCTGGAGAAGGAAATGGCAAAGTATTCCAGGGTCTTTGCTAAGAAAACCCCAAATAGGGTCATGAGGAGAGTGACACAACTGAAAAGATTGAACAACACTAGAAGAATGCCTTGTAAACAGTAGGTGTTTAATTAGGGTTTGTTGATTCAGCCAGGCATGAACAATCTCCTCCTAACCAGCAGGACAAGAATCTGGAAATGGCCTGGAAAAGTCCTTAATGAGTTTATAATTGAACAGATTGTAGCCTAAATGGGGCTTTTGCTGCTTTGTACCTTGTTATTCCCTTTAGGGCCACATAGAACAAGGATAATCCCTTTTTCTGGGCTAGCCCTTTGTTTCCTTGAAGGCAGCTCTTCTCCCCCCTCCCCAGGCTTCTCTTTTTTTTTTTTTTTTTCTTCTTTAACCCTTAACTTCTGTGTATTGGCTCCTTGGTGGAAGAATGGTGAGGGTGGGCCATGGGGGTCAAGTGACTTGCCCAGGGTCACCCAGCTGGGAAGTGTCTGAGGCCAGATTTGAACCCAGGACCTCCTGTCTCTGGGTTTGGCTCTCAATCCACTGAGTCACCCAAGTGCCCACAGGCTTCTCTTCTTCAGGCTCTCTAATCCCTTCACCAACTCTTGTTCAGCTAGATTTTCTGTGGGTCGCTTCTTCCCTGCCTCACACACTCTAATGGCTCAGGGAAGAAAAGGGCCTGCAAGTCTAGGCGAGGACAACAAATGGCTCCTTGGTCGTTCACTGTCATCCGGAGTTAATGGAAGGGAAAGGACACCAATGGAAGGCTTTCATTCCATCAGTAAGAATTGATTAAGTATCTACTGTGGGAGACTCGGGGAAAGCAAAGGCAAAAGGTCTGTGCCCTCCAAGAGCTTTCAGTAGGCATGCCAGGAGAGGTTGGTATAAAGTAGAAGAAAACATAAAAATAACACACTTATCTTAATAAGGATTGAGGAGTGCTTTACCTGTATCATTGATCTCTCCCACATCTGTGAGTTATGGGCTGTTATTCCATTTTAAAGATGAGGAAACTGAGAATGGAGGCTAATAGCAGTGAACTAATAGCAATACTAACCTTTGAGCACATGAAGGGGAGAGAGAGAGAGAGAGAGCGAGAGGAAGAGAGAAAGGGGGGGGAGAAGAGAGTGAAAAAGAGAGGGAGAAAGAGAGGGAGGAAGAGAGGGAGAGGAAGAGTGAGAGAAAGAGAGAGAGGAAGACAGGGAGAGAGGAAGAGAGAGGGGGGGAAGAGAGTGAGAAAGAGAGAGAGGAAGAGAGGGAGA
>NC_058132.1:647152433-647215867 GCF_016433145.1 Gracilinanus agilis | reverse complement strand
CTCCTCCTCCTCCTCCTCCTCCTCCTCCTCCTCCTCCTATCTCCTCCTCCTCCTCCTCCTCCTCTTCCTCTCCTCCTCCTCCTCCTCCTCCTCCTCCTCCTCCTCCTATCTCCTCCTCCTCCTCCTCCTCCTCTTCCTCTCCTCCTCCTCCTCCTCCTCCTCCTCCTCCTCCTCCTATCTCCTCCTCCTCCTCCTCCTCCTCTTCCTCTCCTCCTCCTCCTCCTCCTCCTCCTCCTCCTCCTCCTATCTCCTCCTCCTCCTCCTCCTCCTCTTCCTCTCCTCCTCCTCCTCCTCCTCCTCCTCCTCCTCCTCCTCCTCCTATCTCCTCCTCCTCCTCCTCCTCCTCTTCCTCTCCTCCTCCTCCTCCTCCTCCTCCTAGCTCGCACTTTGGGGCTAGCCAACGCGCCGTCCTTGGTCAGCAGGCACAGACCCCCGAGTGGGAGGCCTTTTAGAGAGAAACGTTCCATCACTGGGTCGGGCCTGCGAGCTGCAAAGGAGCCTCCCCCCCTCGGGGCTCCGCAAAGCTGACGCCATCCAGAATTCAGACGAGGCTGCCCGTGCATCCGCCACACGCACGCAGGGAAATCCAGGCTCCCAGAGGCCCCCCGAGAACAAGAGAGCCTCGGGCAGATGAGAATACAGTAATAAAGCCCACCCAAAGGAAGCCCAACACAAAGTTGGGGGGCCGGGCCCAGGCCCGCCGCTTCGGGTAGTAGGTGCGAGAAGCCACCGTCCCTCGTAGCTCGCCAGCGTTCCTAGAGAGTCAGGAGCATTCTGGGGTGACAGTCCTTAATCACAATAATTTAGATTTAAGCAGTAAACTGTTTTTCCGGACAATATAATAAGCCGTCCCCCCACAGGTCCGTGTCCTTATTTAGCAGCGAATGATTAGCCAGAACGAGGTACCGTTTTAACAAGCATCTTGAAGGCTACGGACGACCTTATGAATGTGACAGAATTTTGTCCCCTGAAGACTTCGGGGTGCGACGTCTCCCCTGTCTAATGGCCTTATAACTAGCCTCACTTATGATGGAGTCTTCAGGAGAGAGACTTTAGAGGTAAATGTCTTCCTGGGCCTGTGGCTGACATGCAGAGCCTGCTCTGCTAAGCACTAACTTGGCTCATCAGTCCTCGGAACATTCCGGGTGATCCCTCCATGACCTGCCTCCCTCCCTACTTTCTCTCTCTGGTCAGCTCCGTGGCTCAGAGGATCCTTCGCTGGGCTTGGACTTGGGAAGAGCTGAGTGCAAATCCATCCTTCAACACTTACCCATTCTAGGAGATCCTGGGCAAGTCGCTACCCCTCGGCCTTAGCGTCCTCTTGTCCAAAATGAGAATAAATGTAGCATTTACCTCCAAGGGCTGTTGTGAGCTCCAAAAAGCGCCTTGAGAAACTTCAAGCCTCCGAGAAATGAGTGCTTGGCAGTATTCTTGCTATTTTAATCATTTTAATAATCTATTAATATTCGTTACCTCAGCAATATGATCAATGAATACTGTGACTACGTGCTTAACTTAAATAGTATTATTATTATTAAGATTATTTGGGGCAAAAAGGAATAACCTGATGCCATCTTCCATCTCGGTTGAGGTTATTAGATTCCTCCTCCTCACCTGCATTTAAACCCACTTTTGTAACCGCAGGTCCTAGTCCAGTGCCCGGCACCGAGTAAAAGCTTAAGAAGTGACGGCCGGTTATTGATGGACAGACAGCTGTTTTCAGGGCAGCAACCAGCCCAGAAAGGGCTCGGATTCCAAGCCGTGCCGTCAGAAATAGGCTCCCTGATGGGGCCGGGGCCAATCCTTAGCCTCTGCCTCCAAGATGGTGCCCTCTTAGTCCTTTACGGTCTGTACCACCAGTTGGGAAAGCTGGAGGCGACCTGGATGTGTCTTAGCTGTTTCTTGTCAGATGTCCAGTGTCGGGCTCTGCTTTTAGCCGTGGCTGTGCCAGCCCTCCTCGGCTAGGAGTCCTGAGAGCTACTGGGTAGCCCTTGGCTCTCTTCCATCCTTTATTGCCCCTCTGATCTCTCATCTTGGAGCTGCAGCCTTCATCCACGGCCTTCCCCTCCTCGCTGGCATCTCTTGCCTCCGAGTGACCCTTGTTCTGGGTTCTGCTTGTACCGTTTCAATCATTAACTAGCCTTTACGAGGTTTCTACTCTGGGCCCGCACTAGGCTTATCTCTGGGGATGCGAAGATTACGGAGAAGCATTTGCTACCCTCAAAGAGCTTTTTATTGGAGAACTCAACAAATACACAGAAAGTTCACTAGAAATCACTTTATTGGGGAATGAACTAGCTCCGGGGGTGGGGCGAGGCGAGGGTGGGGGGCATCTCCATATGCTTTTGGAGGAAGTGATTGTGAAGGTGACTTTGAAGCGAAGTGAAGGATTCTAAGAAGAGGCCCGGAAGAGGGAGAGGCATGGAGACAGGAGATGAATTGTTTTGAATAAGGAACTCTCCCAGCCCTTACAAAGGGGATGGAAGAAGGCAGAAGAGCCCATGGTTCACCGGACCACAGAAGCATCTCATTATGCCATATATCTTCTCTGGAGAAGAAGAAAAATACATTTCTTCTAGATAGTGGGAGAAACGATGGAAAAATAAAAAACAAACATGCATTTCCTTTCCTTTGCATCCCTGGCCAGCCCCTTTGATGAGCCCCCTCCAGAAATGTCCTTGAAGACTCTTAATCTGGACAGGCCGCCTTATTTCTGAAATCACAAGGAGACCAAATGGGAACCTTCCAGGCCAGAGTTAATCATGGCGCACCAAACAACAGGGTTCGGTTAATTTCCCCAATGGGTCTGTGGACTAAATCGGTTTGTCTGTCTGTCTCTCCTGATAGAACACAAGCTCCTTGAGGGCAGTTTTATTTGTTTATGGCCAGGGCTTAACATACATCACTTCATCAATTTGTGTTTATAGGCTGATGATCTATAACTATGGGATTGATCCTGATTTGATCTAAGTAGTTTAATAAAGCCTGGAGGAGTGTCTGGAGGGCTGTTATTATAGACTAAACAAGATTATGTGGCGGGGTGGGGTGGGAAAATTTCTTCCATTATGGGAAAGCTTAGTCTGGCTTGAGGAAAGTCTCTTTATCATATTACTTGTAGAATTTCAGCAGAATAGTTCCGAAAGAGCTAAAAAATTGTCCAGGGGGAGGACGGGAGAGCTTTCCTCAGAGCCGCGGATACACCGGCCCCCAGAAGTGCCGTCAGGAGCCACTTGTGCTAAGTACCCAATGTGTTGGCCGTTTTCCCTGGCTCGGGATGTCGGCCCCTGATTTGGACTTGGGCTCTGTCCTCCACATTGTGTTCTCTTTAGACAGCGTCTATTTAAAGCTGCTTTCCATGGGGTTTGAAATGGTACACCCTGTTTACAGTTTCTAGCCAAGGCCCTCATGGTCTCTGCTAGTCTCCATCCATGCTTGCAGGACGCCTGATTTCCCGGGAAGGCCTTGAGCCCCTGCTGATCTCTGTATCCTGTCAAAGAAAGGATTCATGAGCCAGGAAGGACAAGGCCTGAATTATGCCTAAATGCTGGTCCCAGGAGCCCAAGCGAGGCGTTTGGGGAAAATAGCACCCAAAGGACTCCATCAGATTCATCTCCATTGCAGACGGAGGTTTGGGGAATGAAGTCTGGAGAACTTCTCTCTTGTTTTTTGAGAGAAGCATTGTGGTCTATTGGAAAGACTCTTGGGATGGGATTCAGGAATTCCATTCTCTAGAGCCAGCTCAGTAGACCAGAATGACTTTGGGAATGTGATGTCACTGTCCTTGACCTCCATTTTCCCATCTATAAAATGGTCCAGTTGGAATGGGGGTGACATAGGGAAAAGGGCCTTCATTTTGGAGGCAGAAGCTGGGTTCAAATCCTAGGTCTGTTGGTTACAAATTTTGTGACTTTGGGCCTCAGTTTCTTCATTTTTCAGGTGATCTCTTAAATGACTCTAATGGTTCCTCGGCCTCCACAGTGCCTTCCTGTTCTAGGATTTTCTGAAAGAGGCTTTAGCTTTGAGCAAGACTTCCATCTCCTCTCTGGCATAGGGGAGCCAGGGAGTGTGGAGGGTAGAGGCCCAGGCTTGGAGTCAGGAAGATTCCAAGAGAATCCATCTTGCCTCAAGCCATTTTCTGTAAAATGAGGCTGATGCCATCTCCTCTTGGGATTATTGTGAGGATCAGATAAGACACAGATATACGTGCTTGGCTCACCACTGTTTAGTGTTATATACCTGTGAGCTATTTAGTATCCTAGAGAGATTTATTATATCTCTTTTTTCACCGATTATAAGGTTAATGAGAAATTACTTTTCAGGCTGAGCAGTGCCACCCCACTGACCATCCCAAGAAGGGATATGGCTCCCTGCCAGGTCAGTTGGTCCTTGGCTTGCCCATCATTGGGCCTACCTGTAGCTGGTTAGCATGGGAGTGTGGAAAGAATGCCCAGCATGCAGTTAGGGAACCATCTGGCCAATCCCGTGGTTTCCTCATCTATAAAATGGGGCTAAGGAAAATTATAGCAGCCAGCTCAAGGTGAAAAAATATGGAAAAGGATTCCTAAGTTTCTGAGGGGCAAAGTGGAAAACATCCTGGGTCTGGTGTCAGAAGACCTGGATTCAAATCTTGGTTCTGCCCCCTAATAGCTGTATGAACTTGGGCCAAGTTAGTTAACTTCTTCTTTTGGACCTCAGTTTCCTCTTTTATAAAATTAGGGTGTCAGACGATGTGTGGTCTCTGGCCGGCCTTTCAGATATAAATTCATGAGATGGAGTATCTTTAAAGAAAACCTTCTCTCGGGTTCCTCTTTGATCCTTTGTTCTCTTTTTCTCCAGTCTTTTTTCTTTTCTTTTTTTAATCTTCTCTTTTGTTTTGAAATCATCCTAATTCCTAAATATATCCTTCTCCCTTCCCTACTCAGAGAACCACCCCTTGCAACCAAGAATAAAAAAAGAAGCCTCTAAGGGGGAAAGGCAGCCCAAACTAGCACAGCCAGCCCTGAGTCTGGCAGTAGAAGGGATGTACAATATCCACTCCTGTAGGCCCCCGCTGCTGCCAAGAGGAGAGGGTGGTGCCTCGGGAGGTCTTTTTCTAGAGATGAGGCACCCCTTGGCTGTGGGCATCAAGGCCTCCTTCCTTTTCCCAGAGCACCTTGTGGGGAGAAGATGAGGCATGGAAGGAGACCCATGGAAAGGCTCTGCCGGATGGCACTTCTTATGCCAGGAGGCTTCATCTCCCTCTTTTCCAGATGAGGAAATGCAGGGCGCATAAGGCGGATGAGAAGCGTCCTGTGTCCTGGGCCCTGCTTGGGCTGGCCTCTTCTGGGTCCTGGAAGAAAGGTCTTGATAGACCCGAAAAGGCTCCAGGACCATTGTCTCCCCGAGTGCCCGCGCCCCAGCTCCCCATCTTTGGGAGCACCCGGCACTGAGTTTAGGACATGGACCTGAGCATTGGCTTCCCATCTGTTCCTTAAGAGAAGGGGGCGGCCGGGCTCTGTGCCGGGTCAGTGGGATGCCTGCATTGCCCCTCGGGCCGTGTGCCGGCTCCCCGACTCCTTCCCCGCCATCTCCAGGATGCCTTCATGGCCTTCCTCCCGCATCTCCCCGCCAGATGCCTCCTTGAATTACGGCAAGCCAGGACGAGTGCTGAGCCGGGGCGGCTGCATACGGGCGCGTTGATAAACGGGGAGACAAAGGCAGAGTGAGGATTAATCAGCAGGAGAAGCAGGGCGCAGCCCAGCATGGCGGGACCTTGTTCAAGGCTCGCAATTCCCAGCTGCCAGCTGGGGGAGATGAATGGCTGCGTCTCTGCTCCTGTCGTTCCGCAGGGCTTTGTGGGCCGGAGTGGAAAAGCAGCGAGAAGAACATTTGTCACCGCCGGGCCCTCTTTTCCTTAGTCCTGGCTTCGCAGGCCGGACCCTCGAGGCGGATGCAGGAGAAATGCGGGCCTGGTTTCCCTGCCTCCATCGGGAGGACGGGTGGGAGGCACCCAGGGGCCTCGGGGATGCAACACTGGGTGCCCGGCGTTGCGCTCCGTGCTGGGTTCCCCATACAGGCGCTTCCCGTCCCCACAAGCTTGTATTCCCCAGGAAGAGGCAACACGGACATGTTGGCTTATACTCAGTAGAGACAAAGAATTTCACAGATTCCTGGCAATTTTTTAGGGAACCGGGCAGAGAAGGCATGAGCAGCCGTGAGGGGTGGAGGGGGAGCAGGAAGGGGCGGCTACAGGGACGTCCGTCCTCGCCCTGGCCTAGGACCAGGCTTTGGACCTTCAGGGGTCGACGATGGAGCTCAGCTAGTATTTAAGGCCCTGCAGGGCATCGTGGAGGGCCCCGGGCTGGGAAGCCTGCCACACACTAGTCTTTGTCCCCCAAGAATTTCCATTGTAGTCTCCTCTCGGGGTTGTGAACAGCAGTTAAAGCCATGGAGTCATGCAATGCCACTTGAGGAAGGCTGGGGCTGTGGGAGGAGCATTTCATCCTAGGATCACTAGGGAGCCCCCAAAGGTTGTGGAGCAGAGGAGTGTCGCGGACGGATTTGGGGTTTTGAAGCGTTGGTCTGGCATCTGTGCAGAGTTTGAGATTGGAGCAGGAAGGGACTCGGTGCCAGGAAGCCAAGCAAGTTATTTCATTAAAGAAGGCTTGAAAGAGGCTCTGAGGGAGAGGAAGGGGGACGGATATCCGGCTTTGGCAGGTTGGACGGTGATCGGTCCCACGGATCCGTGCTGCCACGTCCCTGCAGGGTCCTCACTTAACGGAGAAGGAAGGCCAAGTATCACTCCAAGGTCCCCCGGCTTGGCCTCGGCCCTGCCTTGGGAGCCCCCCAGCGCCGTGTTTTACATTTTCTGGACGGCCGTTTCCTCCTCTGTGAATGATCGGCTTTGACGAGGTGACCGTGGAGGCGCCTTCTGGGCGGAAAGCTGCCGCCGCCTCCTGCCTGGCCTCCCCTGCCAGCCCATGGCCGAGGGTCCCTCTGCTCCATGGTCCAGTTGTCCGTGCTCCTGGGGGGGGGGGAGGGGCTGCCTCCTGACTGCCGCGTCCGGCTGGTGTCAGGCTGTATGCCCGACGGAGGGCCTGCTGGACCGGCTTCAGCTTGGTCAAGGGATGAGCAGAGCGATGGGGCCGGACACATGGACACATGGACACACGGACACCCCTCCTGGCTTCTCGTTCCCTCGTCTTGGCTCTTCTCTGCTCTCCTGCGAGGAGTGACATACAGACGTGCACGCAAGATACAGATAATGTACGTTGTATGTGCATGCGGCACATTGAGACAACGGCATAAACAGACATGTAAGGTGTACACACTACACACATGTACACACACGCACACATACACATACACACACATACATACATATATATACACAAGATCAGTCCACTTTGCTTTTCAGTGAACAAGCATCCTTCCTCGTTTCTCGCCTCCCTGATGGGGCATTTATTTCTGCCCGCTTCTCGGCCTGCCCTTTGGGTCTGGGTCTCTCCCTCCCTGGCAGCTGAGAGGAGCCCTTGCTCGTCCCTGTACCTGGGGGCGACGTGCTGCTTCGTGGTTGCGCCGTCCTCGCCGGGTCTGGGCGTGGGTGGGAAGTACCGGCTCGGCCCGCTCTCGGCCAGCCCTGCGGGCTCTGCGCCTCCCCCGGGCGGGGTCGCCTCTTCGGCCCTCGCGTCCTGCTCGAGGTTTGGCCTCGCCGGGCCTCGGCCAGCCTGTTTCGTCCTGCGTACCAGCGAGCTGCCGTGGCCGGCCTGGATTTCGCTGCCCGCCAGACCGTTTGGGTGATGCCGGTCCGGGGCCAGCCGAAGGAGAGGGGGCGCGGCTCTTCCCGCTCCCTCCCTGCAGGACGCCTCTGTGTTGGGGGGACGCGGCCCCCATTTGGGGTAACGGCAGCGATGACGGAAACCAAGAGCCGGGGGGCGCCTCAGAAGCCCCTCGAGGGCTGCCGATGGGGCTGCAGCTGTTTGGAGCTTGTGGGGTCACTTATGAAATTTCTCCGAGGGTTCAGGGGCGGCTCTTTCGCTTCTCTTTATCCCGGGCAGAAGACAAGACGCAGCACCTAACGGCCGGCCTACGTGGAAATCGGGCCAGCAGGAATCCGTCTCATAGTCTTGCCCTGTGCTGGCCGGTACGGCCGGGGCGTGACCTCTCGGGCCTGACGGCCGAGCACAGATGCGTCTCTTTGCCCTGGAGCGGAGCCGCAGCGGGCGGCTTCCCTGACCGGCGCCTCCCGGCGAGCACCGCCTCAGCAGGCCGCTCTTGCTCAGGGAGTTCCTGGCCCGTCCGCTTCCCGCTCGTTCTCCGCCTGCTTCAGGGGGCCTTCTTGGCCCCGGGAGCCTTCCTTCCTCTTCACACCCTCGAGGGTCTTCTTGGCCCTCCCCCGTCGCGCCCGCTTTTCTCTTCCGCGCCGGCCCACGCTGGGGAGCCGATTCTCCTGCCCGGCACCACCACTGACACGAAGTCTTCCTGCCTCGTCCCCTCTCCCGGCTCACCGTCCCATGTTCTGTCCACAAACGGGCGAGGAGGAACATGACTCCTGTGAATTCACGCTCGTAGGCCCTTTCTTAGATATTAAAACGAGCCTGGATTTTTTTTAGGCTCTCCTGTAGAATGACTCCAGCAGGGTCTCTTCTCGTCTTTTTTCTCTTTAGTGATTTCTCGTGCCTTTGTGCACTCATTCAGAGTTCAAAAGTGGAGAATGATGAAAAAAAATGAGAGTTGTTCAAAATGACTTGAAAATTATGATTTCTCTTCCGTTATCGGCTTTCAAGCAAGTCGCCTACACAGGAATGCAGTTCGCCTTCTGAAGGTGCCGAGGGGGAGACGGACTCTCCTGGGCGATATTCCGAATGAAGACTAGTCCATCCAAAGGCCTCGTCGTCTTTTTGGTGACTTTTCCAAGTCTTTGGCTCGTGGAACCAATCCCGGCCTCCTTTCTTGCTTCTCTCCGGCGAGGCCTCTCCCGTCCATGCCTCGAGATCCTCCAGGGCTGCTCCGAAGGGATAACCCAGAAATAATAGCGTCTGGCGACCCTCCGGGGCATCCACGTCGCCCAAAGGATGAACGTGCTCTCCGGAGGCCTTCGGCGTGGCGATGGAGGGGAGCAGCCTGTGAGGAGGGGGCGAGGACTCCCCTACGGGCTGGGGTCTCCCACATGCCTCTTTGGGGGCGACGCTGCTGAGGATAGAACCCTGCTGGCCCTCTTGGAGGAGATCCGGACCAGCCGAGGGAGCTCGGCCCGCTCGTCCGGCAGGCCCCTCCGCTGGGGAATCCCGTCTGCAAGTCCGAGGTCCGCAGCACGGGAATGAACGTCCGCCGCGGGCCTCCAGGGAAGGAAGGCCAGACAGAGAACGGGCCGAGCTGACGCGCCGGGGAGGGAGGCCTGGATGCACTCACAGGAGACTCGAGAATTCTGAAGACCCCAACCAAGCCCAGTGAAGCCTCCGTTGATCTCTGGAGGGAGGGTTGGGTCAGGCGTACTGGAAAGCCCGGGAGAGCTCTCTGCGCTTGGCCTCTCCATGTGAGAGTCGGGAGAGCCGGCTGGGGAGACCCGCACCCATGACTGTGGGGGGAAGGGCTCCCCTTGTTCCTGGGGCAGCCGTGCCGCCGCTTTCTGGGCTAGCTCCCTTCCCCTCCCCCCTCCTTCCTGTTCTGAGAGGAGAGCCGGGACCGGACCTGGGTCACCCGGAGAAGCCTCTTTTGTCCCAGAGCCGGCCCACCCGGCCCAGGGGAACCGCACGGGCCTGGTCTCCGCGGAGGCCACGTCCGGCCTTTTGGTAGAGGAGGAAATGGAGGTCCGGCCTAGATGAGGGGGGCCAAGAAGAGTGCGGGAGGCTGTAAGACCTTGTCTTAGTCTCCTCTGTTTAGGGCTGCCTGGTCCATCCCTTCATGTCCTAGAGGGGAAACCGAGGCCCAGGGAGTTTAGAGATGGAAGAGGCCCCAGCGGGCATGGCGTCCCCCCTTCTCCCTTTGATAGTGGACGAAGTGGGGGGGGCAGCTGGGTCGCTCAGTGGATGGAGAGTCAGGCCTAGAGACAGGAGGTCCTAGGTTCAAATCCGGCCTCAGACCCTTCCCAGCAGGGTGACCCTGGGCGAGTCACTTGACCCCCGTGGCCTAGCCCTGACCACTCTTCCACCGAGGAGCCACTACCCAGTACTGACTCCAAGACGGAAGATGAGGGCTTAAAAAGAAATGATAGTGGACGAAGTGAGTGTGGGAGTGGCGTGACTGCAGGCAGAAGGCGGAACCTTGGAGCGCCAGACCCGGCTCTCCGTTCTCCTGGGTTCGTTCAGGCTCCCAGCGGAGCTGCCGCGCCCCCCCTTCGCCGATGGATGGCCCTCTCGGGCCCAGGAAGTCTTGGGTTCCAGTCTGGCTCCGCCTCTGCAGGACGCCCGTCTCCGACTAGGTGGTTCTCCGAAGCTCGTGGGCCCAGGTGGGCCACGGACCCAGGAGCCGCTCAGCCTTCCCTCCAGGCCCCTCCATTTCTGGGGGCCGCCTTGGAGCCGGATCTCGAGCTGCCGGCCACCTCCCGAGAGCCCAAGCTTGCAGAGAGGGAGGGCTGCGTCATGGTGGGACGGCCCCGGCCCGGGCTTGGGGGAGACGGCGGGGGGGGGGGGCTGTCACACCAGGCCCTGCTCGGACGTGCCCCCGGGGGGCCAGAGGGTCTCCCATTCGAAGCTGGAGCGCCCAGGGCCGCAGAGGAGGGGATCGGAAGCCCGGCTCCCGGACGGTCCGGGGGCCCGAGAGGAGGGAGTCTGGGCACGGGGAGAGGACCGACGGACGCCGCCAGGGCGCCGGACTTGGGTGTGCAGCCAGCACGGGCGATCGCCGAAGAGTCCAGAGGAAAGAATCCAGGATCCCCCGAGCCTCGGCCTGGCCTCCGTCTCCAGCAACCGGGCAGCCAGCTTGAGGGAAGGTAGCCTCCGTTTGCTTTTCCAGAATTTCCCTTTCTTTTTTCAAGCCTTCACCTTCCATCTTGGAATCCGTATTGTGTATCGGTTCCTCGGCCGAGGAGCAGCAAGGCTGAAGCCATGCCCGGGCCTGCCAGCGTTCGCACTCAAGACCTCCATTCCCAAGCCCGGCTCTCCTCCACGGGGCCCCCCTGCTGCCCTCCCCTCTTTCTCCCTTTCTTCTGGGGCCGAAGAGAACAAGACGGAGCCCTCGTTCGGCCTTCAGAGCTTGGAGACGCCTCCTCACCCCCGAAGTCCGAGCGTTTCCAAGGAAAACGTCCCTCCCGGGCAGGACCGAGCCCGAGAACCGCCTTTCTCGCCCTTCCCAGTGCAAACAAGTTAGAATCTTCTGGAAGGGGCTGTGTTTTTCGAATTTCACATCATGGCCACCAGATTCCCGAGACACGGTTTTTGGTGAGTGCTGTTGAAAACCATTTTTATGTTTTGAGTATTAAAAAAATAACGCAAACTGTGGATTCCTCTTGGCCTCTGGGAGTCCAGAGGGAGATGGCAGCCTCCAAGCTGGCGGAGGCCAAGCTTCTTTCCTCCCCGGCCTGACTCAACCAACTCCCTTTGGAAATGCCAGATTCCCTTTTTTTTAAATGCCAAAACAAAAACCAAAACAAGAAAAAAAATCATGGTACCTGGGCGAGCCCTGCCGTGGACACGCTGGCTGGGACCCCCGTGCGTCCCCCCATCGTTCTGGTCCGAATCCAGCCTCTGGCGCCGCGCTTGGCGCACGTAGCTGCTTAGGAGATGGGGCTGCTGGTGGCTCCTCTGTCGCGGGCACGTTCTCCTCACGGGCCAACAAAGCAGGCTTACGGGGCGTCGCCAGGCCTGAGATTGCCCCTGCCCGGGGCAGGCCGGGCCTCCTCTTCTCCCCACGTCCCTCATCCCGTCCGCTTGTGGGAAGCCCCCTCCCCGCTTCCTTCGGGGCTCGGTCCTCGCGTCTCTTCAGGCTTTCTCTCCTTCCTCACAAATACTTGGCGTCTCCTCATCCCTGCCCGTCCTGCCCCCTCCCCACTACAGTGTGAGCTCCTAGACTTGAGGGTCTGCTTCTTCGGGGTCTTGGTGTCTCCCCCCAGGCTCTCGGGGCTGGCACATCATCGACGCTCTACCTTGCCCGCTTCCTGAATTGAATCTTGGGGGAAGAATGGCAAATTTTGGGTCTGGGCCTCATGGACACCCATCCCCAGGGAGTGTCTCTGCTTGGGGCTGGTCTAGGGAACGCCTGCTTTTGGCCCCACCGCTTTCCCCTTCCTGGCTCTGGAGCTGCGTCTCCTGCACCCATTTTCACCCCTTCACTCGGTGACTCTCTCCCACCACAAGAATGTGCTGTCTAGGCTTGTTTAAGGGGAGAATAATAGACAGATTCAGCGTAAGTTCATTAGGGATTAACTCGATTCCCTCCAGAGCTTGGGGCTATGCAGTCAGAAAGACCCAAGTTCCAGTCCAGCTTCAGCCACTGACTTGTCTGACTGAAAAAGCCACGTCACCGCTATCTTCCTCGTCTCCTCATCTGTAAAATGGGACGAATGATAGTCTCAATCTCACAGGATGGCGGTGAGGGTCAAGGGGAGAACAGGGAAAGGACTTTGTAACCGTAAAGCAGGATGTGATCCTTGTTCTGGTGGGGATGATGGTGGTGGTGCCGATGGTGATGGCCATGGAAGGAAGATGGTGGTGCAGATGCTGAGGGCCATGGAAGGAAGATGGTGATGCCAATGATGATGGCCATGGAAGGAAGATGGTGATGCCGATGGTGATGGCCATGGAAGGAAGATGGTGGTGCTGCTGATGATGGCCATGGAAGGAAGATGGTGGTGCTGATGGTGATGGCCATGGAAGGAAGATGGTGGTGCCGATGATGATGGCCGTGGAAGGAAGATGGTGGTGCAGATGCTGAGGGCCATGGAAGGAAGATGGTGGTGCTGATGATGATGGCCGTGGAAGGAAGATGGTGGTGCTGATGCTGAGGGCCATGGAAGGAAGACTGTGGTGGTGCCAATGATGATGGCCGTGGAAGGAAGATGGTGGTGCTGATGCTGAGGGCCATGGAAGGAAGACTGTGGTGGTGCCAATGATGATGGCCGTGGAAGGAAGATGGTGGTGCTGATGCTGAGGGCCATGGAAGGAAGACTGTGGTGGTGCCAATGATGATGGCCGTGGAAGGAAGATGGTGGTGCTGATGCTGAGGGCCATGGAAGGAAGACTGTGGTGGTGCCAATGATGATGGCCGTGGAAGGAAGATGGTGGTGCTGATGCTGAGGGCCATGGAAGGAAGACTGTGGTGGTGCCAATGATGATGGCCGTGGAAGGAAGATGGTGGTGCTGATGCTGAGGGCCATGGAAGGAAGACTGTGGTGGTGCCAATGATGATGGCCGTGGAAGGAAGATGGTGGTGCTGATGCTGAGGGCCATGGAAGGAAGACTGTGGTGGTGCCAATGATGATGGCCATGGAAGGAAGATGGTGGTGCTGATGCTGAAGGCCATGGAAGGAAGATGGTGGTGGTGTGCCAATGATGATGGCCTTGGAAGAGGGATGCTCCCAGTGGAAAGGGGCTTTTTGTGCTTTGTTTTAGGAAACAATCCCTTCAGTTTGGGTTTCTTTTGTTTTGATCCTAGAATTGATCAATCATGGTACCTGGGCGAGCAGGTATTATTGATTCCAAGGCAGAAGACCAGTAAGGTCTGTGTTAAATTTGGGGTTAAATGATTTGCCAGATCCAGATTTGAACCCAGGACCTCCCATCTTCAGGCCTGGCTCTCCATCTACTGAGCCACCCGGCTGCCCTTCAGTTTGTGTGTAAGCCATAATCCCTTCATTGTGAGGGACGTTTTTTCTTTCCCTTGACTGAAGAGGCGATGTGGCACCGGGGGAAGCTCCCCACTCCAGATTTGGACCAGAGGCTTTAATCCTGGCTCTGCCCTCGCCCCACTGAGTGGTCTTGAGGGGTTCCTTTCCCTCCCTGGGCCTCCGTTCCTTTATTTCCAGTGAAGAGGACGGGCCGGATGGCCTCAGAGGCCCCTTGGAGCTCTGGCTGTTGTTCTGTGCTCCACCTCTGTCTTTCCTCACAAATCACCGGACGCCTTTCTGCCCCATTCACGGTGTACTTTATCCGTTTAATGTCCATTTGCTTTGCACGTTCCTCCACTCTTTGGACGAGGGAAGAATCCGGAGAAAGCTCCAAAAGGCTTCCTACGGCGTTGAAGTCACCCCTGGCTCCCTCCTCCCCAGGCTTGGCCGCTGGCGCCTGCCTCCCTCCTTTCACACATGTGGCTCCTGGGCTCACGTGGGGGTCCGAGGCCCCCCGGGTCACAGACCCGAGCCTGGAGCCCAGTTCTCCCAGAGCCCCGCCGCGGCCAAGGTCCCCGCCCGGCCGGCCACGCCGCTCTAACCATTTCCAGCGAGCCCGGGTCAGCATACATACAGATGTGAATAGCTCAGCCCAGCGTCCTGCCAGATGCCTAACGAGTAGCACATGTGTAGGGGCCGGCCTCGTCCTGGAGGCCCGCTGTGAGTCCTCGCCGCACGGTGGACCATCACACAATGTCCGAGCTGGGAGGGGCAGGAGGGATTATTTGCCCCGACCCCCTCCTCCTCCTTAAAAACGTCAGACCCCGACCTTCCGTCCTCGAACCCGTCCTCTGGGATGGTCCTTAGGCAGAAGAGCATTGAGGGCTAGGCAATGGGAGTTGCAAGGGACCTGTCCAGGGTCACACGACCAGGCCGTATCTGAGGCCGGATTCGAACCCAAGAGTTCCCATGTCTGTTCCTGGCTCTCTCCCCTGACACTCCCAGCTCTGCCCGTAAGAATGCCAACAGCCCAACCCCAGCCGTCCATCCAAACTTGGCTCAGCAGCTCCGCCAGAAGCCGTTCCTGGTCCTGCGCAGGCTCGAGCCCGCTTTGTCCTGCTTCGTCGGGTCGGAGGAGGTCCGCCTCGCCGTCCTCCTCGGCTCGGCCCTTCCCTGGGTCCTCGGCGCTGCCGTCTTTGCCCCAGAGGACCCGTTCCTTGAAGGCAGGAGCCTTTCTTGGGTTTGGTCTCCGCTTCCGAGGGTCTCTGCCCACCGCCACGGGCACACCGCCTTGGACGTGCTCTCGTGGCTCGTCCGAGCCCAGGACGGCTCCCCTCGCCGTGCCCAGACGGGGCCGCCCTGTTTACAAGGAGGTTTGGCGGCTCGGGGGATGGACGCGTCCTCTCCAGAGTGGGGAGAGCCGGCCTGGGACCCCTTAGACCCGCTTCTTGGCTTTTCCCTCTCTGCCCACCGACTCCTCGGTGGTCTCCGGACCCTTGGAGGTGCCCCTCCTCGGGCAGCCTGGGCCGGGGGAGGAGGAGGAGAGGCGAAGAGCCGGCCTGGCCCCGGGGCCAGGGGAGGCGCCGTCCTCGCCCGCGGTGCCTCCTCCCGCGGAGCTCCATCGCCAGCTTTTGCTCAGCCTCCTCCTCGCCCAGCCCCGCGTGTGTTGTCTTCCCTTCCCTGCCGTGGGATCGTCTCGCACTGGCTTCCTTCCCTTCATGACTTCATTCCTGGAGCAGGGGGAGGTGTGGGGACTGTGTAAGCCAGGATCCTGCCGCTTAATCAGTTATTTTCCTCTTCTAATGAGGGCGACTATTGTGAAATAAGTCATTATTAATTACTCCAACTAATGAAATATTGTCGTTTCCTTGTCCAAAAGCATATGGAAGCAAAGGGAGTGCATATGGGTGTTTTTAGGGAAGCATATTGGGGCCTGGACAGATTCTGGCGGTGCCCATCCGCGGAGCCGCCTGCAGGAGACCACGGCCTCTGCTCCTGGCGCCGGGGTAGCCTCTACGGAGGGGAGGAAGGAAGGCCCAGAGCGGAGGGGAGGAAGGAAGGCCCAGAGCGGAGGGGAGGAAGGAAGGCCCAGAGCATCCTGGCACGGAGGCCGGGCTCCAGAGTAGCCTCTGTGGAGGGGAGGAAGGAAGGCCCAGAGCATCCTGGCAGGGAGGCCGGGCTCCTGAGGCCGTGCTCCAGGGTAGCCTCTATGGAGGGGAGGAAGGAAGGCCCAGAGCGTCCCGGCACGCTCGAGGGCACAGGAGAAGCGTCGTGGCCCTTCCTGCGCGGGGAGGACCCCCGTAGCCCTCGGAGCCTCCGGCTCTGTCGTGGACAGCCTCCGCCGGCGGTGGTCAGGGCTGAGGGTGGCCGAAATGAGAAGGGGGGGCGGCTGGCTGGCTCAGGGGGGGGCCTGCCATCACGGGTTTCTCTCTCCAGAATCGGAGGGCCGGCTCTGGAGGAAGGAGAGCGGCTCCGTGGCACGTGGGAAATGGGGAGCAGAGACGAGCCAGAGCCAGGGCGAGCGCTTGGAGCACATCAGACGTGCAGAGAAGCGGGGCGGGAAGTCTGTGCCTCGGACCAGCCCGTGCTCTTCCCACGCTCCACGGGACTCCTGGGGACACGAGGTCCTAGTGGGAAGGAGAAACAAGACCTCGGATCGTGGAAGGAAAGCTGGGAGGGAACTCGGGCGGCCTCCTGGCCAGCCTCCTTTATTAGGGAGGAGGAAACAGAGTCCAGGAGTCTTGGGGACTCGCTCCAGTCTGCCCCGGGGCCAAGGCCGGTGCTCTGAATTCAAATCTTGCCTCAGGCTACCCGCCCCCCAATCTCTCTGGGAAGGCATCAGAGGGGTCTCGCGGAGCAGCCCTTCTGCAGATGGGCAAAATGCCGCCTCCTCCCCTCTCTATTGCTAAAATCACTCAAATGGATCACGCCTGATGCTTGGTTCCGGGCCGAGTGGCACCAGGACATTTCTGTGGTGGGAGCCCAAAGACACAAGTAAGGTGGTCCGCGACGCCCAGAACCCGGACATCTGCGGAGGCGCCGGCATGGGCCCACGAGAGGAATCTGGCAGGGGCGGCCCGGCAGCCGCACAGATTCGGGGGAGACCCAGGAGGAGGCGGACGGAATAGAGATCCGCACCGAGCCGGGGACTGCAGGCCTCCAGTCATCCGCAGGAGGCGGAGTGTCTGTTTGGGAGAAGCAAGAACCCCACTTTGCCCAGACGTTAGGGGGCGTCGGGGGCGTCTGCTGGACGGAGTCTAGAAGAGCGGCCTGGCTCGGAGGCTCTAGAAGTCGCGTTTTAGGGCGACGGAGAGCCCCGGGATTCACGGAGAAGAGGCGAGCGCTAGCGGAGCCCCGGCTTTGCTCAGTTCTCTTCCGTAGATTTGGGGAGGATGATGGCAGACGGGAGAGCCAGGCTGAGCGGCTGGAAGGCCGATGCAACAAAGAGGCCGAGAAGACCCCTAATAAAGGTGGTGACGGGGGACAAAGCGGGGCAGAAGTCGGAGAGATGGCGGCAGAAGGAACGCCTCGCTGTCCGCCGGGGAGGCTCCAGGGAGGATGCAGAGGGACGGTCCAGGGCGCGGGCTTGGGGAGGACAGTCGTGCGTTTCGCATCCAGCACGTAGAATTCGAGGTCCCGATGGGCCCATCCGGTTTGGGAAGGCCCATTGATCCACCGTGTGGGCCAGGAGGTGTGGCTGGACCCCTGGAAAGGGAGCAGTCATGGCCCTACATCCACGGGAACTCGGGGGTGGCCGAGAGAAGAGCTCCGGGACAGTCGGGTTAGGGATCGGCCACATTTAATCTTATTTGGGGAATATGACGAACCCCCAGAAGAGCCCGAGGAGGGCTCAAAACCAGCCGAGTGATGCCAGCTAGTCCTCGGGCAGAGCAGCCGGCAGGAGGAGCATCCCACAGGGTACCAGTTCAGTGGCCAGGCCGGGGATGGATGGGCCCGGGAAGGCGAGTCGGGTCCGGCACTAAGAGACGGGGGGAAGTTTGGGGACTTTTGTGTCAGTGAGGGATGAGGTCAGAAGCCACATGCGTGAAGATAGAGGGCGTGGAATCACCTCAGGCAGACGGACTTTTCTGGCTGTCGGCGATCCAAGTGTGGAGCTCCACCGATGGTCCACTCGCCGGGACGTCGAGCACACTTGGATCGGACAAGACCCGCAGGCCGCCGCGAATGAGTGCGAGCGCTTGGCTGGGCGCTTGGCTCACACTCAGGAGTTTGTATACAAGTCCAGAGAATTACTGTGCGGGTCCTGACCAGAGAGGTTGCAGCAGAGGGGAGGCCCAGCACGTTCCCGAAAGGCCGGTCTGAGAGGTGGATGATCTGAAAGGGCTGCCCTACGGCAGGCATCCACAAAGGACGCCCATAGACCAATCCGGCCTCCCTCTCATGGGGCCCTCTTGAGCTCAGCTTTTTACTTTTACATTTTATTTTTTTAAATCTTTTAAAATATATTTTATTTTGAGTATTTTCCCAGAGTTACATTTTTACGTGTTAAAAGAGTTTTGCTATATTTAGAAATGTCAAACAATACATAAATTCTTAGCTCGCAGGCTGTACAAATCCATTTGGTAGGCAGGGTGTGACCATTGGACCACGGCTTGCCAATCCCTGCTTTACAGAAATCTTTAGGCAGAAGATCCAGTCTGATGTCCCAAGGAGAAAGGCCCATTCTTTCTCCAGCATCTTTTCCGGCACCGTCTGTCTATAGACGTATCGCAGTAGCTGCTCTTTTGTTACTCCAGTGTTTCAAGTAAATGGACTTTTTTCTCTCAACAGAGAATTGCCAAGGATTAGACAAAGATCGATATAGAGGTAGAAATAGGCAAAAAGGCCCATCGTGCTCTAAAGGTTGAAGTTTCCTTGGCTTGGGGGCTCGGCTAGTGTTACCGGGTGCGGAAGTTCTTACCCAAGTAAACTTCCTGCAAGGGAGGGGGAGGGGAAACGCGAGGACACGAGGTGCCGAGCTGCGGCACTTAGCTTTCCCCTAAGTTCACCTTCGGGACGGGGTGCTACAGCGCTTAAAAGTGGGAGGCGATAAAGAGTGTCACTTCGCTGGGACGTTTGTGTTTAATGCAGGGATTTTATTTTAATTTGGAAGAGATTCTGCCATGTTGGGCAGCAGGGAAAGAGCAAACTGCTGGTTAGGGAGACGTTGAAGGTTAGGGAGAAGAGCTCATGGTTGAGTGGAGGGAAGGGGCTCCCGAGCATCGCTGGAGAGGCCGGCCTTGCGGACACCAGTGAGATTCCAGAGACGGAACTAGCAGAGATGGGAAGATGATGGAGGAACAAAGAGGAAGGCCATTAAATTCTCGTGTGGCAGCGATGGAAGGGCGCGTTCCCTGTCCCCAGGAAGAGAAATCCTTCCTCAGCTCTGCTTAGCATCCTTTGAGTTTCTGCCCTCCTAAAAAGTAGTCCTCGTGTTCACAGAGTGGTCCGAGCCCGAGAAGACCTTTGTGAATGGGTTTCCCCTCCGGCCACACACGGGCACGTGCCTATATGTGTATGCGTAGATTTTGCGGTGCGTCTGGGTTTTCTGTTTGTCTACGCCTGCGACTCATCCCTGTGAGGTCATTCTGGCGTGGAAGATGCCTCTTGGGACGAAGAGCAGCGCGGCCTTCCTGGCACGGAGAGGTTTAACGATTTGCTCAGGTTATACGGCTACGATCGGTGTGAGGTAGGAATCGAATACAGGTCTGCCTGGCATCCAGGGTACTCCCTGCGTCCTGCCATCCCTAAGATGCTGGTGATCAGGAAAGAGAAAAAGGAGCAGTCAGTACAGATGGACAGCTAGGTGGGTGGACAGAGCGCTACCGACTCCACCATGCCGAGAACAAAGGGAGATAAAGATCCCCCCGAGAGGGACTGTTTCTCTGCCCAGGGGTCCCCTTTTTTCTTTCCTTTCACGTGACACAGACCTGGACTGAGCATTTACTTTGGCATCCTCACTGTCCTCTGGAGAAGTGGCTTCTTCAGGACTCCTGCCCGCTCCCTCCCTCCCTCCCTCCCCACTTTGGTCTTCAGCCGCACCCTTTTCTTTTGCCTTTTCTGGACGATTCTGCGGTAGCCGTGGTCCCCGGAGAGCTCTCTGCAAGGCCTGGGAGATCTTTGGGGAAAGGCAACTCAGAAATAGCTCCTGATGGGTGAGCTTGGTATTAAGCAAGAAGATACTAATGAGGCCCGCCCGCTGCGATGAAACGTGGCAGCTGCACATACATATTGGCAGCGTGTGAGCGCCGAGTTGCCATGACATTCCGTGGGCTCTGCTGAGCTCAGCCTTTCTCGGAAGGCTCCGCTGACCTTCACCTGCCTTCACTCCTTCCGAGTGGTCGTGCGATGACCTGAGCCTCCGCCTCGAGAAGCCTAGAAGGGGCTCAGAGAGCCTTGGACGTTGGGCTCGAGCCGATCCAGCCCTTGGCTCTGGGCTCCTGCTCGGGTCCGCCTCGAGCTTGGCGCCGTGGCAGAGCCTGTGTGTCCGGCAGGATGGAGCCTCCCTTGGCTCTCGAAGCCTCCAAAGGGCACAGCAGGACTTGTGCTGCCAAGGCAGGAAAAGCAGGGAGAAGGCCGAGGGGGGCTGAGGATTGGAGCCGGCAGGTTCTCCACAAATGCGCGTCTATTCATTTTCTCTCAGGGTCCTTTAGGCACTTCCCTTTGTTCTGGCCAGCCACGCTGACCTTCTGTTTCCACAGCAGACGTCACGTTTCCAACTTTTGTGCCTCCGTCCATCTCCAGCCTTGAACGTCGATAATAATGCTCGATGGAGAGCCTTCGGCGCCTGCCTGCCGTGTGCTGGGCTCCGTGCTAAGCGCGGCACGAAGTGACCGAACTTGGTCCTCACGACAACCTTGGGAGGTAGACGGCCATTACTGTTAACATTTCACAGAGAAGGGATTGAGGCGAACAAGTGATTTGTCAGGGCCACCCGGGAATCGTCCCAGGATGGATTTAGGCTCACCCAGCCGCCTGCCGTAGCCGCTGTAGCACAGATAGAGATGGATGGGTGGACACGAGAAGGAGTGTTGGGGCACCCACACACGGATCTAAGGTGGGATGGAAAAGGAGCCCAAGACCGACCAGGGTCATCCCCCCCCCCCCAAAAAAAAACACACCCCAAACCGAGAAACAATTCTATGTTAGTGGAGGAAGCCACGTTCATGGGCACAGAGAAAGGACGGTGAGAAGCCTGGAGAGTGCGTAGAGCTGGCGCCAAGGGCTGCTCTGCAGAACTGGCGAAGAACTTGCTGTATGTCACGCACGTGCCACTCTCTGGGCGCACAAGGAAAGGGAGGCCCCGTCTTTGCCCCCGAGGCTCATTCTTTTGGTCTGAAGGCCTCACGAAGTAGGGGTCCCATCCAGGGACTCCTCAGGCCGAAGAGACCCATAAAGTGGCCCAGAAGGCTGTATGCTGGGAGGTGGAGAATTCCAGGAGACGGCATTTTCCTTGTTTCTTCCTCTCTTGGAGTCTCTCTTTTCCCCTGGAAAGCCCCCCTCGTCTAACACTTCATACTGAGAAGGCCCCGGTTCCCACTTACCATATGTCTAGGGGTTTGTGCTCTCCTCTTGGGATATGACCTCGTGCTTACTAATGGGTTCTTCTTCTGCTCCGCCTCCCCCAGTAGAACGAATGCTCGCTGCGAGCAGGGACTCCTCCTGAGCTAATTATTCCTTCCACTCCTTTGTGCTGGCTCGCCTGGATAGAATGACTTCCATTGGTTGGTGCTTATACATCTCTTTGTTTTAATTTAAAAGTAAAAATGAATAAGAGAACAGCAGAATAGGAGGAAGGAGAGTAGAGGGGAGGGAATGGGGTAGGAAGAGACCCAGAAAAAAGAAATGATCTCATGATTCCGAGTGCTGGAGATGGCAGAATGAACGTGTGTTCCATTCCCTCATTGTTTCATGGCGGTGTCATCATTCCTTCAGCACAGGGAAGTTACTTTAGTCCCTTTTTTTGTGATCTCCTCTCTCTGTATTACTTGTAGTAGTCGTCAGGAGAGTAGAGGCTCTTCATGAGGAAAATAAAAGATTGTGTTTCCTTGTGGGATGGCGTGACCCATGGGGCCGCCCATGGAGAAAAAGAGCTCCCTTAGGAGACCCGGTTTCTCTCTTTGCTACTCACCATGACTTTGGCCAGAGCACTCACTGTGTCCCCAGCGGCTCGTCTCCTCTTCTGTCTTGTCCCCTCTCTCCCGCTGCCATTGTTTCCACGGTCTGCTTTCTCTGCTTCTCTCCATGTCCTTTAAGGAAGGCCACCTTCCTATTTCACGACTTCAGTGGACTGTTTGCTCGGCTCCATTCCATTCCATCCAGTCCCTGCTGCTGCCCATCTAGTGAGGCCACGACAAACAAAAACAGAATGAAACCAAAAACGAGGCAGTCTCCGCTCTCTGGGAACGTCGCTCCTCTTTATCCCCCAGGCTCCAAGGGAGGAGGCCAGAAGAACTCCCCC
This sequence comes from Gracilinanus agilis, assembly GCF_016433145.1. Classification (NCBI taxonomy): domain Eukaryota; kingdom Metazoa; phylum Chordata; class Mammalia; order Didelphimorphia; family Didelphidae; genus Gracilinanus; species Gracilinanus agilis. The sequence goes on along the minus strand of NC_058132.1, from coordinate 647,193,665 downwards.
GGGCTCGCCCATTTCCTTGCTTATGTCAGTCAGCCAGTCATTCAGTCAACCAGGACTTATTAAGAACTTCTTATGCAGGGGCAGGCAGGGGGCTCGGTGGCTCGAGAGCCAGGCCTCTGGAGACCAAGTGTGATGATGTGTCAGCACATGCCTGGACACCCACATACATACACATGAACAGACCAATCAGCTAATTCTTGTTATTGGTTAAGTACCTACTAGGTGCCAAGCCCCACTTTATCCCCGAAGGAGACACAAAGACAAAACTAAATCTGTTAGTTTTTTTTTAAACCATTGAATGGCTCCCATTCCTTCGAGAGAAGCACCGTTAGCTCTTCTATATGAAAACTGCCCAATCCCTGGCAAGCTTGATCAAGCACCTTCTAAGCGCCAGGTATTGTGTCAGGCACTTTGAGGGCTACAAAGACAGGGAAGACGGCGGTCAGCGATCTATTTTCAGTGAATTACATCCTGCTTCAGAGCCAACAAGGATCTATGCCAGAATGTGTCTGAGACAGACAGACAGACTTAGAGGGAGAAGAGAGAGAGGCAGAGGCTCCGTCTGCTTGGACTGTCCATTGGAAGGGAAGGGCGCCATATTGTAATCATGGGAAGGAAGGTGGCCTGGACATGGGCTGTGGAAAGTCTTAAAGGAGAAGGAGCCCATCGGTCACAGGGACCTCCTGGGGCTGGTAGAGTAAGGAAGTACTGTGTGGAGACCTGTTTGGCGTGGGAAAAGACTGGAGGCCAGGAGAAGGACGAAGAGGCAGATACTCCAGGGATCTGCAGGCTTGTGGGCGCAGCTCCTCCTTCCATTGGTGCCCATCACAACTCTGCCATCATGGGCAGATCTTTGTGAGTTGCTCCCGACAATGTAAAATCAAGAGCTCGAGGCCTCCCCAGATTAGGATTGTGGCCCATCTGGTAGTAAGTTGGGTAGGTTTTCTGGTGAAAGACACACAATCTATTGCTGGGCCTCTACTTACATTGCTAGCTTTCCCTTTGCTAGCCCATCCTTTGGGAACAAAGGGTTCCTTCCCTGTGATCTCCAAGGTCCAAGTTCCTTTAATGGAATGTGCTTGGGAAATGGATCTGTGTTTTCAATGATCTCAAGTAACCCTAGTGTTCTCTTGGCAAGGAAACCGGGCTATAGTTCATAAAAGTGCCCCAAACTCTGAGGAATCAAAATTTATTTGTCTGAAAGGCTGAGAGGGAGGGACTCGTGACAGACCCAAGCAGGCTGGAGGGTCTTCTCCATGCAGCCTGGCACGGGATGGCATTTCCAGGCCAGGTAGCTTAGTTACCTGTGAACACTGGCACGCTATGATGGTGCCCTTAGCAGAGAGGAGTCAGGTTCAATGGGGGCGGTGTGTGCTCTCTGCTCTCAAGGAGTCATTAGAGTCAACTAGACAATTTGTGGAAGACTCCAGCCGGGCTACACTCAGGGCAAGCCCTCTGGGTGACGGCACTCCTGGTTTGCCCCTCTCTGTCCCAGCCGTAGATGGATAATGCCCATCGTGTTTTTTGATACCTTCTGCATAAATGGTCAAATACTTGCTCACGAGAGGATGTAGGCAAGTGTTCACAGGATTTAGGAGGTACCAGCTGGAATAGCTCCCCGTGCTCCTCGTTAGAAAGAGAAATAGGAGGCACCTTTTCCTCACTGACTAAACTAGTGACATGTAGAATGTTGGGAGAAGGGCACTTTTTATTCACTGAAAAAAGCACACGGAGAGAGTAGGGTTCAGTGAACTGCCAAGTGGGAGTCTCTGGTTCTCTAGCCTTCAGTTTCCTCGGTTGGTCAATGAAAGGGTCAGGGTGTATAGAACCCCGACTCTGAACTTCCATGATGGTTCTTCAATTCTTCCTTCCTTTTCCCCTTCATTTTCTCTTCTTCACTGAACCAAATCTGCTGAGTTCCTCGTTTAAAGAGAATAGGCAGGAAAGAGAATGCTGGACTCAGCTTCAGGGAGAAGAAGGCAAAGATGTAAATTGTGTGTGTGTGTGTTACATAATGTAATGGAAAGAAATATGGACTTGCCATCGAATCTAGGCTCAACTATTGTCTCCTACACTGACTAATTGTGTGAATGTGGCCGAGTTCCTTCCTCTTACAAGGCATTGGTTTCTTCATCTCCAGAAGGAGAGTTCTAATAGTTCTTCCCTCACAGGTCTAGTGAGGCCCAAATGGGATCAGGTGTGTAAGGTGCCTTCAATCACCTGTGAGTCCTTGGGCTTATCAGAATGAGTGCTTCTTCGAATTTCTGGGTTTCCAGATTGAACCAAGAAGACAAAAAGATAGAGCTGATGTGTGGGTCTTTGTAGAATGGTTAATAGGATTTAAGGAACTTCCCTTACAATTGAAAGTTCTACTTTCTGTCTCTTTTAAAAGGCCTTTCCTTTCTGGAGAGTTTCCCAATGTTGCACAAATTTAACAAAACTTTTCCAAATTGAATATATAAACTCATTAAAAAAATCCAAGGCCATTTTTTTTTTAAACCTTTACCTTCCGTCTTGGAGTCAATACTGTGTATTGGCTCCTTGGTGGAAGAGTGGTCAGGGTGGGCCATGGGGGTCAAGGGACTTGCCCAGAGTCACCCAGCTGAGAAGTGTCTGAGATCAGATTTGAACCCAGGACCTCCCGTCTCTAGGCCTGGCTCTCAATCCACTGAGCTACCCAGCTGCCCCCCCCCCCCCCCCCTGCCATATTAATGCAGGCTTGGCACACTGATCAGTAGTGAAGGCAGAAGAGAACTTAGACTGTGGGACACTGAGGGCCACTAGCCTTTGACAGCAAAAGGCTTTCTTTGGTTTTAGGATAGTCTTCACAGAGAAGTCAGTTAATAAGAGGAAGCCTCTTTGGTCAAATGGTGCAGCCTGTAGACCCCTTCTCTGAATTATGCTTCAAATAAATGAAGGAAATACTACATTTCAATAAGAGGTTAAGAAGAATGAAGATGTAAGTGGTTCTTTCTGCCCTTCTATCCAAGTTTGTGGACCTTTTAAAGTCAATCCATGGGCACATTTGAGATCTCTAGATCTTGAGTTAAGCATCCCTCTTGGAGAGCATTAGGCTTTCTGAACCATTTAATAAATGTTTTATTCACTTGATGATCACAGTAGCCCTGGCAGAGCTTCCATCTTGCAGATAAAAAAACTGAGACTCTGGTTAAGTCCAGGGTTATCTTTGACTGATTAGCAAAGAACTTCAAGCCCAGCTCTCTCTCTCTCTCTCTCTCTCTCTCTCTCTCTCTCTCTCTCTCTCTCTCTCTCTCTCTNATCTCTCTCTCTCTCTCTCTCTCTCTCTCTCTCTCTCTCTCTCTCTCTGTCTCTCTCTCTCTCTCTCTCTCTGTCTCTCTCTCTGTCTCTGTCTCTCTCTCTGTCTCTCTCTCTCTCTGTCTCTGTCTCTGTCTCTCTCTCTGTCTCTCTGTCTCTGTCTCTGTCTCTCTCTCTGTCTCTGTCTCTCTCTCTCTCTGTCTCTGTCTCTGTCTCTCTCTCTGTCTCTGTCTCTCTCTGTCTCTCTCTGTCTCTCTCTCTCTCTCTCTCTTTCTCTCTCTCTCTCTCTCTTTCTCTCTGTCTCTGTCTGTCTGTCTGTCTGTCTCTCTCTCTCTGTCTCCCTCTCTGTCTCTCTCTCTCTCTGTCTCTCTGTCTCTCTCTCTCTCTCTGTCTCTCTGTCTCTCTCTGTCTCTCTCTGTCTCTCTCTGTCTCTCTCTCTTTCTCTCTCTCTCTCTCTCTTTCTCTCTGTCTCTGTCTGTCTGTCTGTCTCTCTCTCTCTCTCTCTTTGTCTTTCTCTGTCTCTCTCTCTTTGTCTCTCTCTGTCTCTCTCCCTCTCTCCATGGAAATCCAGCATTCTTTGGTTGATTCTCTGCTTTCCCACTGAAAGACATTTTTAGCTTGACAGCTAGAGGACTAGCTGCCTGCCTGCCCTTGAGCAAATTTCTTACCGTCTTTGGGGCTCAGCATCTCTTTGAGTGTAAGGAGCCCAGAATTTGTCATCTAGGAGACCTGCATTTGAATCCTGCCTCTGCCTTTTACTACCCCTACAGTCCTGGGCAAGATCCTTAAGGTAGCCCAGTGGAGAGAATGCTGATCTGGAGTTCTGAAGATCAGAATTCAAGTCTGGCCTTAGATATATCCTAGCTTTGTACTCTAGGCAAGACACTTAAATTAAATTCTATCTGCCTCAGTTTCCTCGCCCATCGAATAAGATAATAATAGCACCTATCACCTGGGGTTGTGGTAAGGCTCCAATAAGATATTCGTAAAACACTTTTCAAACTTAAAACACTATGTAAGCACTAGCTCTTCTTCTTGTGGTTGTCCAATAGTGTTATTTCTCAGCCTCTCTGAAATGGGAGGGTGTAACTGCCCCGCGCGCCCCCCCATTTCCTCGGGGCTCTAAATCTATGATCCTAGTCTCGTTGGTCAAACGAGTGTCTTAGGTGAGATGATCTCTCGAGGGCCCTTCCTTGATCTTCCAGCCAACAGAGAAAGCGGCTGAGCCGTAAGTCGGCCGGACTCCTCCTCTCCACGGGCCCTCTGAGAGGCAGGCGCACCCTGGAGCTCTGAGTGCAGCCCCTCCTCAGCTGACCAGGGGGCTCTGCGGAAAGGAAGCTTATTCACTCCGGCCAAGTGGCTTCGGTGGTGCATTTCGGCTCTTAGGAATTGCCCAACCTTATACAAAGAATATTAATTTGAAGTGGCATAAATTAATTTCAGAAAGTGCCCTCGGTGAACTTTTTTTTCTAGCGAGGATTCGAAACACTTGAAGATGTCCTTGGATTCTCTGCATCGGGATATTCATTTCCAGCTTCATAGGAGGAATGATTAAAGCCCGATTCGATGCCCAAAAAGCCTTGACCAAGGTCACGGGCTGGTTCAGGAGCCAGTGGAGAACTTCAAAGCTCTACCTGGGGCTCCCAGCAAGAACAGTCACCCGTCTCACCCGTCTCACCCGTCCGACCCGTCCGACCCGTCCGACCCGTCCGACCCGTCTGACCCATCGTGAATGCTCGCCCCAGCCCTTGGGCTGAAGGAAAGCCGAAAACCTCCAGTCAAGACCATCTTTTCCTTTTTTCTCAGGGTGTCAGAATGCGCATCCGGCCCCTCTGGGACGGTGGGAAATCCATTCCGTCCAAGGAAGTGCACCCAGACACTGGGGCGAGGTGTGGGAGACACGAGCCTCCTCGGGCTCCGGTTACTAACTCGGACCGGGAATCCGGGGGGGAGGCGGCGGCGGTGGCGGCGGTGAGGGGCCAGGAGGAGCGAGGCCGGGAGGAGCGAGGCCGGGAGGAGGGAGGCCGGGAGGAGCGAGGCCGGGAGGAGGGAGGCCGGGAGGAGCGAGGCCGGGAGGAGCGAGGCCGGGAGGAGGGAGGCCGGGAGGAGCGAGGCCCGGAGGAGCGAGGCCGGGAGCGAGGGGAGGCGTCTCGGGAGACACGCTGGATGTAGCAGGCACACATACGATTAACAAACTGTCACATCAAGCTTCTCTGCTAAGTGGGAATGCGCTGACACTTCATATTTTTAAAGTGACATTTTGATTCATTACTGTAAATAGCACTTTGTGCTAAATATTGTGACAAAGAACAGATCCTATATTATAGCTATAAGTGAGCGCCATATAGATGTGTGTGTGTGTGCTGTCTGGGCTCTGACATTTGGGAGGTTCAAAGCTCGAAGATGGCGAACATTTGGGTAAGTAAAGGAAGAATTTACCTCGAGGGAGGGGGTTCTTGTGCTATAAAGGGGGTGTGTGTGTATATTTTTAGCGCCCCCCCCTTCTATAGGAATCCTTACTTGATTCTGGGAGGGGCGGTTGACCCGGGAGCCCACATGGGACTGATCTTTCTTTTGGGCTGTTTTGATGGGCTTTTGATGAGCCCAAGCTTGCCCTGCCCAGAAGGCCGCTTGTTACGGTGATGGCAGGAGCCCAGCTTCTCTCTCCCCGTCCGTGTCCTTCCCTTTCATTCCCTGGTCAAAGGTGTTGGCGAGTGGCCGGGAGAAGAGGACCCGCAGTCCCAGGTGGCCCTCCCCGGCCGGTGGTCACTCAGAGTTCTTAGCTCGGTAGGTCTGGCCCAGCCTCTCCCGAAGGCAGACGTTTCCGTGTGGAGGCATCAAAGAATGAAACACGGAGCCATGGAGACGGGGCTGCCTTGGAGCTCGTGGAGGACCTCCTGTGCTTCCGCAGCTCCAGGCCTCCGTTTCCTCATTTGTAAAATGAAAGCCTCGGACTCGGCGGTCCCAAACAGCTCCTCAGACAAGGGCAAAAGGAGGATTTCAGGGTATCAGAGCGGCAGCCGCTTGGGGATCCCTGACTGAGATCCATGGTCCGTGCTGGCCTTCCTGAGGGTTCTAGAGAAGTCCCGGGGCCAAGGCTTATCCTTAGAGCCAGCCTTTATGTGCCGCCGTCGCTCTTCATTGGTGGTCCCAGACCCACCCGGCCGCTCGGTACGGGCCGTGGGCGCCGCCATCTTGAAGGCTGTTGCCTCCCGCCGTCTGGGATATGAGAGCTGGAAAGGGGCTGTAGAGGCCATCCCTGAACCGTCCTCTGCCAGCCCACCAGTAGGGTCCCCCTGAGACCCAGGAGAGCGTCGTCTCGCTCCGGGGGGCAGCACCCCCATTTCTCCCTTCCGTGGCTCCGCTCCGTGTTAGGAAGTTGCTGCTCCTGTCAAGCTTCGCCCTGCCTCAGTTGCTTGGACTGCTTTGTCTTTCGCCTTCCCGGGCCGGGTGGAACAAGTCGAATCTGCCTTCCACCCAGGGGTCTTCGGGGAGCCCCCACCCCGATGCCTTTTCTTCTTCCGCTTCCTTCAGGCTCTCTGTGGGCAGGGCCGTTAGGCTTGTCATAGCTTTGGGTTCCCCAGGCCGAGGATGTGCTGGGCCTGGGGCTCATCCACAGGGAGTGCCTGGCGCTTGTCTGGGTGGCACTCAGAAGAGGAGACCCCGTAGGCACCCCAAAAGAGGATGCGGCGCTTCCTAGCCGCGGGACCCCGGACAGGTTCCTGCTGGGGTGGGAGCTAGAGCTTGTCCTGCCGTGCGTGGCGTGTCTTTGGCTCTGGACCGTCTGCCGGACCTCCCGTTTTTCCACGGCCTGCAGAGGGCGGGTCCTGGTTAAGAATTAGCCCATCACTGTACGTCTTGGCTTTGCAAGCTGGCCGAGAGCTCTCGTCTGGCCCTGAGGCTTGCTAGGGCCGGACTCCTGGACCCCGTGTGCAGGATCGCCCCGGGATTCTTGGGGAAAGCCCTGGCTTCAGCAGAAGCGGGTTCGAAGTAGCACCAGGGCGCCACGTTTTCAGATCCCCATTGGGCTGCTCCACTCTTGTTACCCTGGGCGGGTCATTTCTGGAGGGAAGTCTCAGCTCCTCCTCTGTGAAACCCGGAGGTGGAGGAGGCCGACCTCCGGGGAACAATACCTTCTCCACGCGCCTCCGAGAGGCCACGTCCTCTGTCTGTGGAGCAGATGGATGGCACTTTGGGACGGGGAATTGGGTGGGAGTTTTCCCTAGAAATGACCTGTTGGTCCTGAAGAGGTCCGCCCGGAGCTCTAGGATCATAGATGGGGGGCCGGAAGGGGCCTCCATTCCAGGCCGTCGGAGGCCGGCCCTCCTGTATTCAGTGGAGGATTCTGGGAGCCATTTATCTCGAGGTCACAGAGCTCACCAAGGGCAGAGTCAAGTTCTCCAGAGCCACGTTTGTGCTCCTTTAAATACCTGGAATTTTCTGTTTGTCCACGACTGCCATTCGGAGCCTTTCCCAAGCCAGATAGCGAAGGTGTTCGTGAATTCAGCTCTGGGTTCCCACTGCCAGCTGTTCTGAGTTCTGTAAGCAGGAGCCGTATTGGCACTGCTCTAGACTCCAGGTTAGGCTGAGACCTCACCGGAGGCCGCGTCCCTCCCACGTGCTGCCTGGCTCCCTGAGGGGCCTCCGGTCTCTCCCTGGAGCCGCTGTCCATCCTCTGCTCTGCTCTCGTCGTGCCCCGGAGGGAGATGTAGAAAGAGGAAGTTCCCAGGAGCTGGGAGGCAGGTGGGGGAAATTCAAGGCTGAGAAGTGCTGCTTCTGAGAGGAGCTGGGCCGGGGAGTCCAGTCCCAGCAAGCCCAGCGGCTCCGAACAAACAGAACACGCCTGCCAGGCGACGGTGACTGCTTCCGAGGGGGCAGCAAGGGTTGGCCCCGAGGGAGGCAACCCCTCCAGTGGTCCTGAGGTGGGAAGGCAGAACCAGCTCGCCCATCCTCTGAAGGGCCGATCCTATATTCTCTTTGTTAGTGCCTTGGGGGCGATTAGGCTGCTTCTGTGGCGTGTGTGTGCCTCTAGCAGCCCTTGATGAACGAATATGGGTGAACTTACTGATTTTTCAGGTACTACATATTGCTTTGTTTTGGCGGCCCTCAGCTCGGTTGAATAAACGCTCCTTGCAGGCCAAAGGTGTTCTATTTGTGTCATGGCGTCCATGGCAGGCACGCGATGCTCGTCCAGGAGATGGGAGTGTTTTCCCCACGAGGCTGTGGGACGATGAGCTGTGGCAAGCCCGAGCCCGTGAAACCCGGGGAATATCGGTGCCCCGGTGAGCACGAAGAGCGTCTTCCCATAGCTGGAGAGACGACCGATCTTCATGCCATCGGCCTCCCTTGTCGTTTTTATTTCTATCCCTTTCTGAAAAGGAGGCTCATCGACTCCGCGGACTGACTGCTAAAACGTACAGAGAAGTCCTGACGTAGATCCCGGGAAGCCGAATCCCAGCCTTGCCTTAGAAGCTGCGCCGTCCAACCCCCTCCTGAACAAGAAGCCCCTCTTTGCCGCCTCTCAGAAGTGGGACATCCATCCTGTGATAGCGGGTGGCGCAGCAGAGTGCGGGCCTAAACGGAAATCTAGCCTCCCATCCTTATTACCACGTGGCCCCGGCCTAATCACTTAATCATGATTTGCCTCAGTTTCCTCCACTTCAAAATGGGGATAATAACACCCCCTTTCTTTCTTTTTTTAAATCTTATTTGACATGATTCATGTTTTTACTTTCCCCTTCACCCCCTCTTTACCCCCCCCCCCATATTCAACACGCATTTCCACTGGTTTTAACACGTAACACCCCCTTTCTTGATGGCTTGTTTTGAGGATCAATGGAGGCAATACTTGTAAAAAGACTTAGCCCTGTGCCTGGCCCATAAGAGGTCCTTTATAAATGCCTGTTTTCTTCCTTTCTCCTTCCTGTGCGTGGTTCTAGTCAAAGAGAAACCATTCCTGCCCCCCAGTGTGGCCCGTTCTCAAACCCAGTCCTGCCCCACGTAGCCCATCGCCCCTCGAGCTATTGGGAAAACCCTCCAGGCACTGAGCCTGAATCGGCCTCTTGGCAAGATCTTCTTTTCTGCTCCCTTTTCTTCTTGTGGTGCCAAACACAAAAGACTTTCCCTTCTGACTCATGACCCATCTGTGAGGCCCCTTAGTGGGACCCCATAACCTTTCCCTCCCGTGGGCCGAACACGTCTAGTTTTTCAGTTAGTCGTCCCGTCCGTGAATGCCAGAAAGGCCCTTTGCCCCTTTGGGCAGCCCTTCCACGTGCTCGGTGCCATTCCCAGAGCCATGGGACTAGCCCTCTCTTCTGGCCGCCATTTTCCTCGTGATAACCCTGGAGCGGACAGAACGGTGTGAGAGCTGCGGCTCCAAGATGGCGCCGTGCCACAGGAGGCCCTGCGGGCGTCTGAAGGGACAGCGCCATGGGGATGCCATTCTGGTGGCCTGTGTGCGTGGGAGGGCTGTGCGGGCACGGGCACCTTCGGCTTCGCTCCTCCCCGTGCCCACGAAGGCTCCGCCGAGGCCCTTCTCCCACTGACTAGTTAATTCTGGACAGGAAAATTCATTAGAGTTCCAACTTGGTTAGAGGCTCAACTGCTTCTTCAATTATTATTACAATTATTATCTCGTTGTTTTTTTTCTAGCTGATGGGAAGGGAAATTTAACAGATGTGTGATTAGCAGGGCATGAAATTAAAAATGTTTTTGTACAGAAGCAAAGGGATGTTTATTAGCCATTCTGAGAATTAAGCATCGTTTAAGTCGGCCACAAGACATTCCCTCTCACCAGTGAAGTTCCTTCTCTTTTTCCATGGAGCGTTCTTGGTGAAAAGGTATCTCCTTGCCCCCCGGCCCCCGAAAGTTCAGCGCCACTCACTTCCCTAGAAGGGTGGGGCCACGCCAGCGGCAGTGAAAGTCAAGGTAACTTCACCACACTGCCGTCAAATAGAAAATAGAAACAAAACCAGAAGGTGGGCATTGCTGTTTCCCCTGAGCCTCCTGACCAACTTCTATTTTGGGAGGAGGTCCATCGTGGGGGGCCTCCCACTGATCAAACAACAAGTGTCTCTGCTCCATCAATCTTCAATCAGCGTGCCAGGATTGGGCTTCTTCTAGGTGGCAGACCCTATTCTAGGCACTGTGGACACACATCTAAAGCCTCCAACCATCCCTTCCCTCTGGGAGCTCAACTTGCCATGGAAAGTCATAAACGTGGGGAGACAAGGACTCTCCTGCCAGGGAAGGAACATGTTCAGATGCAGGAATATGCCAACTCAGAGCTGCAAAGCAGATCTTCTGGGGAAAACCCAGGCCACCGAGACGATCAGGGAAGGCCTAATATCAATTATAGCCTTTGATGTGAGCCTTGAAAGAAAAATCCAGACACTGTCGTGTCGAGGGTCAGGGTGTTGTCTTCCTTCCCTCAAAATCCTTCCATCTTGCCAGTGCCTTGTAAACGGGTGGTGCCTTAAACTTTAAAACTTTATGGGCATGGGGGCAGCTGGGTAGCTCAGTGGAGTGAGAGTCAGGCCTAGAGACAGGAGGTCCTGGGTTCAAATCCAGCCTCAGCCACTTCCCAGCTGGGTGACCCTGGGCAAGTCACTTGACCCCCATTGCCCACCCTTGCCAATCTTCCACCTATGAGACAATACACCGAAGTACAAGGGTTAAAAAAAAAAAAAAAGAAAATAGAAATAGAAAACTTTATGGGCATGGACTTCCTGTGTTTTAAAATAGATTTTTCTCTTATCTTTGCCTATAAATCACCTAGATTTCCTCCTACCCTGTGCCAGAAACTCTTCTGATACAAGGGACAGGTGGAGTGAAAGAGAGACAGAGACAGAGACAGATAGATAGAGAGACATACAGAAAAAGAGAGAGAGAAGGAAAGAAAGGAAGAGAGAGAGATAGGAAGAGAGAGAGAGAGAGGAAAGGAAAGGGAAAAAAAAGGGTAGGGCAAAAATAATCAGTAAAACAATGATTACACTGAAGAATTCTGACATGATTTGCCGTGGATCTCTCTGAGTTCCAGCACAGGGAAGAAGCCTTCCTCCAGTCGCACAAGGCGGCGTGTGGAAGTCCTGGGTGCTCTCAGTGTTTACTGGATCTTCTTTCCCCTTCATTCTGAAAGGTTTTTCATTGCTTCCTTTGTGGAGAGAGTCTTGCCATCTACCATAAATCTTCCCTTAGCCAGGGATGTTCCCATCCATTGAGTAGCTGACGCTTCTCTCGCACTTTTGCAGAATGCCTTACTGTAGCTCAGAGGTAGGTCTTTGTCAAGCAGCCAAGGTTGTCCTCCAGGGTGACCCCAGCTTTGTCTCCTTCCATGATGCGCTGAGCTGAACACAACGGGCCGGGGCCAGGGCCAAGTTGGGGCCATCCGCTGGGGCAGTGAATTAGAAAAGCCCCTTCCTTCCTCTCTGGGTTATCTGGAAGACCAAATAAAATAATGCCTGTACAGAGCCTTGCCAGCCTTCGGTGCTGTGTGAATGTTAGCAGCTTTCATTGTTGAGGTTAGCAGGGCAGCGACTCTTTAATTTTTCTGTTTTCCTAGCACTTAGCACAGTGCTTGGCACCGAGTAAGTCATTCAGAAATGCTTGTTGATGGATAATTATGACAACTCTGGGTCTTTGCAGCTGGGTTTCACCCCACTTTCCTCCATTGGCTCTAGCTTACTTGGTAGGAATGGGAGTGATTCAGAGATTAAACCAAACCAAACCATCCGTGGATGTGCGGCAGGACCATATAGTTGTGATGATAATTAATCATCAAGTAAAGCAAACCTTCCTAACATATAAAAATGTCCAGAAATGCAATGGGCTCCTTCACGAGGGGACAGTCTGATGAATGAGCTCGTCCGTACTAGAGCAGGGAGTTGTTGTTGTTTCTTGGTCCAGGGAGAGCTATGGACAGGCCTAGATGTCCATCAGGGTCCCTTCTAGCTGACATGTTGTGATTCTCTGATTCTGTGACTCCTTCCTGTTCTGACCTTGGCCTCCATATTGGGAGTGTTGCTGGAGAGAGAGGGAAATGGAACAGGAATGTGGGGAGGGTGCTTTGGAGTCTCCATATTAGGAGATAGTCCTTCATGTTTATTTAGTTTCAGTAACATGTGGAATGTCCAAGAACGGGTGGTATTAACTGCTGAGACTTTTCTTTCTCATGATTATTATGAAAACTCTCTCCCCGCTTTCTTCTCCTTATTATAAATCAACTGGGCAGAAGTAAAGACCCCAAACCAGGCCAACATGCCCTCCCTGCTTTCCCTGCAACCATTTTCCAACACTGATTACCAGTTGTCACCCCTTGGCTGTTCCAAGAGATGGCTGAAGTTTTGGCCAGAATGAGGCTTGGTCTTGGAACCATCAAGATCCAGCTTGGGGGTTGTGAAGTTGATGGAAGAGGCAAGAGAAAGAGGAGGAGGGCTAGCAAAGTAGATCTTGCTCTAATAACTTCTTTTGGTGCTGAATCTTTAAATGGAGTGAGCAGGAAAATTTGAGCATCACAGGAAACAGTATGGGGTGGGTAAAAGAAGGAAAAACCAAGAGAATGAGAAACTGTCCACAGAGTCAGTCCATCTCGTTGGCTGTCCTTTGAACCACTCCATATTAGGAATTGGTTTTCAAGCTTTGTTTAATGTCTTTTTCACCCAATAAACTGTAATGGCCAAAGGATCAGAGCATATATAACCATCTGGCTGTTCTCTGTAGTTCTGAACTAGAACTTTCTGCCCCTTTCTTCATCCTGAGTTATGCTGTTGCTACTGAACTCTGGGTTATTCTAAGCCCTCTTAGCAGAAATCATGGAGTGGGCGCTGGGAAGGATCCCAGTGAGGATGGAAGGGAAAAAAGAATAATAAGCTCTCATTTTTTAGAGCATCCATCTCACGGACAATTCAGAAGTGAGTCGAATGGGAGAGCAGAAGCATTGGTCTGGGAAGGAGGAAGTCACTGGTCAATGAGAAGATGACTCTTCTGCCCCAGACTTAGAATCGTAGATTTAAAGTTGGAAGAGAGCCTCATGAGTCTCATCCTTCTCATCTTTATCACGAGAAAATGGAAACCCAGAGATGTGGAATGATGTGCTCCGAGTTACCTGTCAGAACTGGGATTAAATCCCACATCTTCTCTTTTTCCAGTCTCTTGTGGTCCCAGTCCTGAGCCCTGAGCCTAGATGGATGGATTGGCCAAATTCCCTAAATGGTCATTCACTTAGCGTCCAAAGACCAGGCTGAGGAGAGGTGACATCCTTTGAGTCAGCCAAGTTCCCAACCTTGGTGTCATCCAACAAGACTTCTCGCTGTCACTCTTTGCCCATACCTCCTCCTCTCTGCCTTTCCCCTAGTCGTCTCCTTTCCTTCAATCACAGGTAAGGCTGGTCTCCTCATGCCCGGACTATTGAAGTCGTGGGATGGGCCCCTGCCTCAGGTCTCTCCCCTCTCCAGTCCATCCTCCACTCAGCGGCCCCAGTGATCTTCCTGAAGGGCAGCCCAGGCCATGTTCCGCCCCTTCCCTACTTCCCCAATTCCAGGGACACCTCAAACAGAGTTCCTCACACAAGATGCTCATCTGCCAACGGTGCATTCCCACCAGGGGCTGCCCTCTCCGCCTGGGATCCTTTTCATGTTTCCCTCTGGCCCTTGCCTTCCTTTATGAGACTTCTCAGCTCCCGTCTTCCGCCGGAGGCTCGGTTTCTCCCTCCGACATTCCTTTCAGTCTGTCCCGTCTTCATCTCGTGCTTGCGTAGCGTCAGGTCCCGTCCCTCATGCCAATGTCAGTTCCTTGTTTTCCCATGAAGCATCCCCTACCGCTCCTGCTACAGACACACTCCCAGGCTGGATTGGGCTCGCTATCCTGGGGCGCCTGGAACCCCAGATCTTAGTCGTGTCCCCGACGCTCATCTCTGGCCTCAGCGAGGCACCCGTCGCTGGGAGAAGGTCCCGTCCTCGGTCCCCCATCCACAAAGGAGGGTGCAGGGCCAGACCCCAGGCTTCTGACGGCCAGCATGCTCTCTCTTCCTTTTAGGTTGCTCGTTTCTTTTTATTTTTATACACATAACAATACAACATGTAATAATGTGACACATATGCTTTGTTGTAAACGTGTAGACGGTGCACATATGGCTCCTCCGTGGCTGGGATTGGGCTGCTCTTCTGTGATGGGGAATAGGATAAAGCAGCCTGGAGGGTGGGAGTCTGTGACCACGGGGGTCCGTCCGCAGGGGTGGCCGGTGGAGGGTGGCCGCAGGTCACCGATGGCTTCAGAAGCGGAGGACGAAGGAGTGAACCAGCACCATGGGATTCTCCCCACATCGCGTCAGGAAGATGGGGGACTTCTCGAGGAGGGGGAGACGTTTCTGGCTCGGACCCAGCTGGGACCTCTGCAAACAGGAATGTGGCCTACTTTGGGGTGTGACCTGTTTCCTGTCTGGGGGAGGAACAGAGCCTGGTGCATGGCTGGCCGGAGTCAGGCCTGGCTTGACCGTGGGCATGCTCAGTGACCTTCTTGGGCATCCGGCGAGCTGATGTTGTTTATTTGTGGGCTGGAGGTTCCGGGAGGCGAGAATGGATGTGTGGCCTGGCAGGGCGCTCCTAATAGGATTTGGGGGCCAGGCTTTCGGGCAGAGGGAGATTCATTGTGGTGTTTCTGTGTGGCAGTGTTTAAGTTTGTGTCATGACGAAAGGGAGCTGGCGATTCACCAAGCGCTGGAGGGCTATGGCTCGCTTATAAATCATCCCCCGCTTACTTCTCCCTCTCCAGCTATTCGCTGTCCCCGGACACTGCACAGAGGCTGACTTCCAGTCTTCTGGTGAACAGACAAGAAAATGGAGGCCCTGGAGGACGGGGCCATCTCCTCCTCAGGACTTCTGGCTTAGAAGGAAACCGCCTGTCTCTAAGCTTGCCCATTCTTGCCATGAGCTCCTGGGTCAATGGACCAACCAAGCCCACATTTCACAGGGAAGAAAGATGAGTCCTAAAGAGGGTCCCAGGGCCAGATTGTTGGGAGGGGCTTCATGGGCCATTTGGTAGAGTTTTTTACTTTTTCTGTGACCTGGACCGCTTTGGGGCTCAGTCTGTCTGGTGCTGCCTGGCACGTTCTTCAGTACTTGAAGGAAACGATCCATTCTGTTAGAAGGTTACCGAACATCAAACCCTAATCTTTCCCCATTCTTTAGGACCTCCTCCGACTAGAGCTGCCATGACTTTGTGAGCATGCTGAGGCTCTGCTCATGGCAACGGGTCCCGAAACCCTTCCTTGATCCGTGTCTCAGTCCTTGCTCGGTTAGCGACTGATTGTTGTGACCGCCAAATTCATCATCCAGTGATGATGCACCCAGGGTAGGCGGACTATCCATTCTGGGGCCCATTCTTGAAATATCTCCTGCTCGGCAGACCCGCCCCAACCTCGGGCAGCAGGGACCCTTCCCCAGAGCTCTCTGCTCTGTGAGGGAGAGGAAGGCCAACATGACAATTATGGGGTAAGCCCCGCTGGTTCTAGAGGAGGTCAATCTGAATTCTCAGTGGGGAATACAGTAAGGGACGTCCTCCATGCAGTCCACGTTTTGTGCAGTGATCGGACTCATGTTTGGATCCCGGCTTTGCCCCTCCATGTGGCCATGGCCAAGCGAGGCCTTCTTCCTAGGCCTCGGATTCTTCTCGTTTGTCATGGGGGGAGGGGATCTGGAGGAGCTCCGAGGACCCTCCCGGCCCTTTTGGGCCTTCCTTCAGAAGCTGACGACGAGGCCGTGTCTCTCTTGAGTATTGCTCTGTCCCTGGAAGCCTTTACCCATCCCTCCTCTCGGAGCTCCGTCACACGCAGGACTGCCCGTTCTTCTCCATATCGATCCGCTCATTCCGCTAACACGTTGGCTCCCTGCTGCGTCCGTGGGCGAAGACAGCGATCAGTCAGACGGCGGCGTTATCCTGCTGGCAGGGCTGGGCGGCACCCGGCGGGAGGGTTATTGGTCTGTGGCTTATTATTAAAAACAGACATAAATCTGGGGCGTGCGTGTACCCAGGAAGGTCGTCCTCTGAACATGCGTGTGCTCACGTGGCATCCACATGTAGACACAAAGGGTTCATGGGCGTGCATGAGGGTGACGTAAACACGCAATAAACGTGCACCCACGGAGCTCACACTATAAGCACAAATACCTGCTGGGGTTTCCAGATTTATACACAAGAAGGCCGTATCGCCAGCACAGACGACGTCTACGCGCCCGTTACAGTCTGAGTGTAAAGCACTTTCCCCGAAGACCCAGATCCCGCACAGCCACACGAGTGCACACGCGCGTGCCAGCGCACACCCGCGGGGCTCTGGGGCACCCACATTCCCCGTCTCCCCACTCCTTCCCCGAGGCTGGCCCGAGGCGGCGGCCAGAGGCGACGACTGCCGGCGAAGGATGGTTTTGACGCTTTGGAATACAGCGGAATGGCTGACGTCCGAGTTTGGGACTGGCTGTTCTTTGACAAAGAATGAAAAAATACAAATAAAACCCGTTTAGGTAACTTCAGCGCTGGAAGGTGAGGGGAACAGGCGCAGCGGGGCTCCCTCTGGGAAAGACACCTCGGGGCAGGGAGAGGCTGCTCTGAACCTCAGCCTGGAAGCTTCCGGCGTGGAAGGACGGCCATCGGCGGCTTCTCTCGGCCGCTCTGCTCCAGGCGGCTCTGATCGTTCCAGCTCCTCGGAGCCGCCCTGGGAGCAGCAGGCCTGGAGGGAAGCCGTCGGCTCTTTAAAGAGTTAAAAAAAATCCTGAACTTATTACTGCATCCCCCACCTTCCCCCCAATAAAAAGGCACCCCCCGGGCCTAGCAAGGCGGAAAGCGGCTCCTCAGGGACATCGGGAGGGAGCCTCCTTTTCCCATCCTGCTCTCCGTTCTAGAGCCATTTCCCCAGAGCCCACTAGCTGTGGATACCCTCTCAGGCCTCCCCGTCTGCTGGGCCCCCAGACTGGCAGAGCTGCCCGCCTGCCTGCCCGCCCGCCCGCCTGTCTGCCCGCCTGCCCGCCTGCCCGCCTGCCTGCCTGCGGCGGAAGCCTCGCTCCGGCTCCAGAAACAGGAGGCGGACAGTCCCGTAGCCATGTGGGTGCCTCTTCTGCAGCCTCCACTTTGCTTACTTAAAAACCCAAACCAAACACAAACACGAGCACACACCCAACTGCCTGCATTTATTAATACTTAAGAGTGTTAAAATAATTCATTGTGCTACATCCGTGTAACCCGAGGTCTCGGAATCCAATTAGTAAGAAAAACACATTGTGAGTCGGGACTAAATAAACAAAAACAATCCAAACCACAAAAGGTCTCAGAGCAAAGCTGAGCCCAGGATCCGGGGAGCCCCGCGAAGGGACGCGGGAGAGGAGGCCGAGGCCGAGGCCGAGCCCTCGGTGCGCTCGCTGGCAGCCGGGCCGACGGGCGAGCTGGGAGGAGCACGCGCTAACCTCCGCGGAGCCGCCGGGGACGTGTTTTTCTGGAAAATTCATGGCGTCCCCGGAACAATAACAAACACTGTGCAGGTCATCCTTCACTCCGCCTGCCAGTGGCAGGGGCCAAGGGACACTCTGCAAAGTTTCCAAAGAGCATGTCGTCTCTTTGTCCATGGACACGTCGCCCGGCTTGTGAATCACGCCATTGTGATACCCGCCCATCTGGGAGCGGAGCGGCGGCGAGCACGGGAGGACCCACAGCGCCGGGTTGGGAGTCTGGAAAAAGCTGTCCTGGGACTTTGCCTTCTTGCCTGCTGCCAAGGCTTTGGCAGTGCTAGTCAGACATCTGCCATTCAGTCAGAGGGGAGCGTTATCCGACGAGAGGCACTTATTAAGCACCTTCTGTGTGCCAGGGACCATCCTCTGGGCGAGGGAGACAGGACAGAAAACGTCCATGCTTCCACCGAGGTTAAATTGGAAGTGACGGCCTGGATCCGGGCTAGCCTGGCTACGGGGAATAATCAGGTCCAGAAACTTTCTACCTACGCAAGATGGCACCTTCCTGCCAACTTAGAGTACAGAGAGAGCCCGGAGTGCCGAGGAGCAGGAATGTGCTCTGAGATTTCCTTGCTTCAAGCCTTGCTCTCTATCGATTAAGTCAGGCATCCTTCATGGCTTCATAGATATCCATAGGCATATCTGTGGATAAAATATCATCGATTATCCATCTATCTATCCATCCATCTATCTATCCATCCATCTATTCTATCTATTCTGTCTATCTATCTATCTATCTATCTATCTATCTATCTATCTATCTATCTATCTATCCATCCATCCATCCATCCATCTACCATCTAGCTATCCTTCCATCCATCTACGATCTATCTATCTGTCTATCTGTCTGTCTATCTATTCTTCCATCCATCCATCTACCATCTACCTGTCTGTCTATCTACCTGTCTGTCTATCTATCTATCATCTATCTATCTATCTATCTATCTATCTATCTATCTATCTATCTATCTATTCTTCCATCCATCTGTCTACCATCTATCTGTCTGTCTGTCTATCTATCTATCTATCTATCTATCCTTCCATCCATCCATCTACCATCTAGCTATCCTTCCATCCATCTACGATCTATCTGTCTATCTGTCTGTCTATCTATTCTTCCATCCATCCGTCTACCATCTACCTGTCTGTCTGTCTATCTATCTGTCTATCTAACCTTCCATCTACCCATCATCTATCTATCCTTTCATCCATCCATCTACTATCTATCTATCTATCTATCTATCTATCTATCTATCTATCTATCTATCTATCTATCATTCCATCCATCCATCCATCATCTCTATCCTTCCATCCATCCATCTACTATCCATCTATCTATCCTTCCATCTCTCTATCTAATCTATCTATCTGTCTATCTACCTGTCTACTCATCCATCTTTTCATTTGTACCCTGTCTATCTTTCATCACTCATCTATCTTTCATTTATATTTTATCATTTCTTTCCTCCACATGAAATAAATACAAAGTAGCTCAAAAACAATGTAATTAGGAAGGGAGGACAGTAGCAGTTTTTCGGAACATGTCAATAAAATGGCTAGAGATAGGGACTAATTTTTTGATTATAGAGAACTCTCAGATGAAGAAGCTCTTTCTCTGTGATGGTGAGCACCTTCTCTGTTACTTAGAGTCTTAATTGTCTTTAATATTTACAAGTTCAATGACTTGCCCAGAGTCATACAGCAAGTTTGTGTCAGGGCTTGGCTTTGAAATCTGGTCTTCTTGATTCCAAGGCGCAGTCTCCATCTTCCTCCGTGCCTCCTCCTGAGTAAATTGATATTCTACAGAGGGAGGGAATCATAGTCCTTGGCACAAGGTTACTTAGCCAAATGGCAGCCAGATGAGTCATAGGGTTAGTATAGGGTCATTATATGTCAGCAAGTCTCTGAGTGCCGAGGGTATTTTTAGTGAAGTCCCAATTCTCCAGAATTGGAGACAGCTAGAATGTTGGAACTTTTTTTCCCTTCAAAGTAGAGTCAGTGAGAAAATGGCCAACCACCACCATCCAAAACAATGCATATATTTGTACGTACATACACACGTATTCTCTCTCTCTCTCTCTCTCTCTCTCTGTCTCTCTCTCTCTCTCTGTCTCTCTCTCTCTCTCTCTCTCTCTCTCTCTCTGTCTCTGTCTCTGTCTCTGTCTCTCTCTCTCACACACACACACACACACACACACACACACACACACACACACACACAAACTCAGCACTCAGAAGGAACCAAACCAGACTCTGCCATTTATTATTTGACTGATCTCAGACCCTTCCCTCAAACTTTGTAACATTCGGCTCTAGCTGACCTTAAAACGGTGGTTATTGTGTTATGGTTGAAGGAGGGATTGACCTGCAGCTTATGAGATCTGTATTCCAGTTCTACTGCTCAGTGCCTGTGTGGCATTCAGCAAACCACCTCACCTCCCAGCCCCTTAATTTCCTCATCTGCAAATGACCAAAAAAGACAAGATTTCATCCAACCAATTTGGGTCAATTACTGGACTTGGATCAGGGCATTGGCAGTGGCTCTAGGAGGATTCCATTGGAATCAAGGGTGCCACACCTGGCAGATGCAATATGGACTTTCTCTGGAGTTCCAGAAGGAATTTTTGACTCCATATTGCTTTGTGGTGATAGAAAGGTCATCGGCAAGACTGTGGCTTTGGAAATGGGGAAACAGGACAGATTACGAGAATCATCTTCATGAAAAAAATTGATCCTATTTCGGGGGTTATGAGAGAGTGTGTCTTGGTGCCTGATCACCTTGCCTGGGGGCTCTGAGCTCATCTTATCTGAAGTGTAAACCAGACAGAAGAGGATCGAGATGGATTTTGGATTCTACATTGTTTTGAGAAGCTGCAGTTGGGAAACTGAGAAAAAATATCTTTAAAAAAATTGGGACCCTAAAAGGATTCCTATGAAATATATACTATATAACACAAAGACATATTTTAGTACTCCAGTGGCTTAGTGATCTAATGACCATGTTCCCTCTAAGGATGCAGAGTTCATGGCAGCCCACTCGAGGCCATTCTTTTCCATGTGCTTCCTTCAGTCCTTTACTGGCTTCCATCCAGGGTGGGCCGTGAGGCTGGTTTTAGTTTCCTCTTTGTCATATTCAGTGGAAATGTGCTTCCACCTGCTCATGTGCCCCTCACACCTCACTCTTGCTTTTTTTAAAATAAGTTTTAGTTTTTAGAAAAGTTATCATGGTCACACCTCACTCTTCCACAACATTCTTCCTTTGTTTCTCTATCGCCTTTGAGTCGCCTTCATCTTTCGTCCTCCAGAGACAATGGTCTTCCATTGCTCCCTCATCATCATACATCATCACTGGGAAATACAGCCCGGGCGGTGGGAAATGTACTCAGCCTGGATTGATGAGATTTGACTTGAGTTCCCAGCTCTACCACTCCCGCTTCTATGACTTTGGGCAAGTCTCTTCATTTCTAAGAGTCTACATTTCTCCACCTTTACAATGAGAGAGACTTGGACTAGATGACCTCTAAGGTTCCTTCCAACTCTAGATTTATAATTCTACGTAAATATTAGTGTTAAAAACTTGGACTTAAAAAAATAAAAATAGAGAAAACTTCATTTCTGTGTGTGTGTGTATCTGTGTGTAATGTCTTTAAAAACACTGTATGTTAGGGGCAGCTGGGTAGCTCAGTGGATTGAGAATCAGGCCTTGAGATGGGAGGTCCTGGGTTCAAATCTGGCCTCAGACACTTCCCAGCTGGGTGACCCTGGACAAGTCACTTGACCCCCATGGCCTACCCTTACCACTCTTCCACCTATGAGCCAATACACAGAAGATAAGGGTTTAAAAAACAAAAACAACAACAAAAAAAACCACTATGTTCCTCTAATATAATCCCATCAACTTCCCTCTTCATTCATCTTTCCACTCTGAGTACTTTGACCCCTTGCAGTGTTTGTCTAAGATGTCCAGACAGATTTGCTTTGGGGGGGCTCCAGCCCCCAGCCAAGTGGATCAGCTATACTACGGTTTACAAATATTTTTTGTTCTGTGAATTTGTTTCAACAAAAATAATGAAAAATTAGCCCCGTGGCAATTTAATATTCTAATCATAGTATCCTTGTAGGTGTATTTATCAAGTGCTCATAATAAATAATATTTGCCCCCAAAGTTCTAAATTGGCTTTTCCATCATTAAAGTATACAATATAAAATTTTATTCTTCTTATAATTATTAAGTTTTCTGAATCCAGTTTTCTTTTCTGTGCAGGTAAATACCAGATGTCTTAAACCGTCCCCCCTTGCATCCAGGGAGCCTGGCTCCTAGCGACTCTATCACCCAACAATGAGCATTTTTGCTGGCTGTCCCCCACACCTGGAAATCTCCCCCTCTTAATTTCTACCTCCTGACTTCCTCAAGCTTTCATCCAATCTCAGCCAAAGTCCTGCCTTTTCCACTCCTCCTTCGTCTGAGTGCTTCCTTCTGAGATGAACCGTGGCTGGGTCTTGTTCCTTCATAGTCGCTGGCCCACTCTCTGGCCCGTGAGATTTTGGTCTTCAGGACATGGACTGTTTTTACTTTTGTGTCCCTATCCCTGAGCACAATGCCTGGCATGTTGTAAGTGCTTGCTGACTTGTCCTGGAGAGTTGGATTGAACTCAGATGCCTGTTAAATGAAAGGTTAAAAACCTTAATCCAATGATGTTGGCAGCTTTTAGTTAATGATGTGGGAGCCACGTATTTCCAGGAGTTCTCATGAAGTTCAGAGGGTGGAGATCACAGGAACAAAAACCCTCATGGGGTCACTCTTGCCTGTCCCGATCATTCGAGGATGGGATGATTTCTCCTTTTCTTCCTTCCTCTCCCTTCCTCTTCCTTGTCCAAGCTTTCCCTTCCTCCTCTCTAGTTTGTTTAAGTGGCACTGATCCAGGAGAGAAAATGCAAAGCTCAGGCTATCTTATCTCCATGTAGTACAGAGAGAGAGAGGAAGGGGAGCTGGAAACCCTTTTGAAATAAGATGCTGGGCTGAGGAACTCCGGGGAAGGGCCCTGGAACAGCTGGGTCTGGAGAAGGAGAGCCTTGTCTTCATTCGGTGCTCTGTTACCTCCAGCGGGGAAGACTTGGCAGAAGTTTCGGTAAATGTTCAAATGGACCAAGTGTAACTGATTGGTTAGGCTGTATCGAATGATTGATTCCTGATGGGAATACTTTCGATCTAAACGTGTTCTTCGGCCCCCTTATATGCAATACCCAATTCTTTCTCCCCTGATTCTCCTCGTCCCCCAGAAAACTTTTCATGGCATTTTATTGGACTAACGAGATGCTTAGAGTATGTCCCATCTGTTCAAAGACAAATGGGGTCCCTTCCAAAACTGAATCTGCCACCCTTCTTTACAGAAGCATGAACTCAAGACTCCTTGAGACCAAGACGCTGCCCTCGGTTCCTCTTCTGGTGAGGGTGAGGGGCTAGACTGGAATCCAGGCGTTTCCTGGCCCCCGTCCAGCTCTCTCTTTATTTCCATTGCCTCTGAGTTTGAGACTCGGAAGAATTCTGACCTTGGAGAGAATGGTCTGCGCGCACCAGACTGGTGAGAATGGAAGCAGCTGGAAAGACGTTTTACCATTCTTAGTCGTCTTAGAGGAATTCTTGGCATAGTTGAGGGAGTAGAAGATGGACTCTTTAGCAATTAATTATAGGTCTGGTGATATCTGAGTCTTATGAATTATTGCTCTGCAGCCTAAAAAAACCCGGATGTGCTATGGTCCGCTCTCGGTAAATGCTCTGGTCGGGGACAGCCTTCCCAAAGGTGTAGGAGACATTCCTGCTCTATCTTCTTTCATCCCGCTTTGATCTTCAGACTTTCATCTTGGGCAGAGATGCCTCTCGTACTCCCTCTGCCCCCATTCATTGCCTTTTTGGGGTTTAGTTCAATTGAATCCCGTCTTTAATTAAATTCTGTCAACGTCCCTATGTATGTGTGTGGGGACAGACCACCTAAACATTTTATTTTATTTTATTTTATTTATTTATTTTGCTATTGTGTATTGGTTCCAAGGCAGAAGAGCACTAAGGTGTAGGCAATGGGGGTGAAGCGATTTGCCCAGCGTCACCCAGCTAGGAAGTATCTGAGGCCAGATCACATATGAGCATTTTAAGTAGTGAATTCAACTGTTTGCATACTGGAGGAGGATAATTGCGTATCGAATGGGGTGGTGACGTTGGTGGCATGTGCCGAATCTCCAGATGCTTTTAGGTTCACTCCTTTCGTGGGCTAAAAATTCTCTGGAAATTCAGTTCAACCTAAGAAGTGGAAGAAATGGGCAACCCTCTGTTGTGTATTCTGTGGCCCCTAATTCGTCATCATTGTTAGCTTTTAGGAATCCTGGAATAACGGGGAGATTTTTATTTAAATGTAGGAAGACTTGGTGCAGCCCTGATTCTTTGCCAGGGTCTTTAGAGATAATGTAGGTCCAAATGAGGAAACTGAGGCAGAGAGCTGTGACGTCATTATTGCAGGCTCCTTTAGCTCCTTTGTGGCTTCAAGTTTTGGTCTCTTATCTCCAAGCCAAATGTGCTTCTTCCAGTCCCTACTCGCCTATCTTTCTATTCCCACTAGATGTTGTGAAATTTAGGGGGCCTGATCTTCTTTGGGAGTGGTTTGTGGGACGTCTTCTGGCAAAGAGGAGTCTAACCCAAAAGGCTTTTAGAAAACATTGTTTCATCAGTTCTGAACATCCTGATTGTTCCCACTTCCCAGACTCCAAGTACTTGGACATCCTATTCTCCCTCACCTTCCAAATCTTCCCACTGCTGCTCTCACCCATTTGGTTTCTCTGCTGTTTTGGGCTTCACCAATCTCTTTTGTCAGAGTTTTGGGCACTTGAGACCGCTTTCTGCCCCTTGAGATGGAAGAATAGGGCTGTATTTTTACAATCCTTCCCCGTCTGTTCTGAGCTCAGTCAGAAAAAACAAAAAAGTGCCAATCTTGGTGGGATGCTGTCTGGGCTAAATGAGGGCTGTACTTTTCAGGGTGATTGGAAAACTGGTGAGGAAGCCCATGCAACCGCAGTAGCTTAGGTGAAATGGAATCAAAATGGCGCTACCCTGTCCATGGGAAAGAGTTTAAACGAGCTTGTGTACACCAATAGCTAACTTTGTCTTTTCCCACTTGCTGCTTTTATTTGTTGAGAGAACAGTCCTTCCCTCTTGGGCTGAACACCCAAGTCGACCAAGGCTCCAATGGTTTCCTCCCTGCTTCCTTCACTCAGAAAGACCATGATGACAGGAGCCATGGAGAGAGCAAACTGTGGTTCACTTGGGTTTGTCCTCTAGCCCGCCATCTCCCTCTCCTCCCCCTCCAGTGACCTATGGAGCAACTGAGGACAGCCCTTCGGGCCAGCCTCAGTTTCCCTGAATGATGGAGAAATCTTAGCCCAAAGTAGATTAAGTTAATTTGCCACAGTGCCCCGAGAATAGTTAGAGCTGGAACAGTGTCTATCCACTGATTGACAGGGGCTTAATGTTCTGTATTTCTGACGGACAGAAGATGAAAGGTTGGGTCTGGTGATTTGTTCCACTCTGGCAAACCCTTGACATGAAGGAACTTTCCTTGTTCCCTAAAGTGCAACATGGCACATGGACAGCTACAAGGGATGGGTCATGGCTCTGGGCAGAAAACTTCCAAATGTTTAGGATATCCCCAAAGGGAAGGCTTGTGAGGCAGGGAATTCCCCAGCACAGCTGAGAGCGGGACTCTAATGGAATGGATGGATGGATGGATGGATGGATGCAGTGGGAGATCGTGTCTCCTCTCCACTGGCCAATGGCATTACCTGGGCAGAAGGGGGAGGCTGCCAAGGCAGTAAGAGTTAGGGTTGAGTGTGGCCAAGGCAAGAACATTTGCCCAGGAGAGACCTTTGAGAGGGGAGCTGAGGGGGAAGACTCTGCTCACACTTAGAGCAGGCTTTCAAGTTTGGCTCCCTCTTTGTCTTTGCTGTTATCTCTTTTGACCCTGCCAGTCAGTGCTGGTGCTTCTCTTTTTTTCAGAAGAGTAAACTGAGTCTGGGGGAGTTTAAATGGCTGGCTCAGGGTCATGCAGGTGGGAAGTCTCTGAGGAAGGATCCCATCTCAGGTCTTCCTGACTACAGGTGTGCGTCCTGCTTTCCACTTACAGAACAATTTCTGTATTGCCCAACACTCAGGTTCTTTTGGGTTTGGGAGCTCCTGTCTGCCCAGCCCACAGGGATGCTGGGGAGAGCCCAGTGGCTCTGCCCCGTGCATTGCTTCATCTTTGACTGGAGAGGCCCAGCCTTCTTCCCCCCAGGGTGGTTTTTGGTTTCTTAGTGTTGACTGTTCCTTCTTCGAGCACAGCTCTTTCCCTGACAGAGGCTCTGTCTAAGTAGGATGCCGAGCTCTCCCCATTAACAGGACTGCCATTCCATCAGCCAGGAGTTGTTCTGTGCAGCCCTGAGCACAGCTGTGTCCTCTGGGCCCCACATCCCGCCTTGGACTGTGCTTCTGACCTGAGGGTCTTAGGGAAGGCGGGGGAGACGGCTCACAGAATGTGTCTGCCCGAGCTGCCCTCTGAGGGTTCTGGGGAGCTGGGGCCTTCCTGCAGCTCCTCCTGTGTACCCGGCAGAGCCCAGAGAAGTCCCTGCCCTCCAGGAGCTCACCTTGGAAGGGTAGAGACAACCCGTAAATAACTGGACACGTTCAGTAACTAATGATGCTCTCAGAGTCGATGGATAGCAATCACAAAACGAGAGAACTCGCACCTGGGGGTGAAGAGGGCTGGGGTACTCCGAAGGCCTCCCACAGACAGGGGGTCTTGAAAGGAAGCCAGGGGACAGAGTGGAGGAGGGACACCATTTTTGCTTTGGTCTGGGGAGCCAGACAGTGCAAAGGGATGGCAAGGGGCGAGTCACTGCAAGTGGGTAGGCTAGTATAGACGCTTTGTCATCCTCACCTTGCTATCGGGCTAGAGACGTCCATGACATCCCCTTAAATGGAGTGTATGCAGAGCTCCTGCCTGGTGATCTCCTTTCAGGAGTCAGAAACTTGCAGAAAGACTGGGTCGAGGAGTGTCCAAGGGAGCTCTTAGCTGACCTCTACACCTCTGGCGCTGATCCGCTGACCAGAGCCATCCTGGATGGGGTGCTGGGCTTCAGGAAGACCTCAGACCTGAGGAGCCGTGCGTGGTTGTTGCTCAGCCCTTCTGTATGGCCTTTGAGAGCCTGTGTGGGGTTTTCTTGGCAAAGGTGCCAGTGTGGTTGGCCATTTCCTTCTCCAGTGAGTCACCTTTTGTCTGAACTCTCTGCTAGGAGTGCTCTATCTTGGGTCATACGCTAGAGCTCTCCTTGGGGTTCTCCTGAGTTCCCCAAGCCCATGTCCTGGACCAGCTCTTCAGGATAGAGTGTCCCAAGCCTAACTGGTTGCTAGGAGCACTCCATCTTGGGTCATACTCTAGAGCTCTCCTTGGGGTTCCCCTGAGTTCCCCAAGATCCTGTCCTGGGCCATCTCTTCAGGATAGAGTGTCCCAAGCCTAAGTGGCTACCTGGAAGGGCTGAGGATCAGGCCTGCTTATTCATTAACCATCTCATAACTTAGAAACAGAACAGGTCCCAGAGTCCCAAGGGATGCCCTGGTGAGTTCCCCAAGGCAGGGTGGAATCAGACATGAGTCAATGATGGAGGCACCCTGTGGAATGTCCAAGGGCAGCAGCGAGTAGTTGCTTTCAGGTGGACCCACCGCTGCTGGCCAGGGAAAGAGGAATGAGGAATACTTTGAGGGCGACTCCGGGCTTAGAATGTTCCATGTAGGTCAGGTGTAGACAGTTGAATTTGTTAAATTGCTTTTCATATTTCAGGGGAGGACTCGGTAGGGTGGAGGTTATAGCTGAGGATGACCAGGACAAGGAAAAGAAACAAGAAAGACTGTTTTAAGACAGAAGAGGAGGGAGAAAGAGCTGGTGACTTGAAGCCAAAGACACGTTCCTCTTACGATCTTAGACCAGATTTAAGAAAATGATGGTGGAAAAGCCATTTTATTGTTTGACTTCATCAAAGGAAAAGCTGGTGGGAAGAATAAGCACCTGAGAGTGTGTGGAACTATAGCCTGGTGAACTCTCCGAAGATCCACCTACAAATATTTCTGGAATGTTAAAGCTGGACATCCTTGAACAGCTCATGCTTTGTGTTCTCTTTTTACGTAAATAGAGATAATGACTGGACCATGATTTCATTAATGCTCAGAACTGCTGGGGGTGCAAACCCCCTTTATCGATATAGGTTGGTAGAGAGCTTCTTGGCAATTTAGGATCTTAGAGAGTTGGCCAAGGCTCACAGAAGAAGGATTACCCAATTGGGACATGGCGGAGGTGGGCCTTCATGCCTTTTCTCATCCTAAGGTCTACTGAGAGGCTCGTGGGCTTCAAGCCTAGTTAGCCCAATCCTTCCATTTTACAGTAGAGGAAGCTGAGAATTGGGGAAGTTAAGGTACTTGTCCCAGCAGGAGGGGGGCACAGGAGGCTTTCCTTTCCTCTCACCTCATCCACTTCTTTGTTCTTGCCCTGGAGCTTATTTTCTGTTGCTTTATATTCAGTTTGGTCCATCTTCCCCCCTGCCATGGAAGAGTGAGCTCCTTGAGGGCAGGGGATTTGTTCTTTTGGTGCCCAGGCTTCAGTTTCCTACAGAAAGTACCACTGAGTCAATGCTTGCTGCACTGACTGGCCTGGAAGACAAGGGAGGATGCATGGAGGAGGGGAAAGGATGCCCAGTGCCCAGGGTTCTAGAGAGCTCAGGGAAGGTGAGGACAGAAAAGAGATCCTTTCACTGACGTCCTGCATCTAATAAGGAGATTGTTCTAGAAGAGAGTGTTCTAGAAGTGAGAGGGTCAGTTTATAAGTGGCTGCACGAGTGGAAGTGCCTGCTGTGGAGGCAGAAAGGAGGTGGCCACTCAGCCGGGGAGTCAGTGTAGTTACACTGTAGGGAGGCCCCCGAGAGAGGAGAGTCCTGTGGACACCTTGGCCTGGGGAGCATGTGGAGTAAAAGGAGGAGAGGCCGGCCTTAGCAAAGCCCGGAGAGGCCTCCCTGTCCCTCGGTGACCAGAGGGAAGAAGTGGAGCGGTTAGGAGAGGACCGACAGCCGGGGAGGAAGCTCAATTCATTTTTAATCTTCCTGTCCACGTGAGAGGCCGCCGGACAGTCCACTCTGCGTGAGCAGCTCCCACTACAGCCGTGGCTTGTGCTTAAGGAGACGACAGACCACGAAAGGTTGTAGAGGAAAAAGAACCATCTCTGAAGGCGGAGCATCTGGATTTAAATCTCCCACCAGCCACTTGCTGCCGGGTGACTTAGGCGAAGCGACTTCAGCTTCCTCCGTCTTGGTTTCCTTATCGGAAAATGAAGGGGCTGGAGGGACTCTCGGGGCTGCTTTTAGCTCCAGAGCTCTGTCGGATCCTGTGAAAGTCTGACACATCCTTCCTGGCCACTGGGATGTCGAAGAGAGCAATGAAGGCATTATTGGCTTAGAAAAGCTCCCAAAGATATCAGGAAAATATTCCTTTGCAAAGAATCTCCTGACCCTGTTTTCTAGCTTTTGACTATTAGAGAATGGATCCAGAGTATCTGGCTGTAGTAGCTAGCTAGCATTGGGGCACGAGGGGCCAAGAGAGGCACGGGAGGTTCAAGAGAGGGCTGGACGATTCTAGAAAGTCTTGAAATGGGTAGAGATGGTAGCTGTGTGACCCTGGGAAAGTCACTTAACCACCGTTGCCTAGCCCTTGCTTCTTTTTTTTATCTTATAATGGATATTAAGACAGAAATTAGGATTTCTAACAAAAAGAAGAAGAAATGGGTGATTATGGGTTCAAGCCTGTATAGGGAGTAAAATGTGAGCTGATGAGAAGAGAGAGATTTGGAGAAGAGCCAAAAAATAGGGTCCTGGTGGTGTCTGAGGGAGATGAAGAGGGACTGATTATAGCCCCAAGTGATGGAGGAGAGCCGTGGAGTTAGAGCAGCGTGTGGGCAGACGTAGGCGATCGAGAGTTCAGGACTTTGGGCCGTTGGGAAGAAAAGGTTCTAGAAAAGAAAAGACTCGTCCCAGAGTGGGGGATAAGAGACTGTTAAAGACCCACTTCATGTTCCCTGTATGTGTCTGTTGTAAGGGGCAGTGACAGGCTCACCTGGCCGAGGGAAGGTCAGTGGGCCAGAGCAGAGCAGAGCAAAGGCTAGAGGAGAAGGCGAAAGTCCTTGGCTTCTCCTTTGAGGATCTCCTTATTTGTGCCAAACTTCCCGAAACCAGAGTTGTTGGGCCAGCCAAGGCCCTTCCCCAGCTGCGGTCAGTCAGTCCCCTTTGTCCAGGGAGGGCGGGTGCCCCCCCTCTCCTCCTGGCCTCCCTGGGGTGCTTGTTTTTGCTGAGTGCTTGGTTTGTTCATCCCTTTCACTTCTTGCTTTCAAGATGATACGAAGGCTAGAGCTAAGCCTTGTTTCTAAAATCAGGGAAACTTTGAGGAAGTAAGACTGGGGCAAGGGTTGGCCTGCTGGGCCCTGGTCCTCTTCCCCCTCCTCAGTCTCGTTTTGTTTCAGGCTTCATCCCTCCCCACATTTGCATCGTGTTTCTCTATGAGGAACCAGGACCCTGGCCAACAGCGATGGATCTTCATCCCCATCTTAGAGGATGCATTTGGCCCACAGGGAAAGTGAAGGGACTTAGAGTTTAGACTCGGACTCTAGACAGAGTTTGGTCCTCAGCCTCCCTTTTATTGGTGCAGAGCCTGGGTTCCCCTCATAGCCTGTCCTAGAAGTGGGGATGATAGAGAGGAGATTTTCCTTTTAGTAGAGGAAAGGCTGAATTTTCCCTCTGAGCCCTGGGATTCTGAGGATTCAGGGTTGCCTCCCTCACAGGCAGGGGCTTTTCACTTGGCCATTGTGCCCCTTTGAAGCATCCCTGGGTGGCGTATGTCTGAGAAATGGAGAGGCCAAGAGAGAGAAGGTGTTTTCCTTTCTCCCACTTGGTTAAGAAATCTTTGACCATAGGGACTATTTCTTTAATATTATAGGGGGCAGCAGGGTGCCTGAGTGGATAGAGAGTCAGGCCCAGAGACAGGAGGTCCCGGGTTCAAATCTGGCCTCAGACACTTCCCAGCTGTGTGACCCTGGGCAAGTCACTTGACCCCCATTGCCCACCCTTACCACTCTACTGCCTTGGAGCCAATGCACAGTATTGTCTCCAAGACGGAAGGTGAGGGTTATATAAATATATAATCTTGGCCTTCTAGCTCACTAACAATGCTGTGTATTCAAGAGGTGTCCAACAAATATTGGCCAAGAGTCTCCCCTGCTGAATTTTCCTTTTCTAGTCCAAGCACTTAGCTTCTCCCTCCCACACTGCTTGGGTAGCCCCCACTCCCCTTCTTTTTACCTTTGTACCCCCTCCCCAGTCTTTTTCCCCCGTCAGAAGAGAGCAAGCATTCCTATGCTATATCAAGACTTGGCTCCCTCCTAGGATGGCTCCCACCTCAGGGAAGGGTGTCAGGGCAGGAGAGGATCCTGTAAACACGCTTTCCTAAAAGGCAGCGCTCTGAACCCTCTTCATCTCCCACCCCAACTGGTAGGGACACCTTCTAAGAGCCGACAGCTTGAGAATTTCCTGGAGTGACCCTTCTCTTTGCCTGAACAGACAGCTGTGAGCAATCATGCCCCCTCTCAATTAATTCAGTCCAATTAATAAATTGCTGAGTGGGGGTGGTGCCGGGGAGATGGTGCTTGGAGACTTCCGAGCCTCCCATTGGAGGGCCCTTGAAATCAGGATTGATGGTGGGTCTTCGGCATG
This sequence comes from Gracilinanus agilis, assembly GCF_016433145.1. Lineage (NCBI taxonomy): Eukaryota > Metazoa > Chordata > Mammalia > Didelphimorphia > Didelphidae > Gracilinanus > Gracilinanus agilis. The sequence goes on along the minus strand of NC_058132.1, from coordinate 647,162,076 downwards.
AAGCCGCCATGCTTTATTGGCAGCTGTAGGCAGACCTGGCTGGCCGCTCTGTTCTGGGTCACTGCTGGCCTCAGCCAGGCCCTGTCACAGAACAACAACAACAACAACAACAACAATAACAACAACAACAACAATAATATTTGGTGAGAGAGTTTCATCGCCGTCTCTTCTCTTTACGCCACTTCATTCCCGGCATGTTCTTCCCCCTCCCCACTCAGGAGCATCTCTCCTAGCCAAGGATAAACGTAAATGAGGGAGAAGAGAACGAGGCCAGTGAAAGGAATGTCATTTGTTACTGCAGTTGCTGGCCAATCACACACACTCTGCACACCAGGCATTCCCCACTGGCTTTTGTTCCCTCCAGTGTAGATTCCAGATTCCTTTCAGACGACTCCCCTTCACATAGTCTACATCCCAGTTCAGACCCCCTCCCTTTCCCCCATTCCATGCTTCCTTGGAAGCAAGATGGCATTCCCAGACCCAATGGATTCGACACCCTCTTCACCAGTCAGCCCAAGCTGAGCACTTCTGGGGGAAACCTATCTCGATTTGTCCTGAAATGGTGATTCTCTTCTTCCACACATTGTAACTCATCTGTATTCATATAGCCTGGAATTTTTTGAGGTTGGAATAAATTCTTATCCACACACATCTATTTATTATAATAGAAATCTCTCTATCTATCCATCTATCTATCTATCTATCTATCTATCTATCTATCTATCTATCTATCTATCTATCTATCTATCTTTCTATCTGTCCATCTGTCTATCTACCTACCTATCAATCCATCTTTTTTCATCATTATCCATTTATCTCCCTCTCTCTCTCTCTCTCTGTCTTTCTATCTATCTAGCCATCTTTTTTCATCTTTATCCATCTATCTATCTATCTATCTATCTATCTATATCTATCTATCTATCTATCTATCTATCTATCTATCTATCTATTGTTATGGAATAAGGCAAAATGTTTATAATATGGAGGAATAGCAGGGATAAAGGGTGATATAGATGATAGGAGGAGGAATGAAGGGGATAGCTGAGTGTAGGGAAGGGATGAATGAGGTAGGTAGTATATAGGAAGGTAAGGGAATGGATGGGAGTATACAGGAGGGCAGCTTAAACAGGTTTATTCACTGAGGCTAGAGACAGAGGATACTGAGAGGAAATAGGCTGGATCCTTCAGGCAGGGAAGGTATCTCTAAAGTACAAGAGGAATTTGGGCCAGTCAGAAATGTTTAGATCAAGGATTGGGGTTTCTCTTATTAATTTCTAAAGTCCTTTGAGGGAGGAGTCAAAGACTCCTCCCTGCCAGTGAAATTGATGTCTACAGGAAGTCTTCGCTAGGTACTTCCTGCCCAAGATGGATGCCTAGGTTTCCCCCAAGGAAATAAAAAGAAAATAATTCTTCCCTCTTCAGCCTTTGCCTTAATCTTCAATACAATCATTCACCAGAGGCTTTGAATAGGTAACAAAGGGAAATTTATTGATGGCAGGGATGAGTTGAGGGAGAGAGGGTTTCAGGGTTTTGTAACTGCTACTAGGGAGAAAGCTGGTATTGGGGGAAGGGTAACAGAGAAAGGAGTCAGACTGAGAGAGTCCGCCTCTCCCAGTCAGGAAGGATTCACTGCCCTGAAGTAAAGAATTTATCAGATCACTAAATAAGGGGGTGGCTTGATTTAAGGATGTCCTACTTTCCTACAGAAGCTAAACCCACAATATCCAACCAACAAAACCACCCTTCCTCCCAGGGCCCAAAGGGAAATTCAGGGGAAATAATGGGGGTGTGAATGGAGAGATCAGGGAGAGGTCCAGAGAAATCAAGCTAGGTCCAAAGTGCCCCAAAGACAATAAGCACAGACCAATGTCAAAGCCAAAAGGCAAAAGCTCCCCAGTTGGAAATTCAGCACTATTTATAGCCTCAGGCTCCAGCTGCCTTTCTGAACATTCTAAAACCCCTAACTGCCAGGGCTGCTTACAGTTGAATTTGCAAAAGCAAAAAAAAAAAAAAAAAAGGCTTCTGCTAGCAACCCTGCATTACTGTATCTATCTGTCTATCTATCTATCTATCTATCTATCTATCTATCTATCTATCTATCTATCTATCTATCTATCTATCTATCTGTCTGTCTGTCTATCTATCTATCCATCTATTTATATATCTCTCTCTTTGTCTGCCTATCTATCTATCTATCTATCTATCTATCTATCTATCTATCTATTTATCTATCTGTCTATCCATCTCTCTCTATCCATCCATACATTTATCCATCTGTCTATCCGTCTATCTATCCATTCATCTATTTATCTGTCTATCTTTCTGTCTGTCTATCTATCTATCTATCTATCTATCTATCTATCTATCTATCTATCTATTCATCCATCTCTCTAATCTCTCTCTGTGTCTTTCTTTCTATGTATCTGTGTATATATCTGTATATCCATTTATCTCTATCTACCTCTTTGCCTTTCCATTTGGGTATCAAGAGAGAGATTGGTTTAGATATGGGCACAAACCACAATGCCTTGCCCAACTGACTGCTTTTCAAATGCTCATTTTATTGGTTGGATTCCTTCATTAAGGGCAATCTTTGTTTTGTTCTCCTCAGTTTTCAATCATGTCTCACCCTTCGTGGCTGCCCCCCAAGAACACTGGGGAATCCCTTGGTCATGTTCCTGCTCGGATGGAGACGACTCATTCCTTTGGGACTCCTAGCATCTCCGTGTCCATGCAGCAGCCACCCAAGAAGTTTGCTCCAGTGGTCGCCCCCAAGCCTAAATACAATCCCTACAAGGCTCCCGGTGCTGAAGGTAAGAAGCAGAGTTTGTACTTGACATCCTAGAAGTGAGGCAGTGAAGGTCTGTGTGATGCAATGGATGACCACGGACCCTTTGTGTGGCATTGTGCCACCATGATTGGCACATTGTCCTGGGGATCAGCAGGACTTGTGTTTCCAATCCTGCCTTTGATGTCTGTATACAATTTAGTCTATTTGTGATCATGGCAAATCATTGACTTATCTGAGGTTTAATTTCTCTCGTGAATAAAGGAAATAATTATCTGCGACTCTTACAGGGATATTTTGCGGATAAAAGCCCCTCGAGGATGCATTTGTTTTGCCTGTTTTGCACCTCTACCATACTGCAGGGCATGCAGTCAGGGCTCAATAAAAGCTTGGCAGATATCTTGAGGATGTCATGAGATAAGGGCTGGCAAATGCTTTACAACCGGAGTGGGCTGTAGCGTCCATCATGCTAATTTGACCATTTGTGCTTCGTCTCCTTGAGCCTTTGCATGCCCTTTCTCTGCTGGATTCATGTCCCTCATCCCCTCTTTTGGCCTTTAACTGCACACAGGCAGAAATGGCTTCTTTTTGGATGGGTGTGTGTGAGTGGGTGATTTAGAGGCTCTTAAGTAAAAGGTTCTCAGGAGATCAATGTTGAAATCTCTGCTCATCCAGCTGCGGGATGTTGACCAATAATGTCACCTCTTTGTTTCTCAGTTTCTTCATCCATCAAATGGGCTATTAGACTCAATGATCTCTAAAATATCCCCTAGCATGAAATTCCTTCATTTTGTGAGTGACTGTCCCTGAGATTCAATTTCCTCATCTTTAAGTTCAAGTTGTTAATTCTTTAATCCTCTGTTTTCAGAGATCTCTTCTCCCCTTTCTGTCTCTCTCCAACTCCTAGACCTGTGGCTTAATTGGAAGGGAGGCAGATCAGCTCCTTTTCTGCAACCTAATTTCAGAAAATGGCTCAGCCATGGAGAGGTCCTTCACTTACCTAGAATCTCCAATCCAGCATTGGCCAAAGTGGGAACTAGAACCCAGTTCATTCTGTCTCAAAAATTGATTCTCTTTCCACTCTCTCACATGGTTTCATAGGATTATTTTTGTGAAAAAGTCTTTGAAGGTTGCTCCATGGGATCTACATGTGAATTGGATTGTTCTTTGACCCTCAGATTCATTACCCAGAAAAATGATCTAGATCAAGGGAAGAAAAAAGGGCAGTAGTATCCCCACCCATGGTTAGGGCCCCCCTTCTTTTGCTCCCCACTCTGCTTAGGCATCCCAGCTCCTGCTTCCCCTTCCACTCCCCGGGAGCCCCTTATCCACCCCTCTCCTCCTGAATCTGGAAGACAGGCCTTTCTCATCCCTCTCATGGCCCTTCCTTGCTTCCCTCCTCTTGGTCTTTCCTCACTACCACCTCTCAGCCCTTCTTCGAATTCCCCTTGCAATCCTTCTTCACTTCCATCTTTATCCTTTTACACTTCCTTCCTCTTGGTCCCCTCTCTCTTCCCCTCTGCTTTATCTTCCCTTCCTTTCCCCTTGTGGGTCCCTCCTCACCTCCCCCTCCTCCGTCTTCTTCACTTCTCTCACTTGGTCCTTCCTCACCTCCACTGAAAAGTCTTCCTCACTTGCATCTCTGAGGCTCTCCACCCTCTTTGGAGCAACTTCTGGTGTCTCCTTAATGGTTCGAGCTTGCCCATACTTCCATTTCCCTCGTGTTATATGTATTTGTATCAGGCCGTGTCTTCCTAGGTGTATGTGAGCCCTCCGAAAGCAGAATCATTTTTATCTATGTTTCCTTAGCAGCCAGGAGAGGACCTACCCATTGCAGGTTCCCACCAAATGATAGTTGTTAACCATTTTTCCTGTTTTCTTTTTTTTTTAATGTAAAAGAACCCTCTCCCCAATGACTAACCATTCACTCTCCTCCCCACAAAACAAACCCCTCTCTTGTAACAAATCCGTATGGTCAAGTGAAAAAACAAAAGAAAACAACCAAAACAATATAGTGGGGGCAGCTGGGTAGCTCAGTGGCGTGAGAGTCAGGCCTAGAGACAGGAGGTCCTGGGTTCAAATCCAGCCTCAGACACTTCCCAGCTGTGTGACCCTGGGCAAGTCACTTGACCCCCATGGCCCACCCTTACCACTCTTCCACCTATGAGACAATACACCGAAGTACAAGGGTTTAAAAAAAAATTAAAAAACAAAAACAAAAACAATATAGTGGCTGCTTCTGAAGCTATTGCTGCAGTCTGCATTTATCGTCCCCCATCGGTTGACCAATAGTTGAAAGTTTAGACCTCTGAAGTCATCCTTATACTAATTAAGATTGCTGAAGCCTTCGTCATAATTTACCTTCATATTCCTTTTTTTAAAAATCCTTATTGACTCTCTTAGAGTCAAAATTGTGTATTGGCTCTAAGGCAGAAGAGAGGCCGCCCAGTGAAGATTCGGTGGCTCTCCTCATTCTACTCTTTTCACTCCAGGGTTTTATACATATTTTCTAAAAGTTTTTTTTTTCTGTGATCTCCATTTTATCGCACAATGTTATATTATTTTCATAGATAACAACATATTCATCTGAAATGTATTGTGGAATACTGAATATGGTATAAGATGTTAGTCTAAATCTAAATTTGTGGGAAACTGCTTTCTAATGCTGCCAGCATTTTCGACTCAGAGTAATAATAGGTGTCACTAAGATGGCACATGAAGGTTTTCAAAATCCTTTATAAAAACGATCTCATCTTTCTCCTCAGAGCAATGACAGAACTGAGCCATTTTTCTCTCTTTTTATTTTAATCAAAAGGAATTGTTTTTGAATGTTGCTTGTTTCTCGTATAGCTTGAAATCTGCCTGTGTTAGACTACTTGTATCCCCCCTCACTTTTTTTTTATTTGCTCCCTTGAGAGTCTTCATTTTTTTTGTCTTCCAAATGATTCCAGTTATTATTTTGTCTAGTTCAATAAAATAACCCCGTGGACATTTGATTGATAGGGCACTATCTCTGTGGATCGATTCAGTTGGTTGCATCATTTATATTATACTGGCCTGGCTCCCACTGTTATCATTGAGTTTCTTTCTATTTAGCTTTCTTTTCTTTTATAAAAATGTTTCATAATTGTATTCAGTGAAGTCCTGCGTGAATCTTGGTAGCCGAGAGATTTTATACATTTTGTTGTTTTTTGAACGGAATTTCTTTTTCTGTCTCCTCCTGCTGGGTTTTGTTGGCAATATTCAGAGAGCCTGATGACTCTTATGGGCTGATTTTATATTTGCCTCTTTCCTGAAGTTACTGTTGTTTTTTTTTTTAATTAAAATTTAAATTTTTACCTTCATTTTCTTGAACACTCTTTAAGCTAACCATTCTGTCATCAACAAAAAGAGGAAGTTTCCTCTTTGCCCCTTTTCTGCATTTTTCCTGTGGTTTAGAATTTTAGTTTCTTCTCTGGGATGGGTTGGAGGAGGGATGGGAGAGCCAGGTTAGGCCAGGGCGTCATGGGTCGAGAGGCTGGAGGATTTAGTGACTGATCTGGGGCCCAAACGTGCTGTCCTTCATCTAAGTTCACCATGCAAGGGCAGAGGCTTCTTTGCTGCAAGGTTAAATCAGAAGAAGTCCTCCCTGTGCCTCCTTCTCTGGCTCCCGGCTCCCTCCTCTCTCCTCAAACGTGTTTCGGAATAAGGGTGCCTCCTGCTCCTCTGACGAGCCCCGAGGGGGGACCATGGGGAGACCTCGACCCCCACGTGCTCTGGTGACTCGACGGTGGGTCTGCCCTTGACCCGACGGGCTGGACAGTCTGGGTGCCGCCTTCTCCGCCTCCCGGCACAAGCACGGCCCCTGGCCAGAGCAGAAAGCAGGGCGAGCGTCCGGCGGTCAGTCGGCGTCAGCACTTCTCCCGGCCCTTGGTACCGCCGCCACCAGAACACGAGGCTGCTGGGAGCGGGGAGGGCAGGGACGGCGAACCTGGGAGCCGTCCATCACGCCTCGCTCCCTCTTTATTGACTCCTTCTCTCCACGAGGCTCTAATTGCTTCTCCAATGACTTCAGTGTTGTTGTTTCGGCAGTCTTGCCGGGGAGGCCGCGCTGCGCATTTATGGCTCTCAGGGCAGAGAAATGCTCTTAGTCATCTCTCTTGAATGTGTTTTCTGCGCCTCCCGTATTCCCTTTCCTCCTCGGGCTCGGCCTGGTGGCCAGCTCGGAGCCGGGCCGGCCGCTCGCTCCGTCATGGATTCAGAGCAGCTCCTCCCCCAGGCCCCTCGTCTCCAGTAAGCCCTTCATGACTTTGTTTGTTCGGAAGGCCGCTGCCGTGGGCCTGTGCCCAGCTCCCAGGCCCCCTTCCTTCCTTCTGGCGCGTGTCTGTCTCCTTGGGCCTGGAGGAGGGGGCTCGGGGTGCTCAGGAAGGGCCAAGGCCTTGGCCGTGGGGATGGCCGTTGCCTCAGGACCGTTAGCGTGAGCATCGCTGGACTGTTCTGAAACAAACGCTCCCTGAGCTTCCGGCGGCTCCCCGGCCTGCTGACCCCCAGCCTAGCCGCCGGTGGATGGGCCTTTGCCGAGCCTGTTCCTGGGGGATCCGTGCCGGTTTCCACGCCGCCCTTCCTTTCCGTCCCTGGCACGGGAAAAGGGGCCACGAAGGCCGCCCTTGGCCGGAAGGGCAGACGGAGCCCCGGGCCCTTCCCTCCCGTGACCCACTTTGGGGCTCGCCTTCCAGGCTTTTGCCTTCCGTCGCCTTCAGGAGGCCCTTGTGGGACGGAGCTGCTGGGAATCGGGTCTGGAGCCGCGCCAAGCGTAGACGGGGACTTGGCAAACAGCGAGTGTGCAGTCATTGTCCGGTGATGTTGGTGCTGGCGAGGATGACGTGGGGGGAGCAGGCGGAGGACGGTGGGAGGCGACACAGTTATTTCTCTCCTTCTTCGTTCACCCGTTTTTATTTCCATTTCTTTCTCTTACTGAGCATTTTTCTCCCCTATTCTCACTCCCCCGAAGAATGGGAGAAAGAAGCACAAATACCTTTTGTGGACACGTGTGCACAGACGTGGGCACGGATGTGCTTTTCTGCAGGGATGGCCATTCCGGGCGGCTCTCTAGCCGGATGGTCAGAGCTCTGGCCCTGGACGAGGGAGACCCGAGTTCTAATCCCTCCTCGGACGCTGACAAGCCTCCCGACCTCCGGCGAGTCACATAATGGCCAGAATATATATTGGCTCCCAGGATTCAGTGCAAAGTGTTTAAAGCACTTTATCCATCTTAGTTATTGATATTTAAGGCAAAAGGGGAGGGTCGTATCTCCTGGGATGCCTTCGCAGGCCAGGCTTCTTTTGGAGGCTTTCATGAATTCAGCCACATTCTGATGTGTGTCCCCTTCAGACCCCCAGAATGGGCCGGGCCTTGTGCCGGGGCTCAGCTCAGAAACATTTCCTAAGCCCTTTCTTTCTTTTCTTCTCTTTTTTAACCCTGACTTTCCATCTTGGAATCCATACTCTGTGTGGTTCCAGGGCAGAAGAGTGCCAGGGCTAGGCCATGGGGGTCGAGTGACTGGTCCAGGGTCACCCAGCTGGGAAGCATCTGAGGGCAGGAACGGGAAACCTCAGGCCCGACACCCCTCCTCACAGCACAGTCGGGAGGACAGGCCGTATTTCAAGGTGTATCAAGTCAGCTTCTGAATCTGGCCGTCGTCCAGCATCTGGCAGGAAGGATGTGCGGTTTTTCCCCTTCATGTGAGGGCAAACTTCGACAGACGGGTCCCTCCTCCAGGACTCTGTCACATGGGAGCCCTGCTGCAACGTGGATTCTGTGGGGAAGACTTGGAGCATCCAGGGGTGACTTTAATGCCAGAATAAAGCCTCAGAAGGGGATCCCATTGAAGGAAAAACAAACGTGGAAGACCTTTCGCTGAGAGCTCATTGGAGCCGCTTCCTTTTGTTTGGAAAGGACTTATTCAGGATCTCTCATCCTCTGGGTAGACTTTGGGAGCTCCATCACTTGGGAAGGCCATGCGTGAGTCTGGTTTTATGGCCTGGAGGTGGGCGAAGGAAGAAAAGAAGACCCTCGTGGGCCTGCGTCCACCCACTTGTAACCCTGGCATAGGCCTGCTCCGGCCTGGCCCAACAATCTCCACCCTACTTGTTTGGGGGTGACTTAGTAGTCGGCCCATCGCTGGGGATGCTTGGCCAGGCCCCGTCCGTTCGGCTCTGGGTACCTAAAAGCCGGCAGCCCCAGTTCTTCACCCCCCAGTTATGCGTGGGCCTTTCCCGATTGCTTTCTCTGACTGTGAAAAGTGAAAAGGACCCACAATTCCTCTTTGCCAACATGTATTTAAGTGAAGTCTTATGGTATAATTTCCTTTTATAAACCACAGGGCTAATCACAATAGCCTATTAAGGTTATTATTATTATTATTTTTTGGTAACCTCCAAATAAGGAATAGCTTTTAAAAACCTCCTTCCTTTTTATATGCCTTCCTCTTAGAGAGCTGTGCCTTGTTGGAGAGCATTTTTGTCCTTTTCTGCAGTTTTGGGAATTCTGCCCCTTCTCCCCAAGAAAACTCCTTTTGGTGCTCGTAAAACTCAAGGAGTAACCTCTAAGGGTTAGGGGAACGTTTTCTTCTATGTTGATGATCCGAAATAGGAGCAAAGCATGAATTAATGTTTACCTAAAAACAGAACATTTACCCCATTAAGCATTTACTATGTGCCCAGTGTTGTGCTAAGTGCCATAGATTAAAATACAAAAACAAGTCAGCCCTTGCCTTCAGGATATTTCTTCCTTCCTTCCTTCCTTCCTTCCTTCCTTCCTTCCTTCCTTCCTTCCTTCCTCCCTTCCTTCCTCCCTCCCTCCCTCCCTCCCTCCCT
>NC_058132.1:647118661-647142514 GCF_016433145.1 Gracilinanus agilis | reverse complement strand
TTCCCGATTGCCTCGATGATTCGCTTCCCTGGATGAGGAGGAGGAGGAGGAGGAGGAGGAGGAGGAGGAGGAGGAGGAGGAGGATGGAGAGGATGTTATCTGGGACTTGACTCAGGCCTGGATGTGGATGTGTCCTTCTCATCCTCGCACTCCCTTTTCTCCTCGCTGCTGCCTCTCTTGGACCATTCATGGTCTTTGGCGAGGCTGACAACCAGGACCGTTTCTGTGGTCTCCACCCTGTCAGGCTTGGAGCTATGAATGAAAGATCTCCTGGGAAGATCTGAGCTCCCCGTTCTAACTCCCCGTGCCCTCCATTCTTCAGCATTTGAGATGGAGCTTAGAAGAGGCCGAGGCTTTCCCCACAGCATTACGGCATCCTCCTTAATCACATATTGGTAATTACAACAAGAAGTAGTAGGAGTTATGGTGGTGGTGGTGGTGGTAGTGGTAGCAGTAGCAGCAATGATAATAATGGATAAATATTTACAGAGTGCTTCCTGGGTGCCAGGTATTATGATAATAAATATGATCTCATTTGGTTTTCACAAGAGTTCTAGTAGTTAAGTGCCATTATTATCCTCCTTTTCCATTTGAGGAAAATGAGGCAAATTGAGATTCAGTGACTTGTCCAAGGTCCCACATCTAGAAAGTGTCTGAGGCCAGATTTGAATTTCCTGACCCCAGGCCTGGCACTCTGTCCACAGTCCTGCCTCACTGCTCCAGAGAATGAGTTGACTCCATCTTTGCAGGCAATCGTCCTTGGTCTCGGTGGATGAGTTGCCTCATCCAGCTCATAAAAAGACAGACCAGCCTTGGCTCTCTCCCCATCTCCCGACTCTCAATATTATGCCTCCCTGCCATACCCGGTAAATATTCTTCACCTTCTTCTTCCATTTATCCTCTTTCTGCCTATTTCTCACAGGGTCGTTATGTGGATCAAATGACAGAATGTTGGTAAGGCTCTTAGCACAATGCCTGGCACATAGTAGGAGTTCAATAAGCATTTGCTTCCCTTCTCTTCTTCTTCTATCTCAGTCTCTGTTTCTCTCCCTCTTTCTCTCTCTGTCTCTCTGTTTCTGTCTCTCTGTCTCTGTCTCTCTGTCCCTTTTCTCTCTCTGTCTCTCTTTGTCTCTCTGTCTCTCTGTCTTTCTCTCTCTGTCTCTCTGTCTCTCTCTTTCTCTTTCTCTCTCAGTCTGCCATACCTGGAGACAGGCTCATCACAAAACTGCCTGGTAGTGCAGGACTCTTGTTCTAAAGGGGCATGGATGGGGGACATCTTGGAATGTCCTTGATTCCCCTGGCAGGACAATGGCCATCCAAGGTTGGAAGGAGCTCTCTTGGGCTTTGTGCCCAAATGGGGATCTCACTGAGGCATTTTCCGCTCTCTGGGAGAATTGCCAGGGACTTGTCTTGTTCTCTGACCCTTGGCAGTCTCTGCTGCTGGGCCTGAGCAGCCTTTGGCAAGGGCTAGCTGGGAGTTAGGAGGGGAAACCTATTATATATGAAGGAAGGACGTGGCCCAAGTCAAAGTGGGGCTGATAGATTTGAAGGGAGCCAGGGAGGAAAAGACATTTCCAGTGACTCTTAGAAAGGACCCCAATAGTCTTCTGTTTTTGTTTGTTTGTTTGTTTGTTTGTTTTTGGCTTGGGCACCATGCAAAGAAACTTTCCCCATGATCCATTGGCATCCATTCTGCAGTTGAGAATCCATCCCAAATGGGATTTCTTCATTGTGGGCATAGATTCGGTGGGTAGATAGGTGGGCACAGTGGTGGGGTAATTAGGTGGAGTGGCAGCAACCACATGTGGCACATAGGGTCTAGGGACTATTAGGACAGAACAGGAACATCCTGGGATGACGCGCATTATTAGGAGGCAGGGTACTAGGTAATGTTGCCTCTGCCTCCAACCACCTCCTAGAGGGCAACCTTTTGGATTTACTTGTATTTTTGTTTTTTTGTCTTTGGATCCCCAGGGATTACTTAGCATAGTACGTGACACATAGGGAACAATTAATGAATAGTTATTGATTGTATGGACATGGCCCTTCGCTTCTCTGGGCTTCAGAGCCATCATCTGTCAAACCGAGTCTCCTCACTACTCCCACAAAATCATCTTGAGGAATGAGCTTTTCTTTCCATGAGCAAACTGTCTCCCTGGGTCCTGTTCCCACCATCACAAAACGTAAGAACTGGATCGGAGTTTAGAGATCCTAGTCCAAGGTTCACTCCAGATTAATGGCTACCACAATGAACCACTTTGATTCTATGATGTTTTTGTTTGGTGGCCAAAGACTTGCTTGATGAGTCTCTTGGATTTTCCCAGGCTGAGGGTCTAGCACTCAAGTTCCTAAGGAGGATTTCTCCTGGCTTTGCTCTTAGTTTGGCCTTGAGATTATGACTCGATCTCTGTGCCTCAGTTTATTTGTCTTTTAATCCGAGAGAACACCATGTGCCCAAGCCCCGATGACCCATACGACCAGAACAGGGCCGTAACTCATGTGTGGGTGGGTGATGGAGGTTGGATGTTCCGACGTGAAGGGGATGGCTGAGTGAGTCTTGTCCCTCCTATTCTCATGACCCTCTCTGAGCAGAGGGAAAACATTGCTTCCCTTGTGAGGGCAGCATCCAAGGACTGGTGAGGATTCACAGAGCTCTTCTTGTACACCGAGCCCCAATGTTCTTGTAAGAACCATGTCAGGATGTTGTCTGCACGCTGTCTCCCCTGATCACAGTAATCGGGTCAGGAGAGAAAGAGAAGTAATAGAGCGTCTCTTAGCAACCAGCCCCAGGAGACAGAGAAAATTACTCAAACCCGACTATCCAGCCAGGGAAGTCGAAAGAAAAAAATTGTGAAAGTCTGTTGAAAAGTGCTCAGGGACAGGACTCTTTTATGTACTCTACTGCTATAGGCTCAGTTCAGTGGGATCCAATGGCTTTTCTCCCTCTAAAAAGCAGACAGAAAACATGGAGGGGGGAGGAAGGAACACAAAATACATATTTTTTTTCTCTTTTTCTGTCCTTCCCTTTTTGTCTTCTGATTTTTTTTTTCCTTTCTAAACATGTCGCAGAAAAATAGTGTGAGGACAAGGGAGGGGGTTTAAAAAAGTAGATTATTGTGAGATGGAAATTTCCTTTTGGTAAACACACCAAAACAAAACAACCGAGGGTAGTTCTCACTTCTTGTTCTTGGCTCAGAGAATTAGATTGTCTTTAGGACTACTGGTACAGCATAAATCTGGCCATACTGTTGGTAAGCCAGAAGACCTGCTTTTCCAATCCCTGTTGTGTTCACTATTTAGTCTTCATTTGGGTAGGAATTCCTAATCGGGGGGGGGGGGGTCCAGTTCCTCTGCCCTGTTTGGAAGTTCTAAAATGGAAATACAAGGTTAAGTGTGGGTCATTGGGGAGTGGGTTGGTTTCTCGGTGGGACCAACAATCCTCCATCATGGCTCTGGAGATTAGGTGTCTGATTTTGAGAGAGAGGACTCTTAGCTCTTGGATTAATGAACCCAGGAATCCTCTCCTGCCTTCTCAGACAGTGTGAACCAAAAGTGGTTGAGCCTCTCCACACTACTTACTTCCCTTTGCTCCAATACAACCAATATTGGCCTTCAATCTGATCTCTTCTTCTCTGCCTAGGAAAAGAGCTGTTGGGACCCAAACACACATTCTCTGTGTTCAGTGTTCATCTTCTCCAGGAATACTCAGAGAGGGTAATTTTTCTCATCTAAGATCTCTGTGTTCCATTAAATAGATCCAAACCCCAGACAACTAAAACAATAAAAATGAGGGCCAATCAGTTAGCTCATCATCTTGACCATCATCTATGTGGGACAAAGAGGAGCTGGCTGTTTCTGCTCTGCTCCCAGAGCCCTGAATGTGGATCAGGATGAGTCAGCTTGGAGATATGACCATTTAGAAAGTGAATGTAATCTTAGACTTCATTTCAAAATGAGGCACAAACTCTAAATTTCAGAAGGAAGAGCCCTGAGATTCTCTGCTTTGGTCAGACCACATACCGAGTTGCTTTTAGCTCTGAGATCTGCCCTTTGACAAGTGTATTGATCAGCTAGAGAATGGACCGAGGAGGATGACCAGCAGAGTGAAAGGCCTCCACTCTCTGCCTGTCGAGGAACCACTGAAGGACTTGTGGGCATGTAGCTGGAGAAGAGAAGACTAAGGATGGACATGAACATTGCCTTTCAGTATCTGACATCCTGTTATGGGAAAGAAGCATTTCTGCTCAGCCCCAGAGGCCAGAACTGTGGTCTCAACGTGGAAAGTCAGTTTTATTTTCATGTAAGGAAACCCTTTCTACCCTGCGGAATTGGTCCAAAGTGGAATGGGATGGCGTTCAGTAGCTAGTGGTCACCTGTCCCTGGACCTTTTTAACAGAGGTCTCTGATGGCCTCTTGGGGAAGTCATTGAGGAGGGTTTTGTGGTTTTACTTTGTTTTTTTTTTTTTAGATAAAGGTCAAACCCAATGGTCTCTGGCATTTATTCCAAACTGGAATTATTTTAATTCCATTTGCCTTTGTGGACCTTGTTTTTTTTTTTTTTTTAAATTTTTATTTTGAATATTTCCCCCTACTTACATATTTCATGTTGTTTCCCTCTCACCCAAACCCCTCTAACCCCCTTTAGCTAATGCACAATTCCACCGGGTATTACATGTATCATTGATCAAGACCTAATTTCATATCATTGATAGTTGGACTAGAGTTATCGTTTAGTGTCTTCATCCCCAATAATATCCCCATCAGCCCATGTGTTCAAGCAGTTGATTTTTTCTGTGTTTCTCCTCTGTGGACCTTGTTTTTAATAATGATTCCCAGAGGCTTTGTACCTCTGTGTTATCAGCTATTAGCTAGTGGGGGAAAGGGAAAGGGAATGAGCATTTATCTAGCACCTACAGTGTGCCACACATTGTGCTGAGCCCTTTACAAATATTATTGAATTATCAAAACAACTCTGGAAGCTAAGTGCTGGTCCGTATTTCACAGCTGAGGAAACTCAGGCAAACAGATCAATGGACTTGCCTAAGCCCCCTGGCCAGTTAGTGCCTGCAGCTGCCTTTGATCCCAGGTCTTCCTGATTATGGGCTGCACCACTTGTTGCCTCTAATGATATGATGGGATTTTGGTATGATGCTAAGAATGAGGCATTTGCAATAGTACCATGATCTGGAGACCATTTTCAGATTTGAAGTTCCTTGAGTGCAGGGCCGTTGGTCTTCTTTGCCACCCAGGAGCCCTAGTACCTACTTAGTCTCTTACTAATAGTAGGTGTTTAATAAATATTTATAGGATGGCATAGAATTGCTAATTAAATAATGATATCTGTGTAATGCCACAGGTTTCCTGGAGAGAGACATTGTATAAACACCAGGTGTTATTGTGAAACTTCTTTTGTTTTCCCAGAAAGAAAAAAGTAAATAGGCACAGTGTTAATTAATACCTGGCATCTGTTCAGAACAAATAAATCGCTATAATCTGGGGCAGTGGTTTCATTTGCAATCCAGGGCAGGAGAAGATTGTTTGGAGTTTTTTAGCTGCTTGGTTACAGGCTCCATAATTGAGAATATTGAAAATAATGCTCTTAATGGATTTGATGACATTGACCTGCCATGCTAAGGAGGTTTCCACCATCTGGTGATTTCTCTGAGCTTCATTCTAAAGATGGAACAAAGCTGTCTATGGAGTTGGGCACCCAACTGCTTCAAAACCTAGACTCGAAATCAGGAGTGACTTTCGTCTCCTCTTAAGGAGCAGTGTGACCATCGACGAGTCATTACAGGGCTTTGGATCCCCTTCAGTAAGATGATTAAAATAATTCTCATAGTACCACCTTTAAAAGTGATGGGGAGGGTCAAACATCTGTAAAATGTTTTCTCCAATTTTAATGACTAACTAAATGTCAATTTTTGACTCAATAAATATCAGTGAATGCTCTTGTCATTATTAATCTTTTCATGGATCAATAGAATTTCACAACCGATTTCTCCCCGAAATGTTTCCCCAGTTCCTGGTAATAACATCATGTTAACCCTTCCTGTTTGTGGTGCTTTCCATAAGTTGTAGTCCAGGCTCCTTCAGGAAGTCTTGTTCCAATCCACGTCCCATTGAGCCCTTTAGTAACTACCTTCCTAGAGGAGTCTTGCTCTCCTCACAGACAAGAAAGACAGTAAAAGGAGAATGGGGTGGCTCTCCTGAGAGTCCCCTCTGAAGGCTTTGTTGTTTTCTTCTTCTGTTGAAGAAGAAAGGGGAGGATTCTCCCCCTCCCTCCATCCCCACCCCAAGTTCAATGATTAAGTCATCAGCCATCTTCACTATTTTGGTTCTTGTGGTAAATGATGTTTCCTGGAAATTTTCCCCCAATTCTATTAATACCGTCGCAGGGGGTTACAGCAGTGACTCACTCCAGGAAGTCAACCATCGGAGGCTTCCTCAATCTCACAAACAGTCCCTGTGTGCAAAATGAAAAACTTCTGCAAAAAGACTCTTTGACAGTTCTCCAGAACGCTTCTCAAAATTTCACCTTCCTTTGCTCATCCAGGACCCTTTGCTGGCTGGGAAGTTGGGGTTCTGTGGAGGGAGCTGATTCTTACTAGAGCAATAATGCTCCTTGCACTGTCTTGTCCTTGGAATAAAGGACCTGCCACATTGCGACATCTCTTTGGACAAATTCTTGCTCTCTAGCAAGTGTTCCTTATTACTCATTTCTGGCTGCTTCCCCTTAGGCAGAACAGTATGGACATTGTGATTCATTTTAACTCAGTCTTGATATAATGACTCTCTCCTGCCTCTGGTCACTGCAAAGTCGAGGAGGAGTGGGTGATCTTCTTTAGGCTTCCTTATGGAGAAGAGATGTGCCTCAGTATCCCTGTCATGCAAGGGAACCAGGTATACACTATTGGTTCACCTAGTTGGAGACAGTAAAGGGCGTCATGGATTCTTTCAACAAATGCCTATCACACACCTCATTGAATCAAGAACAATGTTAAAGTTTCTAGGGGCAGGTATAGAATTTAGAAGTGATACGGAACTATCCTCTTGGATGTAACGGTCTAGTGAAGGTTATGATAGACATATCAGTCATGAAAATGCACCCTATTTCAGCAGAAATATTGAAAACCAAGGGTTATGCTGAGTTTTAGATGGTTGGTTACAGACTCTGATTACACACTATAAAAATGGAAATATTAAAAATGATGCTCTTAATGAACTTAATAAAACTGACCTGCCACTCTAGGGAGGTTCCACCATCTGGTGATTTCCCAGACCTTCATTTGAGTGTTCAAACAAAGCCCTCTTTTGGGCTCAACTGCCTAGAAAGCTCAGCTTGCAGTCAGGAGTGGTTCTCATCCCCTATTAAGGAGCACTGTGAACAAACGTCCTTACTGATCAGGGACATCAGGGACAGGATGCTAGATTTCTTTTATGGTTGAATAGGGATTCAGGAAGAAATCAGGGGAGTGGAGGAACAACCTTAGGTCTAGGGAATAGGATACAGATGGGAGGAGCGTATATGGCATTTAAAAAAACCCTTACTTTCTGTCTTAGAAGCAATAGTAAGTTGGGGGCTGCTAAATGGCTAGACTTTGTTGTATAGACAAGAAGATGCTAGGGGAAATGGGAAATGATCATAGGAGTGCTAAAAAATGATTAGGACAATAATAAGAAGGATGGGTCATTCCAAGGAGATGGCAAAAACAAGCTGGGGAGACATGTTAGGACATAATTCCAATGGCCCGTAGGGCTATCTCATATTTATCCTATGTTGTGTATACTTCTTGTAGGAGGGGATACGTTGTCTCCTTCACTACAATGTGCACTCCTAGAGGGCAGGGACAGGTTTTTTCCCCCTTTCTTAGTGTCTCTGATATTTACCATCATACTGGTACACTTAATAAATGCATGCTCATCATCATCGTAACCATCATTACCACCCTCACCATCACCATCATTACTATCATCACCATCACCATCATCACTGTCACCATCACCATCACCATCATTACTATCATCACCATCACCATCACCATCATCACTATCATCATCACCATCACCATCATCACTATCACCATCATCACTATAACCATCACCATAATCACTATCACCATCACCATAATCACTATCACCATCACCATAATCACTATCACCATCACCATCATCACTATCACTATCACCATCATCACCATCACCATCACCATCACCACCATCACTGTCACCATCACCATCACCGTTATTACTATCATCACCATCACCATCACCATCATCACTATCATCATCATCACCATCACCATCACCATCATCACTATTACTGCCACCACTATCCTCCTCCTCCTCCTCACCACCACCACCACCACCACCATCATCATCATCATCATCATCATCCTCATCACCATCATCACTATCACCATCACCATCATCACTATCATCATCACCATTACCATCATCACTATCACTATCACCATCACCATAATCACTATCACCATCACTGTCACCATCATCACTATCACCATCACTGTCACCATCATCACTATTACCGCCACCACCATCCTCCTCCTCCTCCTCCTCCTCCTCACTATCATGATCATGATCATCATCATCATCATCCTCATCATCCTCATCACCATCATCACCACAGAGACCGAGGTGGCCTCAAAGTGAGGAGGACCAGGCTTCAGCACCTTCCTCTAACACATCCTGGATGTGGGATCACAAGCACATCCCTTTGCCTTCTCAGGTCCCGGACAGCTCCCTGCCACCATCCAGGAGAGATGAGTTGCTACTATGCCTTGGTGAAGAAGGCAGCTTCCTCACTGGGGATCTGGGTGCACAGAGGAAACCACAGGTCCAGATTAAATAATAGCTAATAGATAATAGATAGATATTCTATAAATAGATAAAATCTAATGATGCCAACAGCAATGATAATATAATTATATTTATGAAGATGATTATTAATTGGAATTTGCTCTTTCTGTTAACCTTCTGCTTGGGAGATTTGGGGTTCCTTTATGTTGCTATGACATTTTTCTTTGCATCCTCAGTGCATGCCCCACATTGCTTCCATTCTCCTGTAGAGCAATGGCCCGAGCCAGAGCTGGGAGGCTTGAGCCAGCCCATCTAAAATCCTGAAGAGGAGGAGAACGTGTCCCTGTTTCAGTTCACTTCATGTGATGGGAGGCGCACGTCATGTTGGGATCAGGACCATCATTTATAACCCTCAGTGCTTTACTCTTAAATTTGCAGCCTGAAGATGATTCATTAAGGAAGCATTTTTCATGTCTTGTGTTTTCTCAGGGGAACAAAGGGAGTCAGAGCACACTTGCATTTCTAATGAGTCCTCATTCACTAAAGGTGCCATTCTTTCAGCAGTGGGTGTGCTTGGCTATTGGTGTCTGGATGTGTGTGTGTGTGTGTGTGTGTGTGTGTGTGTGTGTGTGTGTTGGAGTATGGAGAGAGTGGAGAGCTTTCCCTGTGCAAATTCAGAGCAGGAATGTCATGTCACAGGAAATTTTAGCAGTTGTGCTTGTGAAATATTCAAAGGTGGTGATTTTCTTCTGCATTCAAATGTATCCTCCAGGTACAATTATAGCTTCTGAGCTTGTCCTAGAGAAAATATGAGGAAACGCATGTCTTCCACTCCATTTTAAAAGTGGGTGCCTATGGATGTGGAATATTGCATATAATATTAGATGTCATTGTATTGTCCATTTTTGCTGAACTGCTTGTTTTTCTCTTTTCTGTCTCTCCCTGCCACCCCAGTTTTGTGTCAAGGGATGATTCTGTGTCTTTCTGGTTTTTTTCTCTCTGTTGTTCGCTTTCTATCTTACCTGTACCTGTCTCTATCTCTTTCCCTCTTTGTTTTCTTCTCTCTCCTCTCTGTGTCTCTTGTCTGTCTGTCTTTGTCTCTCATTTGGTTTTCCACAATGAATGTGATATTATTAAAGAACAGATGATGTTTTTTTGATGACTAGGAAATGCTCTTGGGTAGGCGGGGGGGTGGCCATCTATTTTTGCTTTTTTTTAAGAAAATAATATTAGGGTTAGATTCCTTAAAACAGACCCCCTTTACATTTCCAGTCTGCTTTCAGAAGTGAAATAGTTGCACATCTCAAGGTTATTGATTGTGCCTCCCTCTGGCTTCTCAGATGTCTGAAAAGGAGGATGAGAGAAGAAGTCACATACAATAAGTGTAGAGCTGTGATTTGAACCAAGCTTCTCTGGTGCCAATGTTCATCCCATTCCACCACATCCTGGTACTCCTTTCCACTTCTTTTCTCTCCTGTGCAAATATCTATCTCTATATATTAGTAGAGAAGACTAAGAAGTGTGTAGAGAGGTGAGTTGGGTTTTGTTGGATTGAAAGCCATTTCTACCCTGAGGCCAAAGTAGAAATGCCATCTCAAGACTATTTAAGAATCAAGATATGCCTCAGGGTCAGAGCTGGATTGGGTACAGTTGTTGTTGTTGTTGTTGTTGTTGTTGTGAGAAGAAAAATCAGATCATTTAAAGCCTCAGAGGAGCATCCCGACAAGCCATCTCGTCCCTTCTTCATCTGGTGGTGCGGGACAGCTCAAACCACGGATGGCTAGCGTGGAGCCCAGTGATTTATGGCCAGGCACCACTAATGCCGTCGTTCCCATGACCCATCTTTTCTCTCCATGGCCCCGGAGTCAATAGGGCTGCAGGTGTGTCTCCCGCTTAGTAATCTCAGTTTCATTGTAGCCGCAATGTTCCGTTTACAGAAGGCTGTGGAGTACCGCCGAAATGACTAGAGACAGCTCTCTCCAGTAAACATGCCAGCCTCCTCTGCTCCCTGGAGGGGACCCAAGAGGCTTGATTTCCTTTTACGATTCAAGTGCCCATGGCTGCTGACATGATGAGAGGAGCAGGTGGCAGGAGGCTTTTCATCATCATTGTCTAGCAAAAGTTTTGTCCATCTCTGCTGAGGTTTAGGGCGAGGAATGCCCACAGGCTCAACTTGATGGAATGTTCTCAAGGTTGATTTAATAATAGCAATAATCATCCTAAATTACATGTGTGTATACAGGTGTGTGTGTGTGTGTGTGTGTGCGCGCGCGCATGTATAATTTTGATAAATTTAGTGGCATTTTAACAGTGGGGGGACCATGGAGTCCATCACATTCCACCCATACCTGAACTCAAGTCCCTTCTGCCTCTTACTCAAGCATTCACTGTCCAGCGTTGGCGTAGGAGATGAGATGGGAGCCCGCTGTCTCATAAGGCAGCCCATTCTGCTTTGGGACAGCTCTGGTTGTCAGGAAGGTTTCCCTGCTATCGACCCTCATTTTCTTTACATCTCACTCTGTACCTTTTTTCTCCCCTCTGGCGCCAAGCTGGAAACCTTCATTTCCCCTATCAAGAGAAGACATTTACAGTGTCTTCCCCTTCCCACAATTGTCAAAAGTAGAACAAATCCTTTCCCAAACACATCCTTTGAAAACACTTGACCAAATTAAAATGTAAAACCCAGCGGAATTGTGTGTTGACTATGGGAGGGGGATGGGGGGGATGAGAGGGAAAGAACATGAATCTTGTAACCATGGAAAACTACCCTAAATCAATTAATTAAATAAATATTTCCGGGGGGGGGGGAGTTAATTTGAAAACACTTGACCAGAGCTTTCTAGGACTTTTGTATTTGCCAGCCCTTACCTGAAATGAAGGGGCCGCGTAGGTACATTGACTCTAATCATATCACAGATATGCTGTCCATTGTCTTTGACCCAAGGGTCCTTGCCTCTCAGTGTTGGGTTTCTTTTCACATTTCACCTAGGGAATATGTAGTATTTGACTTGACTTCATTCTGCATCTTGTTATACAAGTCTTCCTTCCTCTGTTCCTCTGAAATGTTTTATTGAGATCATAGCTCTAGAATTGGTGAGAACCTCAGACGTCATCTAGTCTGTGACTTTCGTTTTGGAAAGGTGAGAAGAGAGACTCCTTCCATTTTTCTCTCATCTGTTTTTCACCCACTTCCCAGGCATTTGCTGAACAGTTGCTCTAGTTCCAGTTTTTCATTATTGCCCATTAAACTTATAAATATTTGTTATAAACACATTTCAAACTTTTCTTTGATTAACCACCTTGACTTACAGACTCAGTAATGGGGACTCTGGGTCAACAGATACAGATGATTTAGTAACTGTTTTTGCCTCATCCCAAATTATTTTTCTGAATAGTAGATTCCTCTTAAAATTCCACCAAAAGTGAAATTCCCAGCTCCGTGCCTATCTTTCTGTCCTTAGCACTTAACATATTGTCTATTGCAGTGATTCCCAAAGTGGGCGCCACTGCCCCCTGGTGGGGGCTGCAGCGATCGACGGA
This sequence comes from Gracilinanus agilis, assembly GCF_016433145.1. Lineage (NCBI taxonomy): Eukaryota > Metazoa > Chordata > Mammalia > Didelphimorphia > Didelphidae > Gracilinanus > Gracilinanus agilis. The sequence goes on along the minus strand of NC_058132.1, from coordinate 647,130,154 downwards.
AGCAGTGACGGCCACACTTTTTTTGTATTACATTCTATTCTGAGTTCAATAAATAGTTTCATCATTTCCAGGGGCCACTAAATAATATTTTTTCTGGAAAGGAGGCAGTAGGCCAAAAAAGTTTGGGAACTGCTGGTCTATTGTCTTTCATTGTATCTACAGTCCCTCCAATGGTGAATTTTCCCATCTTGGCCAGTTTCCTGGATGTGAAGTTATATAGTGAATGATTTTGATGAGCATTTTTCTGTCATTAATCATAGCAATAATGTTGCATTCTTTTTCATTTGATTCTTGATTGTTCATGTTCCTTATTCTGAAAACTCTTCCTGCCTTTGACCACTTGTCTTTTGGGGCTGGCTTTTATAGCTTTGTGTTGAATGTCAGACTTTTAGTGCAAAAGTATTTAGTATTTCAATGACTGGCCAGTTGATAGAGTTTTAAAAGGCTTGATTGTACCTTTCAGTCTAAAATCTTCGGCCCGTGTCTTGAGACTTCCAGGCTCTAGCCCATTCCATTTAGTGAAAGCACCCCTCTCCACTTTCCATTCTTGGGGGGCTTCTTTGGTACCAACCACACCACTGTTCATTAACTTGTCCATTTCCTACTGTGTATGAGTAAACATAAGACAAGGACCAAAGGCTAAGGGATGGGGGGGGGCACGGAGGCTATACTAAAAGAGAAAGAATCCTGGGTTTGCAAATTGGACCCCTGTGAATAAATTCTGAGTCTGATGACTGGCCTCTTGGCTGTCTCTGAATCTTGGATTTTTCATCTGTAAAACAAATGGAACCATTCTTATCCAATCTACCTTGTGGGGTTGGCTTACTAGCGACATCATTTTCAAATATTTTTCATTGTAGACATGTGAGCTATTGTTTTTTCTCTCGATTCCCTAGCTGAGTCTTCCTCTTTCCCCCATCTCTCCTGTGCCTCTCTAAAACCTAGTCACCCATAGTTCCCCATCCTCCGACAAGCCTCCTTTCCCGCCTACTCGTGATGCCTTTGACCTTCTCTGAACTGCTCCACCACCCAGTGTTGGTACCACACCATTTAAAACTTAAAATTCATTCACTGTCGGTGTCACTGTTGTGTGTTGTGGTTGTGGTTCTTTCTGAGCTGTTGTGTCAGTTCTTGGAGAATAATAACTTTCCCTTCTCTGGTTTTATCTCTAGTTGCTTAGTCGCTAGTGTTTCTTCTTCTGAAATTCCTTTGTATATGGTCTGGCCTTAAAGATCTGTATCCAGTTGTTTCCCCAGCATGATGCATTCTTCCCGAAGGCAGACTGTTTAATTTTTTAGTCTGTTCCCTGCCCAACCCAATTCCTGGTGAGGGTGACCTTTCCTAGAGGTGTCAAATGAAAGCAGAGATGGGTATCTGCCCTTTCCTCTGAATATAGCTTTCCTTCCCAGAAGTCCCTGAGCCTTGCTCTGGATCCTTGCCTTGCTGCTGGTAGAGAAGTCTGTTATGTTCCATTGTACCACAGTGTATCCGGCTCTGTGGATATCTGCCTTTTCCGTCTTGATCTCTCAGCAGACTCCTACGAGAATACTCTGAAGTGGCCAACAGGAATCTATGGATTGTAGCTTCTTTGATTCACAGAATGTAGTGACGGAAGCTCTTGATTTGGGGATGGAGACACTAAACGAGAACTCTAGTCCAACTATCAATAATATGGAATTAGGTCTTGATCAATGATACGTGTAAAACCCAGTGGAATTGCACGTCAGCTAAGGGGGGTTAAGGGGACTTGGGGGAGAGGGAAAGAACATGAAATATGTAACTAGGGGAAAATATTCAAAATAAAGATAAAAAAAGAAGAGAAAAAAAGAAGAGAAACTGAGGTCTAGAGAATGAAAGAGATATAGGGAGAGAGAACAAGTGTGAGAGGAAGGATTTCAACCCACGTCCCTCTGGCTTTGTTCTACAGCAGGAACTTTGGGGAATGGCTGGGAATGGACGGTTGCTCCCTCTTGTTGGTTGCTCCCTCTTGTTTGGCCAGAGCATGCCTTGCCACATGACTGAGCTGTGCTTCCACACTGTGCCCTCAAAATGATGGTTTGGCTTAAGGCAGCTGCCAAAAAGTAGGTTATTTGCAGGTTGTGGACCCTCTTGTCTCATGGATTGACTGTGGGCTCTTTGCTTGGGGAATTTTGCAGATTTCCGGTACCTTCTATTCGTTCCTACTCCTGCCCCCTTCAGTGATCATCTGAGAGTTTTGTTGCAGGATCTCCCCCTTTTTTAAACCTTACCTTGTCTTGTAGAATCAATACCTTGTATTGGTGCTAAGGCAGATGAGCAGTAAGGGTGAGGCAATGGAGGTGAAGTGACTTGTCCAGGGTCACACAGCTGGGAAGTGTCTCAGGCCTGATTTGAACCCAGGACCTCCTGTCTCTAGGCCTGGCTCTCCATTCACTGAACTACCCAGCCACCCCCCATATATATAATGCTTTAAAAGCTTCTTTTGTCAGTAGTTTCATTTCATATTCAATGCAAGTGAATAGAAAAAGAACAATCTTATTAATAGCTAGCTAAGAGTGTACTTTGTGACTTTATATGTTATGCCATTCTATTCATCCATCTGCTGCTGCCACAGGTAGGTGCTATTATCCTACCCATTTTACAGAGGAGCAAACAGGTCCAAAGTGATTCAGTGACTCGTCAGGGTCCGAGGCAGGATTCAGACCTTTCCTCACTCCACCCACGGACTCAGCCGCCTTGGAGTTGGGGAGGGCTTTGGCCGCTGGCTTTGGGCTGTTTCCGAAACATTTTCCAGCGACGTTTCCCGACCATTGTCAGCTCCCGAACCTCTCTGAAATTGTCCTGTTGCCAGTCAGCCGCTGCTCTCGTGGAACGTTTCTGAGCCGGTCTACACCGGCAGCAGGTGTATGCGCGACCACTGGCCCTGGGAGAGGCGATGGGGGCCCCATTGTGCGGAGCCTCAGGGGCGGGGGCGAGCGGGCTTTGGGCATCCACCCTGGCTGGTCCCCTGCTCCGGGCTCCGCCTCTCTGGACGGGCAGCTCTCCATCTGGTGGCACGTGAGCTGGTGTGTTGGGGTGCCTGCCTGGGGCGCCGTCCTAGGAATTCGAGGCAGCCGAGCTCGTGCCCGCCTGGCCGTGCCCTAATGCGCCGCACGGCTCCGGGTTCCACACGCAGCCCTGTGGGCTCCTGAGAAGAGGGACGTCTGGAGAGCCCAGCACTCGGGGCTCAGAGGGAGGCCGCGCAGCTCCCCACAGGAAGGCCGCCCTCCGCCTCCCCCCAAGCCCGCCCCGCATGCGCAGTGCAGAGCCCGCCCACACAGCTTAGACTCCGGGCTGTGCGTACATGGCGGCTGAGGACAGACAGCAGAGGAGCTTCCCAGGGAGGGACCTTGGGCCAAGGCCAGTGCACGGAACGCACAGGAGACCCTCGAGGCCGTCGTGCTCTTTGGGACGAGGCCCCAGGCAGCTCCGTGGCCCGCCGAAAGGCCTCCTGTTAGTCAGCCTTTCTTTTAGAATAGCAAAGCAAGGGGAGCCTAGTGGGCCGCCATGGACAGCTAAAGGCTGGGGATGGCCGACCCGACACTGGCAGGTGAAGGCGTTACTGAGGCGATGCCCAACGGCGCCGTCAGGAACGGCCGTGCAGAGAATTCCGTCAATTTCGTACAAGTTCGTATGTGGGGAAATAGAGCCCGGAAGAAACGGAAGAAGTGGGGTCACAGCGGCGGAACCCCAGCCCGGAGACTTCAGGAATAAGATCCAGGGCAGCGGCCAGCAGCGGCCGAGGAGAGGCACCCTCCATCCCTCCATCCCCTTCCTTTCCCTCGGCTCGCAGATAACAGGCTGCCTCCGTCCTTGAGCTTGACCTCTGCTCTGCTGAATTGTGTCCAACATGATCTCCGGAGCGACCTCTTGTTGGCTTGGAGGACGATTTATTAGAAAGGTTTTCTAGAAGCACAACCCATCGATGCAATCCGAATATATGTATGTGTTTGTGTGTATATATACGTATGTACACACACATGTCTCCTGCCCTGCCAAATTCCTTAATTTGAAACCTGGTCATGTAAGACAAAGATTAGACAGCAGGTATAACATACTGGCCAGTCTGTAACAAGCATCACGGAGATCGGTGTTTCTCTGTCTCTCTGTGTCTCTCTCTCTCTCTCTCTCTCTCTGTCTCTCTCTGTCTCTCTGTCTCTCTCTGTCCCTCTGTCTGTCTCCCCTACATGTTTCCAAGGCTTTTTGTACTGGTTAAAAACATCATCATTCTTTTAATCGATTGGAGTTTGAAGGGCCGCCTCTCAGGCAGCTGAAAGTAAAGTGATTTCCCAGGTCCGTTCTGATAGCCATCATCCGAGGCAGGATGTGAATCCAGCTGCTCCTGACTCCATTGTAGGGAGAGGCCAGAACTGCTGTGGTTCCCTTCTTAGCCCCCATGACTGGGGGCGGGAGGCAGTGGCTCTTCCAGGAAGCTCTGCTGCCTAGCTTATCTCTCATTTATTATTTGATAAAAGAGGCTTTTGCTGGCATCTGTGCCCAGAGAGAGAGAGAATGCCAGGTCAGGAGTACCTTTTCTTTCTGAACTGGGTTCGGGCAAGGGGGAGTGGGTGGAAGGGCAGCACTCTGAGGACTGGAGGAAAGGAGCAGAGAGAGCTGGCCCCGCTGGCCTTCCTCTTCTCAAGGAAGCAGTGATCTCCATCTCCTGCTGAGGGTGGAGGGTCAGGGTCAGAGGTAGTGAAGATTCTCAGAACTTGTGTGCCAGGAGCTAGCTGGGAGGCTGATAAGCAGAGACTGCAAAGGTGGTGGTGCCAAGGGCAGTGCCCAGTTGATGAGATGTAGCAGATGCAGGAATAGATTTTCTGGATTCTGTCATCTTGGTTTTGGGGGAAAAATACATCTTCTGATTGATAACCAAGAAAAGAGAATGCAGGATTTCAGAGTTGGCAGGGTGAGGGGAACAGACATTTACATAGCATCTATTCAGTGCTGAGCTTTGTTTTATCTCATTTGATCCTCAAAAAAAAAAAAATCCTGTGATGTAGAGGCCGTTATCTCCATTTTACATTTGGGTAAACTGAGGCAAACCTCAGTTAACTAACTTGGCCAGGCTTACACAGCTAGAAAGTGTCCTAACTCAGGTCTCCCTACCTCCAGACTCGGCGCTCTGTGTTTTGTGGCACCAAATCCTTTGGTCTGACCTATTCCTTTTCCATCTGAGGAAAGCAAGGGTAAGCCAGTGCTCTGTAGCTGGAATGGGACAGAGTCCTTTGGATCCAAAGTTGTTTTCATTTCGCTCTTCCTCAGTTGCTGGCACACCAACCAGGAAAGGTAAAATGAACCCAACTAGCCAACCCCAAAGAACCCCTCTCTCTACTTGGCCAGTGAACTCACCCCGGGGAATCCTGGGTAGCTGTTTTTTCGTGGATTGTGGACAGCCTTCTCAGTACCTCAGACTGAGTTTGGGAATATTATAAGGATCCGTTAGGAGAAGGGAAGGCTGAAACTTTTCGGACTGGGAGCTGAAGAGTTGGCCCAGAAGCTACAGAATGCTTCCCTTTGAGAGCCCTGAAGGGAAGGTGGACATGGAGATGGGTCGAGCTAGGTGTCCCTTCGGCGAGTTCCTAGTCTTGTGGGGAGCCGTGCTGGATACACTCCATCCCAGAGGACTCTGGGAACTGACCAGCTGGTGAAATCTCCAGGTCACTATTTATAGCCCATGTGTGAGGGCTGGAAGATGTCTGATGGCTGGCTCAGCCTTGCATCATGCATATTTGTAAGGAGGATACTGGGAATTACAAGGCACTTAGACCAAATTTTATTCCTGGAAAAATTCTAGGGCAATTCATTTCTAAGTCGGTCTACAGATGCCTGGGGAAAAAAAAAAGCAGATGGCAGCCACCACGAAGTGGTCAAACCCCAGTTTCCTTTTTGGAAAATCATTTCCCAAAGTCATTTCAGTTTCATTAAGTGAAATGACCTCAGGAGTGGATGGTGGAGAGCAATCGCCATTGGACGACCAGAGAGAAATAGAAGGACTTAAAGTGATGATTCACGGCCCCAGAGCTAGAAGGACCTCAGAAGTCATCCAGTCCAATGCTCTCATTTTACAGATGCGAAAAAAGAGGCCTAAAGACATTTCTGGACTCCTCCAGAGTCCCCAAGATGCCACTGCTGCTGATGCTGCAATTCCTCTTGGGACAATGACAGATCTAGCATTTATATGCCATTTACAAGAATGTTTCCTGGGTCATCTTGTTTGATCTTCGTAACACTGTGCATTAGGTGCTTCTTTATCCTCATTTTCCACATGAAAAACTCGAGGCTAAGAGAGGTGATGGCCTGCCCAGGGTCTTGTGGCTAGTAATGTGTCTGAGGCAGGATTGGAACTCTGGTTTTCTGAATTGGTAGCCCAGCACTCTCTCCATTGTACCAGGCTGCCTCTAAGTGTCCCACTAAATCCAGTGGCAGAGTTCCCTTCTGGCTCCTTTCTACCCCTAGGGTATGGTTTGAGAAGCAGTTTGGGTATATTTATATTATAATTTGAACTCACTGAAATAATAACTAAAAATGTCCACCAAGTAACCCAAGATTATGAGCCCAGGAGCCAATGCCTGGAGCTGGAAAGAATCTATTTTTACTTTATCCCCTTAGGCCAATGCAAATCTTGAGCAGGTAAGCCACCTTGGGCAGTCACTAGAGATGTTTCCCCCGTGCTCGATGTTCCAAGGGCCCAGGAATCTGCTTGTGTCTGTCCCCTTGTGGCTCCTCTCGGAGGGTCTGAAGTGTGAGTGAGTGTGATGGCCAGCCTAGGGAGGGAAGACATCCTGGGACTCTGGGAAGGGGAGAAGAGCTCAGGGATGAGCCCTCTAAAGCCAATCACCTGCTAGGAGGTGGAGCCTGGGCTAATGGCTGGATTTACAGTGAGAAAGACCCCCCCTGCCCTCAGGGAGCTTCCCATCTCCATGGATCAGGACTTAGAAATGGAGAAATGACTGTGGGCTGAAGGGGAGGCAGCAGATGGAGAATGAAGCTAATTGGCTCATTCTGAGCACCCATAAAGGGGACACTTTGGGAGGCCTCTATTGCTCTGCCCTCCAGCCTGTCCAGGAGAGAAGAGGGGCCGCTGTCTGTGCTCAGGTGTTGAAGATCCAAGTCGGTGAGTCCCCTCCATGTTGACTGAACTCAAGTGATGAGTTTATTCAGGGGGTGGCAGGATGCTGGGGTCGAGACCAAGCAGAGTAGCTGATGGAAAATGGGTTGAGGCATTTTTCCCCATCTTGCAAATTTATCTAATTGAATGTTGCTGAAAACTAAGCAAAGCAAAGTGTTTCCAGAAAGACTCTGGCATGCAATGTAGTATGGTAGAGTGGAGAGAAGAGTGGTCTGGGGAAAAGGCTCTGGGGGTTCGAGGGCCCACGTCACCCCCTGCCACTTAGACGGTGTGGACAGTCATTTCACACTTGAACCTCTGTGTGAACATCTGCAAAAATGGGATGTTGGATGCTATCGTCCAACCGTGTCCCACTCCATGGCCAGAGCATGCCAGGTCCTTCTGTCCTCCACCGTCTCTGAGTCTGTCCAAGGTCCCGTTCCTTGTTTCCACAACACTCCCTCAGGGTCTTATTCCCTCTCGAGAATTCTAGGTGGTTTTTTGGTCACAACTTTTTCCTTTGATGTGGCCTGATTTGCGTTTTCTTCTACCTGTATCTTTTGAAAGCTTATCGTGGGATCTAGAGGATGCTGCAGGAGTGTCTGTTCTGGCGAATCCAGCAATGGGAATATTCTCTCTCATCCAAAGGCCGGTCTGCTTATGTGTGGATGGCTGGGATCCAGTCACTGTTCTCAGACAGACACGCGCACGTGTCTTTCTCCGACCTGCTTGATAAATAATTATAAATTAAGATACAGCCTCCGGGGAGTTTTACTTTTAATATGGAGCAGAGAATCATTGATTTGGAAGAAGGAAAAAAAAAAAGAGTACTAACTTGTTAGCCAGAGCAGTGCTGGAGGGGGTGTGATGTCCATGGATGGAGGAATGAGGCTCATCAGTGAAATCATCCCTTTTGGAGATACATTGAATTACGTGAGATTCCAGGGTTTTAAAAATAATGTTTCGAGCAGAAAAACCATAAAGGTTTCTCGTTTTCCCTTGTCCTCTGGTCTAATTAGAAGGGGACTCAGAGGACATCTTGTCCCTTTAAAGAGAAAGAAATTGAGTCAGAGGTCTGTGACACATTGAAGGCTCTATGGTTAGATGTGAGTCAGGCTTTGACATCTTTGCCATTTGACTGTCCAGGAGAATGGACACTCCTTGAGAGCAGAGGCTATTTTCCTTTTTTCTCTGAGGCAGCCTGCCTTTGACACCAACAGTGTGATGGGGAAAAAAAGGCACTTCCTCATTCCCAACTTCAGTTTCCTGATCTGTAAAATGGGGGATTTCATTCCAGGCCTCCCGAAGCCCCCTTTCCCTCTCTATCTCTGATCAGATGTTCCTTTGATTTTCCCCTTTACCTTGAGGTCTGTCCTGTCAGTAGCAAAGAACTTTTAAAGATTATTCAATTTACTTCTTGGTTTTATAAAAAAAAGTCTTTTTCATTCAAATGGAGTTTTTTTGGAGAGGTGGATTCCCTCTGCTTCTAGCCCGTGTCCTAACAGCCCCTTTATTTTATAGATCAGTAAACTGAGTCTCAGAAAGCTTAAGAAATTGCTGGAGGTCACAAATGTAGTCAATTCTTTATCTCTTAGTTGTGGATTTCCATGAGTTGACCTCTTTGTCCATTTATAGACTAAGCCATTTACATAGTTAGAAAACAGATTCCTGAGCTGTCTGGAAGCTCTGATTTTTGGAGAGTTTGTTTTCAGCTCTTTGGCAGGCGAGCTGACTGCTGGGGCAGTGTACCTTCATATTTTCCTCCTTTCCTTTCCATTTCTAAGTTCATGAACACGCATTAATCATCAGCTTCCTCTATAAGAACTAGACTGAAAATAGAGGGGTTGGGGTTGTTTTCTGATGTCTTATCTTCATTTTTACAATATTAGTGTGGCCAGCCATGCTACCGTCTTGGAAATTGTTTTCAGTCTGCATTCACAAGTAGGTGCTTGGTTCTGCTCTAAAAAAATGGTAGTGAGAGGTCAGGAAAAAACATGATCCTTAAATACTTGCCAGTCTCCTCTGTAATTTCCAGCGATCCCCCTGACCCCTTTTCTCATGAGTTCCCGGGTGGAAAGACGAGGTTCTGTGTCAGATATCCTGCCTTCACATTCCTGAATTTCCTGTGCCAATGGATTTGGGGACCAGCTGATCTAGATGGTGCTTCTGATGAAGATGATCCCTACTTGACTCTCCTGTGTCTCCCTCATGTTCTCTTCATGTTGCAAAGTTACCTGTGCAATGTGCTCATTTCCTCATGGTTATCCCTCATTGTTGCTGCATCACTGGTCTAGGCGTCCGTTTAAAGAGGAAAGAAATCTGCGTTTAAACAATCTTTATTTCTACATATATGCTTCGCTTCCTCCTTGACCCAAAGTGTCATATATTGTAAGAAAGAAATACAATTTTAAAAAGATTAGAAAAGGGAGCGGGGAATTCAGGAGAATTCTTCTGATCACATTCTTTCCATTCCTTTCTGTCAGTATATATATCTTTTATTTATTTTTATTTATTTATTTTTAAATCCTTAACTTCTGTGTATTGGCTTATAGTTGGAAGAGTGGTCAGGGTGGGTAATGGGGGTCAAGTGACTTGCCCAGGGTCACACAGCTGGGAAGTGTCTGAGGTCAGATTTGAACCTAGGACCTCCCATCTCCAGGCCTGACTCTCAATCCACTGAGCTACCCAGCTGCCCTATATCTTTTATTTATTTATTCACTCATTCATCCACTCATTTATTTATTTATTTATTTGTTTATTTATTTGTTTGTTTGTTTGTTTGTTTTTTGTTTATTTGGGAACCCTCACCTTCTGTCTTGGAGTCAATACTGTGTATTGGCTCCAAGGCAGAAGAGTGGTAAGGGCTAGGCAATGGGGGTCAAGTGACTTGCCCAGGGTCACACAGCTGGGAAGTGTCTGAGGCCAGATTTGAACCTAGGACCTCCTGTCTCCAGGCCTGACTCTCAATTCACTGAGCTACCCAGATGCCCTATATCTTTTATTTTTTAAAAGAAAAATCTCTTCTTCCCTCATGAGCCAAAAGTTTAGTTTTCTTCCCTAAACACTGAGAATACCATCTCTGTTTTTGTCCTTCAGTATGTAGTCATTGGAAGATAGAAGCCCTGCTTTTTAGTTTGTTTCTGGTTCCCGGCACGTTGAAGAAGTTCCAACTAGGACTGTTGTCATGGAATGAAGATTATCCTAGAGTAGCCTGCAGAAGAACACCAGAGCTCAGAGCAATAGAAGGCACCCAGCCTCTCCTATGGTCACCAGACAGAGCACCCCAAATGCCACTCAGCTGTTCTATAAGGGAGCTGGACTCTAGGGTCAGCTCCCACTGGGAGGCTCTTTACATTCCAATGGAAGTTCTTAGCAGTAAAGTGGCCTTACATACTTAGCCTGCTTGGACATGCCTCATCTTTCATTCTTTCATTATCCTTTAAATACTTCATGGGTCTATTTTGTTTTATTGCTATCATACTCTTTTTTAAAGTTTTTTTAAATTTTCAGTTCTAAATTCTCTCACTCCTCATTCATTTTTAGTAGTTGACTATTCCATGATTCAGCCTTTTTCTTTTGAAAATCATTGCTAAGCCTCCACAGTGTCTTTTCCCTTTAATCTCTCCCATATGTACAAAATGACCTTCTGAATTGTTGTCAACTCATTTAAAAGAACTTGTGTTTTTTCTTAGATGAGGTTCCCTTTGACTGTTTTTTCTTATATTTTTGCCTCTTTATTAGTAGCCCAGAATAAATAGGTAGCTTCCCAGGGCGTGCAGGTCTTCACTTTTCAATGTCTTCTCCACTTTCCATGTCAGTTCAGGAAAGGACAGCATTGCTCTGGACAGGAATCTTCCACAGATCAAAAGATGTTCTGGCTTCATGCTGTCCTCAGGTTACCCTAAGTCTCCCTTCTCTCTTCTTGGGTTCACCCACTTATCTTTTAGTTTCCTCCATTTGAAGATGAGCTGTGTCTTTCATGACCAAGTCTGTCCGTCTGTCTGTCTGTCTGTCTGTCTGTCTGTCTGTCTGTCTGTCTGTCTTTCCACTCCCTGTTTTGCCTTTTTTTTTTAAATTAAAATCTGGATAAGAAGGCTCCTCTTTTGGAGATACTGAATAACAGTGTCCAGGACTCTGTTCTGGGGCTTCATTCGCCAATGTTTCCTTATCTTAAAACGTGCTGCTTAGGCTTTTTCTGAAAACCTTGGGGTGAAAAGGATTTGCTGCCTTCTTCCCTTTCTTATAAATCATTGCTTCTGGCTAGTTTCCTTCCTTCCTTCCTTCCTTCCTTCCTTCCTTCCTTCCTTCCTTCCTTCCTTCCTTCCTTCCTTCCTTCCTTCCTCCCTTCTTCTCTCCCTCCCTTT
>NC_058132.1:647102764-647113764 GCF_016433145.1 Gracilinanus agilis | reverse complement strand
AAAGAGAGCGAGAAAGAGGGGGGGGAGGCAGAGAGAGAGAGAGGGAGAGGGAGAGGGAGAGGGAGGCAGAGATGGAGGAAAAGGAAAGGGAGAGGGAGAGACAGAGAGAACAGGGCTTGGGCAGATACATGGCTGGGGGGGTGTAGATGGAGGAATTGCTTTGGGATAATTTTAGCCCCTTGGTGCTCTCTTTACTCATAATTTTGCTTTTTAAAGAATCTTCATTTGGGAGGGTAAAATTAGAAGCATTTTATGGAAATGGCCAAAAGACCAGTATAGGTTTAGTGTGTATGTGAGACCCAACGACAAGGCTTTTCACAATTAGAGCAGTCCCTCAGTAGAACAAATTGTCTCGGGAGGTAGGGGGTTCCCCATACTTAGAGGACTTCAAGTCAACGCTGGATGTTCCCTTTTTGGAATAGTGAAGCTGATGTTCTTGTCCATGGGTGAGTTAGACCAGTAGGCTGGGGAGATCCCTTTGGTTCTGAGGGTCAGCATTTCTGTGCATAAGGCTCTGTTCTCAACAGTCTGAGGAAGAGGAAGGAGGATTAAGACACAGCCTTTATCTTCCCTACTTTTCCAGCTTCCGGGGGACCGAAGCCATTCTGCTTCTTATTCCCTCTATAAGGGTTCCATCAGATGTGTTTGCCCTCAGATGAATCACTGTCCAGATATGTGCTTTGTGGGCCTGGAGGACAAGAATGGGGGGGAATCTTAGATGGGAAGGAGATGGCCTAGACTGCCAGCTTGTAATGATCATGTCTGTGGCGGGCAGCAGTGCCCTTTCCCAGTCATTTTTGTAAAAAACAAACACAACAAGACCCTGGGGTAACTGCTGTTCCAGAGGTGTCCAATTAAGGATTTAGAATGACTTAAAGTATAAATAAAGGGGACCCTGGGCTAGCAGAGGGATTGGGGCCAGTACAGCCTGGGAGGCTGCTCCTCGGACGAGATGGATCCGTTTAGGAGGCCAGTGTTGTGCTGCCAGGAATGGGGCTACCATCATGTCCTTGGCGGCGAGGTTGGGACAAATGCTCTTAAGAAGGAGACACAAAGCTGATCCCTGAATGCCAAGGCTGAGATCATCAATCTTGAAATGCAGAGAACTGAGCTTCCTCCTCCTGGAGGGATAAGTGGAGTGATAAATCCTTTGTCCTCCAGGAAGGAAGTCCTTTGGAGGCTAAGTGGAATGAGATCCACTGAGGCTCAGGGCAGGCACCAGCCATTCTACTGAAATGGTGAGTGTGGGAGCCTTGGCCCAGGACTGGTCTCCTCACTCGGTGGTTGGGGATCGTCTCACAGCTCCTTATTTCCCAGCTCAGAATCTGGAAATGCAGGGTGAGAGGCCCTTTGGGGAATGATTTCCAGGCTCACTGGACAGAAGAGAGCTCTAATTTCTTAGGAAATTTCTTGCCCCTGTGAATCATCAAGTCAACAAGTTAAGTCAAGTCACAAGTATTTGTTATATGCTTCTTGTGCCAGGGCTGCTAAGTATCGGAGACACAAGGGACGGAAGGGGAGGGCAAGGGGAATATGTGTTTATGTGCCATAGACTCTCTGCCAAGCTCCTAGCTTTTCAAAAAAAATTTTTTTTTATTATCTCATTAAGTCCTCACAATTACCCTGGAAGGTAGGTTCTATTATTATCCCCATTTTACAGTTGAGGGAACTGAGGCAAACAGAAGTTTTGGCCTAGAGTTACACGACTAATAAGTATCTGAGGCTGTCCCTGAGCAAGGTTAAAACAGGAAGCTGTCGTTCTAATGGGGGAGATAATATGTGGAACAACCAAGAACAACCATGATATCTATTGGACATGCTAGAGAGGATCCATAGAAAGAAGGCACTGGCATTAAAGAGGAGCAGGGAAGGCTTTTTGTTGAAGGTTTTTTTTTTGTTTGTTTTTAACCCATGTAACTTCTGTCTTAGAATTGGTATGAAGTATAGGTTCTAAGGCAGAAGGTCAGTAAGGGCTAGGCAAGTGTGGTTAAGTGACTTCCCCAGGGTCACACAGCTAGGAAGTATTTGAGGTTAGATTTGAATCCAGGACCTCCATTTTGTTTCTGTGAATCTGCCAGAAGACACTAGACTTTGGGCTCCATTCTCTTCCCTGTCCATTCTTTCTTCCCTAAGCAGAAGCAGGTCACTTAGCAGGCCACTGAAGCCTCATTTGGAGAGAGAGAGACAGAGAGACACAGAGACACAGAGACACAGAGAGACACAGAGTCTGTGTGTGTGTGGTTTTACCTATTTATCTTCCATGTCCATTGTTTCATGATTCTGTGATCTCTCCAAGTCAACTGCCAATAAACTGAACAATAATAACCAATTTGACATCATCGTCTCAAGCTATCATCTTATTTTTCTCAGTCTCCTTCTTGACCTCTTATCCATGATTGACAGCATTGATCATGTCTTCCATTTAGATATTCATTCCTCTGTTCATTTGTTCATTCGTTCTTTCTTCCCTTCTTTCCCCCCTCTTTCCTTCCTTCTCTTCCCTTTTTTCTCTCTTCCCTGCTGTCTGTCTTCCTAGCTAACTGTGTGTATATCACCTTCCCACTTCTTCTTTGAGGTACAACTTTAGAGTCTCTTTCATTAATTTCCCCCTTAATCATTAGTACTTTGTCGCAGCATTTCAGATGACTTCAGAAGGCTTGGATGTTTTCTTACTTTGCTCCTTTCTTCATCCTTGCTTTGCTCCCTTTCATGTATCCTTTGGCCACTTGTCAGTTAGGGAATAACTCATATTTTTGTACATTTGGGCCTTCTGTGCATTTTCATGGCACTGTTTCCTCTTGTCTGGCTGACTGATCTTTCTTAGTCTTTGCAGAATCATTACCCTGTACTCACCTTCTCTGACTCAGTTTCCCTCCCGTTCATTCCCTGTATTCTCTCTGGGTGATCTCATGGTTTTATCTATTATCTCTATGGAGATGCCTCTCTAGGCTACTCCTTTAGCTTCCAAAGCTTTGGCCTCACCTCTCCAGCTGCCTGCTGGACATTGTCATGTGGATGGAGGCATGTCAAATGCAGCTTGTCCAAAGCAGAACTTACCCCAGTTTCCCCTAAACCATCACCTCCTTTCAGTTCGTGGATTTGATTCCTAAAAGTCATCCCTGAGTCCTTCCTTTGCTCACCCCTCTATCCAGTCAGTGGCTAAGGCTTGTTCTGTCTCCTCAACATCTTCCATCCATCCCCTTCTATCTATTCTCAGCCACTAACCCTCATCGCCTTTCCCCTGGACTATGGATAGCCTCTTTAGGTCTCAGACTGCTCCATACTCCATCCTGCCTTCCACACAGCATCACTAGCTTACTTAGGTTGCTCCAGTATGTCCTCATTGCCCCTAGGGTCAAACACAATCTCCTCTCGGAGGATATAATTATCCCCATTTTACAGATGAGGCTAGAGGAGGACAACACTCAGTCCTGGAAGAGAGGACCCCCAAGGGTCTCTCGACTTTGATTCCACACTTCTTCATTTGCTCTTCCTTGCCATCGGGGACAATACTATAGTGATGGGAGCGCTGAGTTTGGAATCTCCGAGTTGTGCTCCATGTGGACCATGGGGAGGCCATGCCATCGAGTCTGTTTTCATGACAAAATGACAAGAACGTTGCGTTCGCCCTGGGAGACAAAGGCCATTCACAGCATCGGGTTTTTGTTTTATAGGTGGGAATGTCCTTCAGAATAGAGTATCACCACATCCTCCCCAATAACTGAATAAAATTGTTTATATGATGTTTCTGATGAGTCACTGAGATCTTTCATTTCCTCTGTCACTGCCTAGGCCCCCTGGGCCAGATCCCTTTCCCGCACTTGACAAGAGTTTTCTTATTGGTAAAATCTGGGGTCTAGACAACAAGATCTCCAGGGTCCCTTTCAGCCATGTGAATATTCTGTGCCTTCCAGCTCTTCTTTCCTTAAGGAAGAAAAATCAGCACACCAGAGACCTTTCATTTCCTTTTGGAGCTGTCAGGAAAAACATCACTAGACTGTCCGTCATGAGGAGTCCACGTGATGGGCCTCTGGTTCTGGTAAATTGCATCGGTCTGCAGGGCCGGTTTTCTTGTACGCTGCATTTGTGGGCAGTTGACGGGCAGTCACTGGCAGCTTTCTGGCGCTGCTTTCTTCCCCGAGCCGAGGGAGGGTGGCATCCTTGTTGACATGTGTTTTTTTGAAGAGAATATTATGCGTCAGGTCTGAAATCCATAGCCTTCATATCTTGGAGCACTGTGTTCCTGTCTTCCAGCTGAGAGAAACTAATTCACCATCTTGTGTTGTAAACACTCACTCATTTTAACTGATTACACCTCCAACGAGGCTCCAATCACTAAAATTACTAATTGCTATTCCTTATACATCAAAGAGTGAATCCTGAATAATTAACCCCAAATAAAATTAGATGAATTGGCCCTTTTAATTAGAGTCCCTGCTGCTGTTTGTTCTGATCTTCCTTTTCTTACTGTTGAGAGACTTTTAGAATGATTAAAACTGTTGTAGACTTAAACAGCCAGTGACCTTTTAATACAATATAAATCCATAAAAGCAATATTTCAGCTAGCAGGTGGTGACGGAAATTTTTAGTGCAAGTACCTGACAGCTTCGGTGTTACTTTTAAAAACATGCACATGGCCCTCCTGAAAGAAAAGAAGGAAGGAAGGAAGGAAGGAAGGGTAGGAGGGATAGAGGGAGGGAGGAAAGAAGGGAGGAAGGAACGTAGGAAGCAAGGCAGGCAATGAGAGGCTCTTGGCAGAATTTGATTTTTCTGCAGTATTTTCACATTTGTCATCTGTATTGACTAGAAGGTCTAGAATGGAAAAGCAATAATTTTTAGCTGGACAATTTTGATATAAAGAGCAACTAAGATCCATAGAATCATGAGGTCATCAATTGGGAGATGAAAAAGATCCAGGTAATCATCTGTTCTATAAAGAAAGAGACCAGGAGAGCTTAAGAGATTTACGTGGTCCCGTGATCTTGGCATGATGGCGCATGTGTCCGAGATGACACTGCACTCTTTGAGCCAGGGAGGCTCACAGCATCTCCTGGAGGAGATCCATCAACTCTTGAAAGATCGAGCTCGGACCTTCCACATAAGAAGAGCCAAGTGGATGAAGGCTGCCTGTTGTCTAGCTCACGGGCTGAGGTTATACAGAGAATCCCTGTGTATGCCTTCTATAGATCATAGATACAGTATACAACATATTCTACATGTAGCAGAATACATTATTGTACATTTTATATATACATGCCTGTTTAATTTATTTGTGTGTGTATATTCTGTAAAAGAATGATGCATGTGTATCCATGTATGTTCATGTATGAATTATGCCCACACACATAAGCTAATCCCAGAATTAAATATTGGGAGGTAGAAAGTACATTGGATCGTCCTTTTGAAATTAAAAAAAAATTCCTTTAATGGTTGTAGGCTTCCTTCCAGGCTTAGCTCAAGTTTGGTCTTTTGCGAGGAGCCTTCCCCATCCTATTGAATGTTATTGCCTTTTCTTTGGAATTCCCTCCAATTTATCACATGAGTCTATATCAGTATGTGTAGAGGTAGATAACAGACGCTGAATGTCTCTTCAATAACGTTTTTAGGGCATCTACTATATTCTAAATAGGGGAGAGAGAATGGAAGTCAAGAGAGGGTCCCTGCTCTCGGGAGCTCCTTCTCTAATGGGGAATACAATTCACACACCAAAAAGCCCAACGTGGGGTGGCGGGGAATGGGGCCACCGTGTGCCGTGCTGTTCTCTTGGAGTGGGAAACCACCAGAGAGGCTGCTGGAAAACGGGCTGCGCCCTCTCTGGGCAAAGGGGCACTTTCCTGGTCCGGCCTCCAGCCCTGTGCTCAGAAGGGAAGACGAGGCCCCTTAGGGAGGCGTCACCAAATCCAGATTTCCATCAGCCAACATGGCGGTAAGAGGTCCGTGGAGGGAGGCAGGAGGAGCCACGCAGGGCGCCTCTGGGAAAAGGGGAGATAGCCGGGAAGGCAGGGAGCCTTCTCTCGTGCTCAGTGCTGGGCAGATATTCTCCCATTTGGTCCTCACAGCAAGCCTGTAAGTTGGAGCAATAGGGAGAGCGTGAAGAACGGAGGCAAGTCGAGATCAACAGATTCGTGCAGGGCCACCTATATAGAAGATGGCCATTTTGGAAATTCTGTGCAGCAGTCAGGGAGGAAGAAGGAGACCCTGGCAAGGAAATATCCTGCTTTGGGACAAGAGAAAATCAGCTCAAAAAACGAGAGTCCCAACAGCCGGCTTCCCCTGAGCCACGCCAGCTGGCTGAAATGTGTGCCAGGGACGTATCTTTTGGGGGAACAGTTTAGGGAATGGTCTTTCTGCATCCCTACCTGCCCCCCCAATAAAGCGCGGCTGGGGGGCTTTAGGAGGAGGACAGCGTCTCATCCCAGACCTGGAAGCTGGTATGGAGCAAGAGATAATCATGCTGCAAGTGTTTCCTGGTGGATAATGGCAGATTGTGACTTTGAGGCTCCTCTTTCGCCCCAACCTGAAATTATTATTGTTTTCATTTAAGTTTTCAGCCAAAAGGAATTCTCCGCTCGATTGTTCCAGGGCCTTGAGCTTTCCTGGGAGCGCACTGAAAGTGGAAGTGTGAGCCTCCTCTCGCTGCCCCACTTACCTCGCCGACGCGCCTCTGGAAGCCGGAACGCTTTGTGAGCTTGGCTGTTTGGGGAGCCATTATTTTGTTTTTGCAAGACAAACGAGACTCGGAGGGTTCGCGAGCCCAGCCTGGCTCCAGTTCATTTGCCCGGCTCGCTCGGCTCGGCGTTCCCTATTATTTGAAATCTATTCAGTGTTTTCCGCGGAGGCGCTGGATGTTATTCAACAAATGGACCCCCTGGAAGCCCCAGTGTGGCGGCAGAATCCGATCCGTTCAGATCCGACGCCACGGCCAGGCGATGGAGGGAGGCTCACGGACCTCGGCCACGGCCCCGGGTTCGAGGGGAGGCCGGAGCGAAGATGCCCTCGTTCCTGGGGGGTCAGGGCGAGGGGCGCCTTCGGGTGAGAGCCTTCCTCATCGCTCCTGGGGGATCTCCGAGCGTGTCTCCAGGGCTGTCCACGGCCAGGTGATGGGGCGCTAATTAATGGCAAGGCGGCTGCCACGAGGCGACCCACTTAGAGCGCATCGTTATTCTTAGCACCGTCCCCTTCTGGTCTTGTGAAAGAGGCCTGGCCGCAGGGAAGGGGGCCGGAGGCTCGAGGGAGCCAGGAGGGTGCCCGGCTCCCACCGACGCCAGCCCGAGTTCTGTCTCCATTTGGAGGCGAGCGGCGTGCCCTTTGGGGCGCTCATTCCCATGTGGGCTGTCTGCACCCCGGCCAGAGCCTAGAGCAGGGGGACCGAGGGAGAGCTGAAGGCTGCATCGTCCCAGGAATCGTCCATTGGAGGAAGTAGGGGCGCCTGGGCCTGGCAGGAGAGGCCTGAGGAGGGAAACGAAGTCATCCCAGTGCTGGAGGGGGCTGGACTTGTGCTGCAGCCCGGGAGATCCAGCCTGGACCCGTGGGGAGAAGGGGAGGGAGGCAGGGAGCTCCTCCAGTCCGGGCCGGACCATCACTTGTTGGGCTTCAAGAGGATTCCTGTTCAGGTCACCAACATGCATTCATCCAGGGCTGACCCTGTGCCAGGCAGAGAAGGCGAGAGAGTGAGCTGGTGCCGTGGACAGGCTGGGCCTGGAGTCAGAAAGGCTCATCTTTGGGACTTTAAATCTGGCCTCACATACTCGGTAGCCCTGGGACCCTGGGCAGTCACTCCGCCTGCTTCTCTCAGTTTCCTCATCTGTAAAATGAGCTGGAGAAGGAAGGAAATGGCCAGCTGCTCCAGGATCTCTGGTCAGTGCTCACAATACAAAAGAATCCTTAAAAAAAGGCTCCTAACCTCAAAAAAGGCTTCCCCGGCAATGTGGACATAAACCGGAGTGCAAATTGGAGGCAATTCATAGGCACTGAAAGGAACTGGGAAGAGGTTCTTACAGAGGGTGGGATTGGTGCCGAGACTGGACGGAAGTCTGAGGCAGAGAGAAGAGGGAAAGCCAAGGAAAAGGACACGAAGTGTCTTGGAGAAGAAGAGCCCAGGGTCAGGGTCACTGGCGCAGCGCCTATGTGGAAGGGAAGAGTGGCTAAGAAGACCGGACAGGGAAGGCGGGCTCAGGAGCCAAAAGACTCTGAAAGCGAAACAGAACGTCCATGTGTCCTGGAGGTCATGGGGAGCCCCCGGAGTGTCCTCTCCAGGGCAGGGACACGGTCACGCTTGGCCTTGAGGAACGTGATTGGTGGGGAAGTAGAGATGGTCTGGAGTGGGGAGACATTGCCTGAAGAGACACCAGCCAGAAGGCTGACCCAGGAGGCTAAATGGGACAAGATGAAGGCTTGCTGGTACCAAGATGGCAGCCGTTGGCCTCCACTGGCCCAGAGGCCCCTTCTAGCCTCCAGATGGTGCGATTCTGTGACTTCTGTCTTCACTCACCAGTTGCTCTGCCTAAATGAGGTTAATTATTCGTAGAACCTAACAGCAGTACCTGACATTCCCATATCCTGCTGCACTTCAAATTAGGCTTTCTGGATGCTTCTTTTTGGCCGCTCCCGGCAGATATGGCTGTGGTTCTTCTATCCATTTTTCAGATGAGGCCATTCAGGCTCAGAAAAACTAAATAACTCATCTGGAGCTGCCCCATTCATTAACTGCAGAGCTGAGGCAGAGCTGGAATGGCTTACTCAGTAGGCACCATGGAAACGGAAACATTTTGAGCAGATCACGGCAATTTGGTGCTTTTATAGAGACGAGGCCGGCAGTAAGTGAATAGATTCGAAAGGCAGCAAGAGGTGCTTCAAATGGGGCCTTTTCTCTCTGGGAGACACTCTGTCCAGACTCTACTGGGAGTGTAGACTGGAGAGGTGGGTTGTTGTTGTTGTTGTTGTGCCGAGCTACTTTATTTCTTCTTCTTTTTTAAAACCCAGCCAACTCGGTATTTCTGGACAATTAGTCAACAAGAACTTATTGAACACCTACTATGTGCCAGCCACCAGGGAAGGATCTTGTATTTTATTGGGATGGAGACAGAATGTGTGTATGTGGGAGGGAAAAGGAGGGAGGGAGGGAGGGGGAGAGACAGATAGACAACAGACAGAGAAGGAGAGGGAGAGGGAGAGGGAGAGGGAGAAGGTGATGGAGAGGGAGGGAGAAGGAGATGGAAAGGAGAGGGAGAAGGATGGAGAGGGAGAGGGAAATGGAGAGGGAGAAGGTGATGGAGAGGGAGAAGGATGGAAAGGAAGAGGGAGAGGGAGGGAGAAAGAGATGGAAAGGAGAGGGAGAAGGATGGAGAGGGAGAAGAATGGAGAGGGAGAAAGATGGAGAGGGAGAGGGAAATGGAGGGAGAAGAAGAGAGAGTTGAATGCAAGGTAGGTGGTCAAAGGAAGTATTGGCTGCTGGGAGAAGTTTTGAGGTGGGTTCAGCAGGTACTTCTTGAGCTTTGAAGGACACCAGAGACAAGCAGATGCCAAAGGATTCAGGTTTTGTTTTCTCTCCCTACAAGAACTGCTGAAGAGGGTTTCATGAGTGGGGCGAGTGAGTACATCAGCCTGGCATGCTGATGCACTCTGGGACTGAATTCCCTTCCAAGGGCCATGGGAGAATGCTCCCCCAGGATGATGCCTGCCCAAGTCCTACGTGATCTAGAAACCCTTGGGCAGAGAGAGACTGACAAGCCCCCCTTCCTTTCCCAGGCCAGCTGTTCCTTTGGCCACATCTCCTTCGATGGCTCCTTTCTCCCCATCTGCTCTCCCACTTCCACAATCCACCTGCCTGTCCCAGCACATGGCAGCCAGGTTCTAGGTGTGATAAGCAGGACGGCGGTTTGGCTCTGCAGAGGAGTCTCAGACTGGCTCCTTCCACTGAGCAGTGGCCACAAAGCACTTTTCCTCGCACTGGGGCCTCTTGGGCCATTTCTCATCCCTTACCATGAGGAAACAGATGGGTTTCAAGGAAGTGAAGAGCCATATAGGCAGACAGGGGAGGGAGTCGTCTCTCACTTCTCGGTAATAAAAGGTCTCATTTCCTTTAAGAGGTCAATGTGTGTCTTCTCTTTCCCAACCCCTGGGCCATTTTTCTTATTTGCCACATCTTACATAAGTCAAGAAATTTCCAGCTGAGCTTTGGACTTCAGGATTACCTAATTGGTCTCTCCTTATATGCTGTTCTTTCTATATCTCCATGTAGTCCTGCTTCTCTGACATGAAGCCTAAAGGTAGTGTTTTCAGGGAATGATCCAGGTTCAGCTTGTGGCAACACTATGACCTTTTACTCATTTTCTATAGCAATGACTTTTTCCAATAATGTATCTGTTAATTAAAAAAAAAAAAAAAAGGTTTATACTCTGCATTTTAGGCACACATATACCAGAAATAATTTAAAAAGTGAATTTAGGGGGCAGCTAGGTGCCTAAATGGATTTAGAACCTGACCCAGAGATGGGAGGTTCTGGGTTCAAATATAGCCTCAAATACTTCCTAGCTCCGTCATCTTGGTCAAGTCACTTAACTCCAATTGCCTAACCCTTACCATTCATTTGGCTTGGAACCAAAATACAGTATTGATTCCAAGATGTAAAGTGGGGGTTTAAAAAATGAATTTAGTTTAGTTTTTTTTTTAATCCAGATATTTCTAGCTTAGGGAGAAAATTGTCCAAAAGCATCCTGTTTTCATCAGTAATAATAATAATAATAATAATAATAATAATAATAATAATAATAATATAACAACAACAACAACAACTCACATTCATCTAGCTTTAAGGTCTGCACATGCTCTTCAGATATGATCTCATTGGACCCTCAGGGCAATTATGTGAGGGAGGTACTAGTATTATCCCCATTTTACAGATGAGGAGATTGAGGCAAACAGAGGGGAAATGATTTGCCCAGGATCACAGGGCCAGTAAGCATCTGAGGTAGGACTTGAACTCATGTCTTCCTGATTCC
>NC_058132.1:647069717-647093062 GCF_016433145.1 Gracilinanus agilis | reverse complement strand
CTGTCTCCCCCCCCCCCATTTCTCTGTCTGTCTGTCTGTCTGTCTGTCTCTCTCTCTCTCACACACACACACACACACACACACACACACACACACGATTAGAATAATATAAGGAAAGACTGCATGGAGGAGTGGCTAAGAATACGAAGCAGACTGACAGAATGGGCTGTGCCGCTGTCCCTGGCTCTGTGACTTATCTCTCCCCTTCTCTCCCCTTCTCTGTCTTCTATCTGCTTCTCATCGAAGCCCTTCTGAGACTGAGCAGGTGTGAGTCATGGGAAGGGGACGTTTCTTTCTGCTTCTCAGTTTCCCTGCCAGTAAAATGAGGCGGTTGGATTAGATGGATGCTCAGGTCCCTCCCAGCTCCTAATTTGTAAGCAAAAATGTGTTTCAGGAAAGATCAAGGACTCATCTCCGTATCTGATGTGATTGAACGTAGAATTAATCTTAAAGCTTTTGTTTTTGGCTCCCAACAAGGACTGTGTGAATGCTTCCAGGTTGATTGATTTCATGGGAAGAGGGAATTCCTAAGCCAGGGAATTTAGAGTTCCATGCTTGACATTCTGACATCAAGAAGAATCATGTAGCGGCAGCTGGGGGCACACTCAGTAGGGTGCCAAGTCTCGAGTTGGAGGAACTGGCTTCAAATCTGGCCTCAGAGTCTTCCCAGCTTTGTGACCCTGGGCAAGTCATTTAACCCCATTTGTCTAGAATTGTTAGTAGTATAGAAAGTAAAGGTTAAAAAAAAAGTCATCATTTAATGTTATTGGCCAGAGAGTTCTTGCACATTTATTTTCCCGGGGCAGCATCTTCCATTCTTTCCTTCCTCTGTCCCTGTGGCTTTTTCAGGGAAGTTAGGTCTGCTTAAAGGTTCCTGACATACCACTCAGCACTTTTTGAGTGTTGAAGTGATCCTATGGATTTGGTGCTTTGTTGGGTCATGGCAGTAGTTTGAGCCACCCAAATGACACTTATTTCAGCTATTCCATGAAGAGGAAAAAAAGAGAATTTTTAATTTGTCATTTTAATTTTAATAAATTTTCACATAAGTTTTCCAAAGTTTTATTATCCATCTTGTCTCCTTCCCTTCCTCTCTTCCCCCTCTAAGAGCTGACAAGCACTTCAATTCAGGTTATACACTTGTTTTTTTTTTTTTTTTAATTTTTTTTTTTTAACTTTTTAAACCCTTGTACTTCGGTGTATTGTCTCATAGGTGGAAGAGTGGTAAGGTTGGGCAATGGGGGTCAAGTGACTTGCCCAGGGTCACACAGCTGGGAAGTGGCTGAGGCCGGATTTGAACCCAGGACCTCCCGTCTCTAGGCCTGGCTCTCAATCCACTGAGCTACCCAGCTGCCCCCTATACACTTATTTTTTAAGCTAATAATCTTATAGAATCAAAACCCCAAAACATATACCCAGATAAACAAGTGATAAATCATATGTTTTCATCTGCATTTCTATCCCAACAGTTCTTTCTCTGGAGGTAGAGAGCATGTTTTTCATAATTCCCTCAGAATTGTCCTGGATCATTGTATTGCTGTTAGTAGCAAAATCTGTCCCTTTTGATCATTCCACAATACTGCAGGGTGCTGTGTCCAATGTTCTCCTGGTTCTGCTGACTTCACTCTGTATCAGTTCACAGAGCTCTTTCCAGCTCTTTGTGAAATCATCTTGTTCATCATTCCTTATAGCACAATAGTATTCCATTACCACCATGTACCTCAATTTGTTCTACTATTTCCCAATTGAGGGACATTTCTTCAGTTCCCAATTTTTTTTTTTTTTTAAATCCTCACCTTCCCTCCCGGAGTCCATACTGTGTATGGGCTCCAAGGCAGAAGAGTGGTAAGGGTAGGCAATGGGGGTCAAGTGACTTGCCCAGGGTCACACAGCTAGGAAGTGTCTAAGGTCAGATTTGAACCCAGGACCTCCTGTCTCTAGGCCTGGCTCTCAATCCACTGAGCTCCCCAGCTGCCCCCAGTTCCTAATTTTTTTTTTTTTTTTGCCACCACAAAGAAAGCAGCTATGAATATTTTTGTACAAACAGGTCCTTTCCCATTTTGTTTTAATCACTTTCGGATACAGACCCAGTACTGGTATTACTGGACCAGAAACTATGTATTCTTTTATAGCCATTTGGGCATAATTCCAAATTGCCCTCCAGAATGGCTGAATCAGTTCACAACTCTACCAGCAATGCTTTATTTAGTGTCCCAGCTTTGCCACACCCCCTCCAACATTTTTCATTTTCCTTTGCTGTCATATTGGCCAGTCTGATAGGTGTGAGGTGGTACCTCAAAGTTGTTTTAAATTGCATTTCTCTAATCAAGAGGAATTTAGAACATTTTTGCGTGATTATTGATAGTTTTACTTTCTTTATCTGACAATTGCCTATTCATATCCTTTGATCATTTATCAATTGGGGAATGACTTCGGTTCTCATAAATTTGACTTAGTTCTTCATATACTTGAGAAATTAGATCTTTATCAGAGAAATTTGTTATAAAATTTTTTCCCCAGCTTTTTATTTCCCCTTCTAATCTTGGTTACATGGCTTTTGTTTGTATGAAAAACCTTTTAACTTAATATAATCAAAATTATGCATTTTACAACTTGTAATGTTCCTTTATCTCTTGTTTGGTTATAAATTCTTCCCCTCTCCATAGACCCAACAGATAAACTATTCTATTTTCCCCTATTTTCTCTTACATTTTCTTCTGATACCGACCCATGGCAATGAGTTGGCATTTCACCCTCCGACTCTGGATGGGCATTCAGTAGATGGCTCTTCTTCCCCCATTGTGGTGCCAACTCAAAGTCAGTCCTTTGTGCCCAGATGTGGAAACTGCCCAGAGAAAAACCAAAGAGGAGAGACGTTGAGTAAATGGAGGAAATTTTAGTTTTCCTGCTTTTTAAAAAAACAACAGGGGAGCAGCTGGGTAGCTCAGTGGATTGAGAGTCAGGCCTAGAGACGGGAGGTCCTAGGTTCAAATCCAGCCTCAGACACTTCCCAGCTGTGTGACCCTGGGCAAGTCACTTGACCCCCATTGCCCACCCTGACCACTCTTCCACCTATAAATTAATACACAGAAGTTAAGGGTTTAAAATTTAAAAAAAAAAAAGTAAAAACAAAACAAAACAAACAAAAAAAAACAACAACCACAAATTTGTTTTCTTTTCCTTGTTGGTATTGATGTTGAAGAAGTATGATTTTTTTTTTTTTTATAAACCCTTGTACTTTGGCATATTGTCTCATAGGTGGGAGATTGGTAAGGGTGGGCCATGGGGGTCAAGTGACTTGCCCAGGGTCACACAGCTGGGAAGTGGCTGAGGCCGGGCTTGAACCCAGGACCTCCCATCTCTAGTCCTGCCTCTCACTCCACTGAGCTACCCAGCTGCCCCCAAGAAGTATGTATATGTGTGTGTATAAAATGCCCATTGCAACATTAAGAACAGATAACAACAAGAATAGTTAAAAGCTTCTATAGTGTTTGAAGATTTACTCATTACTTTCTGGGCGTTATCTCATGTGGATCCCACAAGAGCTCTTTGATGTGGGAACTCTGGGTATTCCTATCCCCAGTTCACAGGTCAGATAAATGGGGTCAGAGGGAATGACTTCCCTGCTTACTTTTATGTCACAGAATCCCTCCATTCTGGTAAGATGCAGCTCAGGTACCGTCTTTTGCATGTCTTCCCTTCCCAATCTCTCATGCCCTTCCTTCTCAAACACCTTCTTCAATTATATTTTTATGTGTGAGTGTATATGTGTGAACTGTGTATTTAAGCTACCAAAGCTTAAAATTGTCCCAAGACTTTGAGGTCGCCCCATCCTTGAGCCTCCCTTGAGAATATAAGCTTCTTGGGAGCAGGGCTTGTTTGCTCCTTTGTCCTTGCAGCTTTGGTGCTTGGCACACAGTTGGTGCTTAACAAATACGCGTGGATTTATTGTGTTGTCGTTGAAACTTCTATTCGAACTTGTTTTTTCCTCAGTCCAAATGAATACATATTTATAAAACATGTTGCAAACCTTAATATGCTATAGAAATGTTGTTGTTGTTGTTGTTGTTGTTGTTGTTGTTGTTGTCATCCTTGTCAGCTGAATGGGAGAACTGAGAAGAGAATACTAAAATTAGACTCGTTCTTTTTGGAAAGTTCAAGAGAAGAGCCAGCCTGCAGAACAGTTTATACTTTTACCAAAGTACTGAAGAAGGAGGGAGGGGTCCCTCTTTAAATGGAACATCTGGCATCATGGGAGTTTTCCTGGCCAGTTTGGCACAGCCAAACTTTTGTAAAAGAGCTTAAGTTGTGAAAAAACATTTAAAATGCAGAGGGGGGAAATTGTAAAAAGAGTAGAGTTTTTCCATCAGGTAAATGTCGAATTTCTTGGGCAACAGTCCAGTGGTTTGTCCCAGAGAATAAAACTGAGGGAGAGAAACGTTTTTTCTTCTCTTTACTAAACAGAAGAGGAAATGAAATACTATTTCATGCATTTTTTCTTTTTTTGCTTTTCTTTCAATGATATCCATCTTCTGGAAGATAATATTAATTTCTTTTTTTTTTTCCTCTGACTAGTAAAAAGGCAATCAGCTGGCACAGAGATGCTACAGCTGTAACCTTGCTCAAATATCCCCATAACACCCCCGAATTGGCCCCAGCCAACTCTTTGAAGTTTGAAAAACATGTCACTTTTAACACTCACTTTCTGTCAAGGCTTGTTAGAGTCTACTGACTGTTTTTCGGCATTTCTTTTGATTATTACTCAAAAATCATTTCCCCCAAACAGGAGAAGTATTTAGTTCCTGAGTCACTGGAAACCATCTGTTCCCAGGCATCAGCCAGAACTCTATCACCCAGCGAGCCTGTGTGTTTGGCTTGGAGGGTTACCATCGGAGGCAAAGGAAAGAGACCTGTCCTTAGAATGGTTGGGAAGTACGCTATCAGGGGTGTTGTGTGAATGGAAGTCTCAGTGAGGCATGAAACATTAGGAGCTGTGTGAGAAATGCAAAGTAATCCAGGTTGTCCCTCTCTTGAAAACTGAGGAAAACAGTCCTAACAAGGAACTAGGATGCTTGGAGGGATCCCGGATCCCTTGGGTGCTTGGAGGGGTCCCGGATCCCTTGGGTGCTTGGAGGGGTCCCGGATCCCTTGGGTGCTTGGAGGGATCCCGGATCCCTTGGATGCTTGGAGGGATCCTAGATCCCTTGGGTGCTTAGAGAGATTCAGGATCCCTTACATAATTGGGAGAGATCCTATATCTCTTAGATGCTTGGAGGGATCCTACATCCCTTAGATATTTAGAGAGATTCTAGATCCCTTAGATGCTTGGAGAGACTCTATATCTCTTAGATGTTTGGAGAGATACTGGACCTCTTGGATGCTTCCCTCTGATGCTTGGAGGGATCTTAGTCTTCAAAGGTGTCAGCTGAGGACTTGTAGACATTGCTCAGTGGGGATAGGGAGCAATAAAGATGTGCCAGGACACCGGCAGCCTCTTGGTTTGGGGGTAGGAAGTATGTTTTCATTTGTGGCTTCTTTTTTTAAGTCTTATTAAGCAGAGATGAAATGATTTGCCCATATTTATTTGCCAGTTGCCTTCCCCCAGTAGAATGTGAGTCCTTTGATGGCATGGACTATTTTTTGCTTTCCTTTGTACCCCAGCCCTTAGCACAGTGCCTGACTTGTTGTAATTGCTGACTCCTCAGAAAATCTGTGCTCCAGTCAGATACTAAAACAAAAACAGACTGTTTCCTCCTGTGTTCTGTAAGTGATCTCTGTCTGATAACAACATGCTGCCTTGTGAGAATGGAAGGTGGCCACAGACCCCACTGGTGAACCATGAACACAAGTGACATTGCAGGCCACTGAGTGTTTCAGAAGGGCGATCCTGGGAATACAAAACCCAGAACCAATGACTCCTGGGCTTAAGGAGCATCCATTCTCCTGGAGGAAAGGTGTAGCCTGTACAAGAATAAAGAAGCAGAAAGTGTAGGCAAACTTCGCTTGTTCTGTCCCTCTCCTCAGCCCCCAGATTTTCCTGTTTGTTGCCCTCATCCTCTTCCCAATAAAGCAAAAAAGAGAGAAACAATGATACAGCATGTTACTTGTCACCCATGAACAGATGAATGGCATATCTCTTAAGAGATTGTCACTTGGGGGCAGCTGGGTAGCTCAGTGGAGTGAGAGTCAGGCCTAGAGATGGGAGGTCCTAGGTTCAAATCCAGCCTCAGACACTTCCCAGCTGTGTGACCCTGGGCAAGTCACTTGACCCCCATGGCCCATCCTTACCACTCTTCCACCTAGGATCCAATACACAGAAGTTAAGGGTTTAAAAAAAATAGAGATTGTTACTTAAAAAAAGAACCATGATATTGAGAATTGATGGAATCTTGGAAGACTATACAGGTTTTGGTCATTGACTCTACATCTAGAAGTCCTTTCTTTTTTTTTTTTTTCAGCTCTAATTCTGAGCTAATCTCTTTCTGAAATTTTTCATCCAGTTTGTATTTGCATGTTTTCTCCCCTCTTATATGCTTTTCTCCTTATTGGTTCCTCCAGTGACTAGCACAGGGCTTGGCACAAAGTAGGAGAAGGGAAGGCTATAAGCATTTATTAAGCACTTAAGATGTGCCAAGCATTTTGCTAAGTGCCTTATTAATATCTCATTTGAACCTCCCAACAACTCTGGGTGATAGCTCTATTATCCTCTCCATTTTTACAGTTGAGCAAACTGAGGCAGAGGTTGGAAGAGCTTAATAAGTGCCAGTTGAATGACCAAGTAGCTGGCTGACTTGCCAATTGGCTGCCTGCATATGTGAACCAAGCTGGACAAAGATATAGAGACTCCATTGAAATTGTGGGGAGAAAATGGGCGAGGGGCCGTCCAATGTGCCCGCCTGAATGGTTTTGTCATGAGCCATCCCACGTATCAGACTTTCTGTTAACTGAGTCACCATTTTGCTTCTGGTTATGAGTCCTTCTGCTAACTGAGAAGCTCTAGACACAGACCTGCTCTTCCCAGCCATCTGACTGACCGTGGGATTTAGGACTGGAAGGGGCATTCGAGGCTGGAGAGTTCTTGACCTTTTTCATCTTGCATCTCTTGGGGATTCATTGCTGTGCAGCCTGGGGCCCTGTCTCTGAATTATGTTGTTTTTGTTTTTAATACTTACCTTCTGTCTTTGAGTCAATACTGCGTATTGGTTCTAAGGCAGAAGAGTGGTAATGGCTAGGCGATGGGGGTTAAGTGACTTACCCAGGGTCACACAGTTAGGAAGGGTCTGAGGCCAGAATTGAACCCAGGACCTCCCATATCCAGGCCTGGCTCTCAATCTGCTTAGTCACCCAACTGCCCCCTGAATTATGTTTTAAGACACATACAATTTTACTGAAGAGTTACCCCAAGAAATGGAAAGCACACTGACCCCTGGTAAAGACCTGCCAACCTCTTCCACTTCCCTCATCTTATCATGGAGATACCAAGACTTAAAGTGGTTCTGACAACTGACCCGGACCACCCAGGTGTCTGCCTCCAAAGCCAGTGATTTTTCTTCCTGTTTGCACGAGGCAGTGGCTCATTCCAGCGTGTTTAAGAGGCATAAGTGGGCAGTGAACAGTGGAAAACCACCGGCTAGTAGAGTCCAGGTTTAGAAACAAGAATCTGATGTGTCCTTCGTGAATTCCTCCCCGGACAAAATGATCAGGGATTATAATGCTTTTGTTAATCTAATGTTCCATTTCGCTGACAGTTGCCTTGGATACCATATTAATTTTCAAAAACACTCTGTAACAGAGGCTAATTGGAGGGGCAATGGCTCCATCTCCAGTGCTGTTATGGGCCTCGTGGCCCGGCCCGAGTGGAGGTGCCATCATTTCAATTTCTGTGCAGCGGGCAAATAGACAGATTATGTTGGGAGGGTAATTGAGTATCTCGGTGATTAGAGAGGGTGTGTGGGAGAGGAAGGGGGAAAGGACTGAGCACAAGGTCAGCCTTTCTGCTTATTGCTAAGAAGGAGAGGGGAAAGGAACAAGACAGAGACCTGGGGCGGGGATAGAGAGACGCAGAGAGGCAGAGACAGATACACAGAGGCGGAGATGCAGAGAGATAGACAGAGCAAGACTGACAGAGAGACAGACAGAGAAAGATAGACAGAAACAGACACACACACACACACACACACACACACACACACACACACACACACAGAATGAGACAGAAAGAGACAGAGACACAGAAAGACAGAGCAAGATTGACAGAGAGCCAGAGCCAGAGAGACAAACACAGCAAGATAGAGAGACAGACACCCAGAGAGAGACAGAGATGCAGAGAGACCGACAGAGCAAGATTGACAGAGAGACAGACACCCACAAAGAGACACGTACAGGATACATACACAAGTAGAAAGTCAGAGAGGCATAAAGATAAGGATGAGGCAAACAGATAATATTCCTGCTGTGCCTGAGATGGTGAAAACCAGAAGATTCTCCAGTGACCTTTCCAGGAGCTACATTAGTGGGTCCTGCCAGACTTGGGTCTGACCCTGTTAGCCTCCCTCCCTCCCCTGAGGTGTGACTCTCAGAAATGATTGTTTTTTCTCCCATTTGCTCAGGGCTGAGCCCCTAATGTCTGGAGAGGACAACCGTCTTGTATTCATAGCTCCATGAATAATAAATGTCACCACCAAGCAGAATTTGGTTCTGAATGGGTATCTTGACATTAGCTTGAGTTTTGGTGCCCACCTGAATTACGTGGTGGCTCATCCATCTCGTAACGTTTCCTCCTCGTACCTAAGAATCCAGCCTTATCCACATGCACAGCTCTCAAATTGAAAGGATAAAAATGAATCCTTTATGGCGGATTCTGTATGGGAGCCTTAGGGTCATAAATTGTCATCAATGGGTAATATTACCAAAATGTAGGTATTCCTACTTTCTAGCTTGCGTTCTATTTCATAACATTTTGCATTAAGTGGCGTTAGATTCAGACATCAAAAAGTCAGAGTTCTGTGGGACCTTAAGCTCACCCATCGCCACCTGGGTGAGGAGCAAGGTTACCCAAAGGGTTAAAGAAATCTTGAAAATCAAGCTCTAGGCATGTGGAAGAGTGGCAGGGCAGAAGGGACTGAAGAGCAGAGTGTGAAGAATGAGAGAGATAGAAGAGAGAAGAAAGATACATTCCAGCTTTCTCTTCTCATTTTTGCTCCTTCAGCTTATCCACTTGGTGCCACCATTTCTAAGGCAGCATTGTCATCTTTGGGTGGAAAGCCTTTGCCCAATGTGCCATGGGCTCCGGTTCATACTGCTGACTCCAGCCTCTTCCCCTACATTTTCCTTTGACATGCATAGCTGAGGTTAAGGAATTTGTGCCTCGTGGGTTTGAGGTTTCATCAAGAGAGAAAGAAGGAACTGATGAGAATTCACTGAGGAACTATTTTTGGCATACAAATTCCCTTTTCTTCCCCCCTTTGAAATGGCAGTGGAACAACCCATTACAGACTGCCTTAGAGTGGAGCCCTTGGTGGCTACACAGCAGTTAGGACTCAGCTAAAAATAGGACATTGTTATTTGTTCAAGATGTATATGACTTCCTCTCTTGGTTCCTTTCCCTTACAACATTGAGTCAGTACACAGAAATGTTTAGCATAGAGTTACTGGCCAGTCTTACGGTGTGATTCAATGGGTTGGATGCCCATACCTGGCTACGCTCTTCAGAAGCTTCCATCCACCAACGAGCTCTCCATTTTTATAATTTCAGTCTTCTCCATGTCTTCTCAACCCAGGCAGTGTGCCTTCCCCATGAGGTATGGCCAAGGCACTGGAGACCTTTAGTTTGGAAGATAACTCTTGTATGGCCTTTGAAGCCTTGGCCTGGCCACCTTTTGCCTTTCTATCTTTGTACTCATTGAATCATGTTTTCCAGATCTATATCTATATCTATATCTATATCTATATCTATATCTATATCTATATCTATGTCTATGTCTATGTCTATGTCTATGTCTATGTCTATGTCTATGTCTATGTCTATGTCTATGTCTATACCTATGTCTATGTCTATGTCTGTCTATATCTATGTCTATGTTTATGTCTATGTCTATGTCTATGTCTATGTCTATATCTATATCTATATCTATATCCATATCTATATCTATATCTATGTCTATATCTATATCTATATCTATGTCTATATCTATGTCTATACCTATGTCTATGTCTATGTCTATATCTATATCTATATCTATGTCTATATCTATATCTATGTCTATACCTATGTCTATGACTATGTCTATATCTATATCTATATCATCTATATCTATATCATTGTTGATTTTTTCTTTAGCTCTCAAGGTCTGTGTTTTTTCACCCGTTGTGAATTCTGCCTTTCACTCTTGGCCTCATCTGCCATGTTGGTTCTTCTTCAAGAGGAGCCATTCCATGATTTACAACCATGGATAGCCTATGAGTATTAGTGATTATTTTAGTATTATTTTATTAGTAGAATAAGCAGTGGGAGATCATTGGCAGGCAGTTGGATTCACTGGAAAAAGGCCATCTTGGCAGTTCATGAACCACCGTTCAAATTCTGCATCTGGACCTTACAAGCTATTTGACTTTGGCCAAGTTATTTTGACCTCTCTGGGACTTTGTTTTCTTCCTTCTAAAAAGATAGCGATTGACTGGATGGCTTCAAAGGCCCTTCTTGTTCCAGTCTGCGACTGTCTGACACCTCTGTGCCTCTGCGGTGCTCTGGCGGCTCTCAGGTGCCGTTGTTCTGTCCGGGGACATCTCCCGACGGGCCCAGTCGCTCTGGAGCGGTCATGGGGACGAGCCTTGCCTAGGCCCAGGAAGCTTAGCCCTAGTGGGCCCTTGGCTATAAGGAATCCACTGGAGCTGGGCGTGCCACAAGATGGAATCAAGGCTGCCTAGTGACGGGAGGGAAACTCATATAGACTGGAAATATTTGGGTGGAGGCATCAGAAGGAAAAGGAGTTAAAGGCAGCCGAGCCTGGGGACCTTATTGAGCAAACCCTGACTGTGCTGCTGTGGCTGCCGTGGGAGAGAGTGGAGGGCCAGCCTGCGGGGTGGCCTGATGGCCAAGTGGGTTTATCTCTCCTGGCCTGCTTCCTGTGTGGCCCTGGAGAAGTCACTTGATCTCCCTCCTCCTCAGCTCTCCCGCCTTTAAAATGAAGGACGCAGGGGTCTCTCCAGCCCCCTGCAGCATTCTAGAGCCTTCCGTCCCTGCCTTTTCCTCTCTTTCAGTCTCTCTCTTCCTCTTTCCCCCTTTTCTCTCTCTGTCTTTCTCTCTCTGCCTCTCCGCCTCTCTCTGTTTCTCTGTGTGTCTCTCTCTCTAGTCTGACAAGTTACTGAGGGTAGCAAATCGCCTCAAAATTGTTTTCCCCATTTTGGACCATAATCCCATGTTCCAACATCTTGATAAATTAACCTAAAATTTAACAAAAAGACCAAATAAAAACACAAGAATACATCCTCAGTAGACTAGCTAAAAGCATCCATGGCTTCTCCAGGCTGGTGCCTTCTTTTCTGTCTTTATCTCTGACCTTCCGGTGAAGAACTTCACGGTTCACCTAAGCTCCTTGGATGAGAGGATCATCCATCTCCATTGTGGTTTTCATTTTTCCTTTTTTTTCCTCGTTTTTTCCCCATTTCCCTCCATTTTTCCATTTCATTTTCCCTCATCCTTACATATGGAAGGAAAACTTTGGACTCTCCGTTGGGTTCAAGGGCCGCCCAGGCTCCCAGCTCTGAAATTCTCCGATTCTTTTCATCCTTGTTTCCTTTAGAGGCTCGTTCCCTGCAGGGTGATCGGGACATCTTCCTGCAGCAGTGAATGAAGGGTACGAGTTCAAATCCCACACGCTTCCCATCAAGGGTTCTAGGGTCTACGGTGGATAAGGAATGGTCAGCCTTATCAGTCATGAGGGGCCAAGGGAGAGGCCACAGCCCTGGTGCCTCGGGTAAGGCGCTCGGCCAGAGAAGTAGCCAGGGCCATGTGGGAAGGGCAGGGCTGCCCCCTTTCAGTGGTCTGTGCCAGAGCCTCAGTGCCATCCTCCTCGCCATGCCCCGAGGGACAAGCGGGCCCAGCCCTCTTATGTGCCCCCCACAGATGGCGACGTGGGAAAAGCCCAGATGAAGCTGGGGATGCTGATGTGATGAGGGTCTCCTGGATACCCTCCTACAAGATAAGATTTTATCACATATGGGATCCTCCTCCAGTAGATGGAAGGGAAAAATAAAGTCTTACTCTGGATAAGTCCTTTACCATTAAGAGCCTCAGTTTCCTCATCTGTAAAATGTCATAAAATAGCTTCTACCTTACTGTTTTCTTGTGAAACTCAAAGGAGATTCTACATGAAATGATCTGCAAGTCTTAAAGCTATTCAAAGAACAGTTGTTCTTGTCGTTGCCATTATTATTATTATTATTATTATTATTATTATCATCATCATCATCATCATCAATCCTTCATTCACATAGTAGCCTTTCAGGTACTTGGTAAAAACTTCCATTTCTCCCCATAAATTTTCTTCTTTCTAGCATAAACCTGCACAGATCCTTCAGATGTTCTCAGATAAAACGGGGAGTCCCCCCCTCCCAATTCCTTTTTCTTTTTTAAATAAATCTTCTCTAGCTATACTCTTTTTTCATCTTTTCTTAAATATGGTACCCCTAACTCTGAACGGTGTTCCTCTGCTCTCAAGCTCGTACTTCTCTACTGATGGCCTTTGAGAGGATTTTTGTTCCAAGGACAAAGGCTTTAGTCCCTTTTCCCTCTCTTCCCCAGACTTTTACAGCTTTCATTCCTTTGCTAATGTCTATTCATCCATCGGTAGGCTATTTTTTAAATCAATAATTTCTTTTGTACACACTGAAAAGTAGGATTCCCTTTCGAGAAATTGAAAGAAGACTGAGACAGCTAAGTTCCTGCTTCTGTATTAGGAATTCTCTCTCCCCGAAGCAAGACGAGGGGTCACAGGATGGGGTGAGGAGCAAACAAGTGGGTGCCATTTTTGGAGTCATCTCCAGAGTAACTGTCTTGGCCTAGGCAGACATTACTTATTAAAAGAGCTTTCAACAGCCACAACACACTAGAAGAAAAGCGGAAAAGGGACAAGATTCTGATAGGTCGTTAAATGCACGAGTTTGGGGAACTGGATCCGGCCTCCTCATGGTTTCTCCTTAAAACTTCTTAGTGGGACCTGCTAGAACATGCCGCCTTCCGTTGGCCGCCATGAACACAGAACCAGTTCTCCAGACCAGGAGGCATCGGATTCAGACCTTCATGAGCAATATTGCAATTTGCAGATGATGTCATTCCCACTGGATCATGGCACAGAATAATGGCACCGCCTCCATGAGGCTATTTGCCCAAGATCCAAACCAAAGTGGGTCAAGAGTCTCGTTCAGAATTGAACATGCAGATTGAAGGTGGTTCTGCTAATCTCTCCATATATTTTCGGCAGACCTTGTAGAAGGACCTGAGCTTGACCAGGAAGAGAAGAGAAGGTTCATCTGCATTTGAGAAATGTCCTTTCACAAAAACTTACTTTTTTGGCATTACTCTTCTCTTGGTCAGAAGATTCTTCTGCAAAACCTGAACGTATTATTGTCTCCAAGAATCAGAATTGCAGCTGATGATGGTGGCAGTGAAGAGACACTCAGTTAGTGCAAATGGGAATGGCTGGCATATAGGAAGTTGTAAAGAAGATACAGTTAAGGTCTTATATGAATGGAAAAGGAAGTGAGGCATTTATGTAGTTCAAGCTGGGGATACCAGAAGGATAAGGAATAAGACTACACTTTTATCCACAAAATGTTAGAAGACCTAAAGGAAAAATGTTTAGGTCTTCAGACATGGCCAAAGATTGTATAAACCGAGATGATAGTTCCATTGGGAACCTCTCCCTGTGATGCAATCCCAGATGCACCAAATAGCAAAATAAGATTCCATTTTTTTTTTCAATTTCTGACTTCTATGTCACCCTCCTGAATCTCTGAACTTATGTTCCACTAAGACCCTAAATTCTTCTTCTTAAGGATTATTTTCTCCCTTTTTACAATTCCCATCATCATGGACTTCAAACCTTATTGAACTTTTTAATACATATACTAAAATTTCCATCTTTTTATTTTAGCTCCTGTTTTCCTCAGCTTACTGTTCCATTCAGTGTCCCCCTTTTTTTAAAAATTTTTTTTAAACCCTAATATCTTTTTTATATATATCATTCTATATTAATTTTTATTTGTTACAGGGCTAGGCAATGGGGGTTAAATGACTTGCCCAGGGTCACACAGCTGGGAAGTGTCTGAGGTCAGATTTGAACCTAGGACCTCCCGTCTCTAGGCCTGGCTCTCAATCCCCTGAGCCATCCAGCTGCCTCCGTCCCCCTTTTTTAGAAATAGATTCTGTCATCGAGTATGCTGCTTTTCCCTCTCAGCTTCATTCATTTTGAAAAATACATTGTTGTTCTCATTTTGAAATCACTAGTCTTCCATATTTAATTGCTTTTCTAAAACATCCTTTACTCAGTAATACAAGGAAATTGTACCTCTATTCCACTACCTAACATCTTGAGAGGAAAGTTTGGATTCTCATTTTCTAGATAGGGCTACGTGGGTGTTGAGAGGCCTAAGTGCTTGGCCTTTCAACATGTTCTTTTGCAATATCTGCGTATATTTCTGGGCTTTAATCGTGATAATATTCTCTGTCTGATGACTTACTTTGCTCAGTCTGTCCCCTGATGGAGCAGTAATCTCCTTAAGTACAGAAATTATCTGTCTGAGCTGTTTCACAAAGAAAGGACCGTGTGCATCAAGAAAATGCCAACTACTTCAAAGCTCATGGGGATGAATGGGGATGACCAGGCCCAGGCTTCCAAATGGGCCATTTGGGGCTCTTTGGATGGGGCTGACTCCTGCCTCACCCTTGAGTAGGGCTTTGAAACTTGCCCACAAAGTCCTTTGTTCCCTACTGCCCGGAAATCCAAAGCCTTTTGGCAACTATATGAGCTGCTAGACTTGCCTCCATACTAAGGCTGGGAGGGACGATTTTAAAATTAGAAGATGGTGTTCATAACTCATTATCCTAGGACATTGCCTTGACAGCATGAGGTCCAAACCCCTTATTTTACGATTGGGGAAACTGAGGGATAGAAAAGCCAAAGGATAATGGATCTAGAATTCAAAGGGACCTTGAAATTCATCTAGTTCAATTCCTTCATTTTGGAGATGGGTAAACTGAGGCCTGGATTTGAACTCAGGTCCTTCTTACTTCAAGCTCAGGGCACTATCCATTGGACCTCCTTGCTGTGCCTAGGTTTTTATAGAGAGCAGGCTTGAATTCTTGTTGTCTCTGCCCACAGAGCCTACTGTGGTAAGCAGACTGAATATGGACTCAGGGCTGTCGAGTGTGTGTGTTTACCCTGGACCAGTGTGGGCTCATCTCATCATCTTCCTCCCCTTGGGCGGATGGATTCTTTCCTCACCAAGAATACCTTTTAGAAGCCCATTTCCAAGTTGGCGAATGTTGGTTTTGGGGAAATGTTACCATCACAGCTGCTCTTCACAATTCACTAGAGATTCCAACTTTGACGAAACACCCCATCCTGGGAAGGCACTGCTGTTCCCTTTTTTGGCTTCTCGTGGAAAGCAAGCTGAGAAAAATCTCCCTGCCATTCCCTCTCGCTGCAGTATGGCAGCCTCTCCAGAGGCAGTATTTTGGTAGACACTTAGCATTCCAGAACCCTCGGCTTTCCATTCCCCATTTCCAGCTGAGATTGGAGTAAAAGAGGTAGAATACTGACTGCCAACTCACAACTCGGAGAGGGAGGAGGAAGAAGTGTGCTTCTCTTCTCCTGAGCTGTGCATTCTCCATTTCTGCCTCAACGTCGGAGTCTTTCAGAGTTTGCAGTCCTTCTCTTCCCTATTTATCCGGATGGAAGGTGTTGGAGAAAGAAGCATAGACCCAGAGTCAAAAGAAACAATTAGTGACCTCGCTGTGGTCACTCTGCTGAGGGGCATCGCTCCGGTCCCCTTCTTTCTCTGGTCTTCCCTTGTACCATTTCAGGGATGGATAAAATTATCCCTTGTCACTCTTTGAGCTTATGTCTCACCTCTGAAGTCTCAGCATTGCTTCCTTTCATTTTGAGCAATCCTGGAAATGGAAATCTCTGTAAATCTTCATGCATATGTAAAATGTGGCAGGGAATTCTGGTCTCTCTAGATGGCAAACCTCTCCACCTCCTTGAATCTGCCGCTCTCCTGACAGAGTATAATTCTTAGCTGGAAGGAAGCTCTAGACTTCTCCATTCTTTTGGCCATTAGGATAGATATCCTTCATCTAGTTCCAGTTTATAAGGTTGTAGATAATAGATGGAAGGGACCTCCAAAGCCACCTAATCCAGTCCCTTTGTTTTATAAGTGGAGAAACTGAGTCTAAGAGAGGTTAAGTGACTTGCCCAATTTCACACAGGTAGTAAGAAGCATTACTAGGATTTCCTGAATGTGAGCTTAGGCTCTCTACCTCTAAATCTAGTTATTTTCCACTGTCCCTACACTGTTTCCCATAAACTAAATTATACATTAGAATCCTAGAGCTGAAGGGAACTCTAAATTTAATCTTCTGTCTCACTGGATCAGTGACCCACTTGATTCTAGACAAGTGGCTTTCTGGGTTCTCCATGCCTTCCACCTGGCAAGGTACTACATTCCATCTGGCAACAGATATCATTTTGACGTTCTTCCACATGTTCTTCTCATTCTCACATGGCTGTACGATGATGGGACTTCTCCAATGGCTCCACCATATTGGAGGAACTCATTCTAGAGAAAAGCCATGATCCTTTAAGGTCTAGTAGACTTTGATTCTCATGCTTTATTACCACCTCAGCCCTCAGAATGTAGGTGGAAACACGATTTCCAATGCCAACATTAAAGGAGGGGCCCCAGGACCAAACAACCTCTCATTCCCTATCTCTCTACACTTCTCTGGGTCTTCTCTGACTTCCACCTTCTCCTGTCGTTTGGAGCCTCCTTTCTTGTTTTCGTGTGTTGTCTTTTCCCGTCAGATATCAGGTTGTAAGCACCTTGAAAGCAGGGATTATCCTTCTTTTTTATGTTTCCCCAGTTCTTAGCCTTAGTGCTTGGCATGTAGTAGGCACTTAAATGTTTATTGACCAAATGACTGGCCATTTAGTGTATTTGAACTATTCCTCCAGATGTCTTCTCTCTCTCAATGTTCTCCTTCAGTTGCACAAATCTATGTACTCTCATGAGGACCTCCCATCCGTGTCTACTAGTCTGGAATCACTTGGGCATAATTTTCTCTCAATTTGCCAGCACTTGTGATCAACTAATAAATAATGCTCGTTCAGGGTCACTTTTGGGCAGCCCAGCTCTAGGAGGCATGAAGAAGTGCAGAGCGTTCAGAAAATGGCAGCCTGGGTAGTCGGGAAAGTGACTGAGTTCAGTCTGGAGAAGATAATACTCACAGAGGTCTGAGAATGAACGCGATTTCCAAGTACTTGAAGATTTTTGGCCCCCACAGACAGAGAGAGGAGTATGGGGCAGGAGTTTTGTAAGGAAAATTCAGGATTGGGGTGTGTGTGTGTGTGTGTGTGTGTGTGTGTGTGTGTGTGTGTGTGTGTAAGAAACACCCAACAACCAACTTCCTAACCGTGAGATCTGTCCAGAAGGGGAATAGGGAACATCTTGATATATGATATGATAACATGTCATATATAGTATAATATATGTTACACATGGGTGTATGTATGCATATATGTATAGATAGATAAAAAGATAGATAGATAAAAAACTTTACCTATGGTTTATTTATTTGTTTTTTATTTTTATTTTTTTAAACCCTCACCTTCCGTCTTGGAGTCAATACTATGTATTGGCTCCAAGGCAGAAGAGTGGTAAGGACCAGGCAATGAGGGTCAAGTGACTTGTCCAGGGTCACACAGCTGGGAAGTGTCTGAGGCCAGATTTGAACCCAGGACCTCCCTTCTCTAGGCCTGGCTCTCAATCCACTGAGCTACCCAACTGCTCCCACTATGATTTTATTGTATGGAGCGATTCCAAATGAGACTTTTCCCAATTCAGGTCAGCACCTATATTCCTAATAATAATATCAACAACAAGAACAACAATAATAAATGCATTTAATAAATGAATATATGTCCTTCCTACCCCCCCTTAAAATGAGTCTCATTAAAGCCTTCTGTTCCTATATCCCTGCCGTTTTTGGTATTGCCTTGTGTCAGACTCAGTCCCTACTTTGAACCAATAGAACCATGTTCCTCTTGCAAGACTGTAGGCACCGGGATCAGCTTTGTTATCAAATTCAATGCCCTGGGACAAAGGCTTTGTCTCCCCACAACCAGTTCTGCCACCAACAAACTGAGCAGCATGTTGTTTTTGATCTATTGAATTTGCTCACTGGTTCTTGCTCCTCCTACAGCAGAGGAATCTTTGGCATTTGGAGTAAGATTATTGATGGGAAAATGTATTTTTTTTCATTGAAAGTGCTTCAAGATCCTTGAAAAAATTGGTAAACTGACCTAAATTTATAAGTGCCCCCTCCGCGGATACGGATACAAAATGCAGTCATTGCTGACCTCAAGGAGTTTGCATTCTTTCGAGGGAGACTGGATAGCTCTCGAGAAGACCATATACAAGGAACAAAAAGGCATTTGGGAGGTGGACTGAGGATTTAGGAAGTCAAAGTGACAGCCTAGACGTCATTCAGAGAAGAAGAGAGCAACCAAAATGGTTTTCTTGACCCGTGCGCCCTCTCTTTTTAGGGGAATCCTGGGAGCAAGACTCTGGAGGAGCGTCGTTCCAGTTTGGATGCAGAGATTGACTCCTTGACCAGCATCCTGGCCGACCTAGAATGTAGCTCCCCTTACAAGCCGAGGTCTCAGCAGGTAGGCATTCAACTATCTCCTTTGTGCCATGTTCTCATTTACCCCAAATCAGTCAACCAGGAGTTCACTGATTGGAAAGAAAGGGAGGAAAACCCCTCGATTTTCCAGCCTTTCAATTTTATTGATTACTTTTCCTCTAGGGGCAAGTGAGCCAAGTCAATGTCTTATATACTATCCACATTCACAGAGAACATTCTAATGACATGAGTAATTGCCTCGGGGGTGATGGCAGGATTCACAGAAGGATCTCAGTCCAGTCTGGGTGGGCTCACGTAGTCTCTTATCCACTTGGTCAACAATATTGTTAGACATTAATGGTGTGGCTCTTTTGTTAACTTTCAGGCTTTGTTCTGTATTTCCAAGAGGTGACCCAGATGGTTTCCCCGTGCTTCCTATTTTTTCTCTAGTCATGCCTTATGTGTCAACCTTTCAGTGCTGACAATTTGGTATTGTCTCCTGCACAACCAGATCCCTTATCCTTTTCTCCATTCATAGTGACTCCCAGTAACCATTCTAGATTCGTCACTGGGCTGCTGGAGAGGTATATTATGGAATAAGGCAACTGAGTCCTTAGCTCAGCATTTCAGCAGGACCAGTGAAAATAGGGAATCTCAGCTGCCTCTAAAAGTAGGCACAGGGTCCTCAGAACTCTCCAGTTAAATGGACCCTCTCTGGAGTAATCTGATTGTTCTGTAGGTGTGTTTCTCACCTCTATTTCAGTGTCTCATTCTTGGCTTGACCCATGATTGTCAAGTGTGTCAGCTGGATAATGTTGGAATGGGAACTGGAAAGAGTTGAAATCCTGACCCCATCTCTACTCTATGACTGAATGAGTCATTTAACCATTTGACTAATGGAGAGGATTGAACCTGGCCCTTCTGCATCACTTGCTGCTACTAATCTATGATCCTTTGTTCTTTCCACTATGTATCTGGGTGGAGGTTCAGTGAAACTCAGTTGTCCTGTCCCCAAATGCTTATCTTCTAAAAGACAATATTTGTTGGCTCAATAAATCCTAACATTTTTTCTTGAGCAATTTCCTCTCCAGTTTTCGATTCAAGTAAACTCCAAAGATGTGCTCTGTGGTCATCATTCCTCATCCCCCTAACAGAGCTTTAATTCATTGAGTCTCTGCCTTCCCGTGCCCCAAGAAATGAGGAGCTTTTATTGAGAACATATCCATTCCCTTTTGGAAGAAATAAACTCATCTCGCACTTAAACCCTTGAAGGTTTGCCATTAACATTGTCAACGCAGAGTCCAGATTTACAGTTTTCATAACTGAATATCGGCAAAGGATATCAGCTCTGGTGTGATCCCCCTCCTTTGGGATAATCGTTTCCTGCCATTCTCTAGAAGAGATACTCTCTCCCACGAAGGAAGCACAGTGAGATCACCGCACTGCTAGTAAAGCTCACTTAAATTAGAACATGCAGGAAATGGCAGGCGGGGAGGGGGGATGTTTTTTCTCCCTATCTGTTCTCTATTTAGGAATTAAAGGAAGATGCTTCCTCACTTTCCTCTTGCCATAGATGGGCGCGGAGGAGTGAAGCAGTTAATGGTGGAGAGTCAACTCTTTCCTTTGAATTATCTCTGCTCTGGTGGATTTGAATTAAATGTGTTAATATTTATTGGCTCACATAATTATATGCTGTAAGGACAATAATTGCACACACACAAAATATTAAAAATTTGTGCCAGGAGATGATGACGTCTGGGTAGAATGTGTCGCGTTGTAATTAAGAGGGACTTGAAAAGTCCTAGAAAGGTTTCCTGTTAATGCATATCTTTGATGTTTCCTTTTTTGATCCACGGAACATTTCAAAAATGGGTGAGTCACCTGACTATTTAAAGACAAGCGAGCTGAGCTAAAATTTCTCATTAGAAAAAACTGGTTATGCTCTAGAACATGCTGTGATGTGCGTTGATGTTATGTGTTCAGTGCTCGGTGCCCGTTTATAGGAAATCTCCCCTGATACTAGGCGCATTGTACAAGAGTTCTGCATCTTCTGAATGGACCAGAGGCTGGAGATCCTTCTCATCAGCCATCACGCCCAAGGTAGTCCAGGACACATACGGGCTTGGGTACCATCTCCAAGGCAGACCTTTCATCATCTCGCCTCATCGTCCTACGTGACTCTTGCCTCTGCTCTTCAGGCCTTTTGTAGCAAAGTGGATCTACTCCCCATTTTAGGTCATTGTGGGGCCTGCTTCACCTTCTTGTGTTTTTCTGTCCTTTTCTAAGTGGACTGATGATAAAGATGATGTCTTGGTGAAGTCAACAAGTTCCTTTAAATGCGTCTTTCCTTTGTTCCAAGTCCTGTGATAAACACTGGGGTAGACATAACGCTGGGGCACTAGTGTTCCCAAGGAGGGCTCTTCTTGCTGGGCATCACATAAAGTGAAGGGGTTGGGCCAGGACAGGTTTGGTAGTGATATGCTAGAGAATGGGCTGCTTTCACCAGATTTTACTTTGGGGGAAGAACATGAAGGAAAGAAAGCATTTGTTATGTGAAAGAAAAGGTGTTTCTTATGAGTCAAAGATGGTGCTCTATCCTATGGATACGAATTCCAAGTTGAGAAATTCTCTGCGTTCTAGGAGCTTCCATTCTAATATAATGTGCTGGGAAGGAATAGTGTTCAGAGAAGGAAGTTATCATCGAGCCAAATGCTTGGCACATAGTAGGCACCTAGTAAAAGCCTATTGTTTTGGCACGACTTGGAGAGTCACAAAGAATGCGAGTAGAGCAATAAGGCCATCGTTTGGTGCTTCTCTTTTGTTGATTCTCATAGACACCCACTGAAATCCCCTTTCCAGTCCAAGCTTGAATGATTATGTACAGGAAAGGACGTCCGTCCTCCTTAGGTCCCATGGAAACCTCCAACCTGTGGGGAGGACCCTTTACACTTTAGCCTCCTGAGCTAATAATATTGAGTTCTTATTACATAGATTTTTCTGCTGTAAATCCATTTTCCCATTTTCCTGTGGGAAAACAGAGAAGAAAAGGTGAGTCAACATGGCCAACTGTTCCCATCGTACCTGAGGTAGAATGTAGTTTCCTGTACCATGAAAGCCAGACCGAGGAAGAATTTTAGCTTCTGAAATGG
This sequence comes from Gracilinanus agilis, assembly GCF_016433145.1. Taxonomy (NCBI): domain Eukaryota; kingdom Metazoa; phylum Chordata; class Mammalia; order Didelphimorphia; family Didelphidae; genus Gracilinanus; species Gracilinanus agilis. The sequence goes on along the minus strand of NC_058132.1, from coordinate 647,071,009 downwards.
GAAGTGATTGTAAACCCTCTGGCCGTGGTCTGTTTTTGATCTAGACGTGTCCCTCTTAGGGCCATTCCTCAGCCTCTATGTCTTGGAAGGTCTGTGCATGGGGTGGGCCCAGAGGTGAATAGGAGTGGGAGAGCGAGATAGATTCTGGGAGAAATGATTTTCTTTTTGAAATTAAGACCTCTATTTTGAATGCCAATATCCTCCTAGCATGATGTATGCATGTTTGTTTAATATCTGCTACTATAGTTTCCAGTACTTTGGACCTTGAGGAGGCACATGGTGAGCAGGAACATCTTTTCAAAACTGGAAACAAGACTAGTGAGGGAGATGCCATGGGAAGACTTGTATGAGCAGAAGAACCCAGTATATAGGTCATATTTTGAGTGAGGACTCATCACTGATCATTGCTAGTGCTCCACTCACATTTTCTCCATGGCCGTAGATGTCCAGAAGCTCCCTTCTTGGCTGGGAGCACTCTGGATGTGCAACCCACGGGAAGATCCAGACATGAGTTGTTCAGAATGGATGAGCAGCCAGGGCTGGATGCTCGGTGGAGAGGGGCATCTTTCACAATGAGGTGGCCCAGCCATTAGAATATTTCAGAGCACTACACTGACCAGCCTTGCCCCTCACCTTCTTTGGCTTATGCTCACCCTTGAAATGATTGAAGCCCTTTAGCTTTGGCTGTGCATGTCAGGGAGAAGATTTGCCAGGCTGGATTTAGGGGCAGCTTCCTTGGGGGATACCCGAGGTTACCTCTTGTTTTGGGAGGTCTTTGGTTGTCCCTGACTTCTGCAGACAGACTAGCCCCAGACTGTGTAGCTGCCCATAAACCAAACAGGAGGCTCTGGGAAGAGCTGAGAGAGTGGAGCCAAGGATTGCCAAGAATCCCAAAACCCAGGTCCCTAGACTTCCTCTGGGGTCAGAAGGAGGGATGTAGAAAGAGCCTGAGCTCTGGGCCCTGAGCAAGCCCCTGATCAGTTTGTGGAGGTGTTGATTGAAGCCCCAGCAATCACAAGACTTGAGCTGGAGAGAACATAGAGATCATTTGGTTGACCCAAGTAATTTTATAAGTGAGAAAACTGACCCAAGAGGAGAAAGGGCATTCTGTGGTTACATAGGTAGAATATGCAAGATCTTTCTACTACATGATCCTTACCTTGCATAATCATGAATGGGTTTTCTCTTTCTTTCTTTCTTTCTTTCTTTCTTTCTTTCTTTCTTTCTTTCTTTCTTTCTTTCTTTCTTTCTTTCTTTCTTTCTTTCTTTCTTTCTTTCTTTCTTTCTTTCTT
>NC_058132.1:647058802-647066776 GCF_016433145.1 Gracilinanus agilis | reverse complement strand
TTTCTTTCTTTCTTTCCTTCCTTCCTTCCTTCCTTCCTTCCTTCCTTCCTTCCTTCCTTCCTTCCTTCCTTCCTTCATTCATTCATTAATATATTTACTTATTTACTTATTCTTTATTTGAATGCCCCTGTCTCATTTCCATGTCTTAAAAACACCATGTTCTTGCACAGCATAGGTGCTTACCCGGCCTCATTTTCCTCATCTATAAAATAGAAAGCAAACTCGCCTTCAAGGACCCAGTGGGGTTATTGGGAGCAAAATGCTTTGAAAAACTGCCATTCTTGCAAACATACATTTTAATAAGAAACTATCTGAAAGTTTAAAGGGGAAGCATAAATGAGGGCATGCTTATCTGTATTATAAAAAGGATTTTTCATTTAAAACGTTGTTTCTCCCCAGACTCTATTAAATAATCTACTTAGCTTGCAGTGTATCCAAAATTATACACAACACATGAAAGGAGGAAACAGATCTTTATTAAGCACCTATTGTGTGCCAGTCAGTGTGCTAAGCTCTTTACAAACAGGATCTTATTGGATCCTTCTAGCAGCTCTTCAAGGTATTTTCTGTTATTATCTCCATTTTATATTTGATTGATCTTCAGCAAACAGAGGTTCAGTGACTTGTCTAGGACAGTATAGCTACTAAGTGTCTGCAGCTGGATTTGATCTCAGGGCTTTATGACTCCAAACCCAGCACTATATATAGTGGGACACCTCATTGGCTTGGTGCTATACTTTACATGTATGCCAATATTCCTATACATGCATACATTGCACCTTGCTAGTATGTGTCTGTGTGTGTGCGCACATATTGAAAGAGTAACGTGAAATACATCGGTAGAGAGATACCGAGAATTCTCTATTTTTTTATTTGTGTATTTGTGTATGACAGAGAGCAATTCTTATTACCTACCTCAAGGGACACTTGTTGTTGGATATGTGCAGAGTATCTAACCTAATTGTGATAATGTTAACCTGCTCTTCCTTGATTCTGCTGAGAAATGCCTGCAATCTTTTCTCAATCATCTTGATGCTTTTCTGGTGATAATTGAATCTTGGGAAGTGACAGTTCTGGAAGTTGAATGACTGTTGACATCAGTGGCCTGGATAAGCATAAAAATGCCTCCAGAAGCTCAGCTCTTTCACCTGTTAAAGCTCCCATTCTTTAGCCTCTCCAAAGGAGATTGTGCACAGAAATGATCTCCATCCTTCTCTGTCTCTGTCTCTCTGTGTCTCTGTCTCTGTCTTTTTCTCTCTCACTGAATTGCTCTTTAAATGAGACATTCCAATTCAGGAGACAATAAAGAAAGGTGAAGGGTCGGGGATGGGGAGAGGATGATCTGGAAGACTTCTCTTTGTGCCGTGCTAATTCTAGAGGAGCTTTTCTTGTTCTCTCCAGAAAGCCAAAAGTCATGCAGAGGTGGGAGTAATTTGTTTATATTAGTATTATTGCTATTATTACTACCTCATCGTTGTTGTGGCTATTGCTATTTTTGTTTCAGGATGCATTTCCAGAGTTTGCTGATTAGTCTTTACCCTGTAGGTAAATAGCCCCTGCAAGTTAAGAGTCCCAAGGCAAATCTCTTGTCCCAAGACACTTTGTGCAATGAAAACTGTAGGAATAATCATCAATTAAGGTCTCTGCCATTCAAGCAGGCTCCTTTATGTTGAAACCTGGAAAGAACAGAAGAAAAGTAGAGAACGTTATTTTGTAATGTAGAAACACAGAAGCACTAGAAACCACCAGAAATATTGGTTTAGGGGTTATAGGTATGACTTTAATTATGCCCAGGACAATGGGAGCAACGTTTTCGGTGGAGCAGATGTGCAGGTGCACCTTGGGGCGGGTATCTTTCATCTCTAGGATTCTGATGGTTTTTTTCTTCTAGAAAAGGTGTCTGTCAGGGAGAAGAAGGGCTCTCATCTTTGTAAGTTACTTCCTTTCAGGTTCTCCATCTGTCCTCTTTGTGTCCTGACTGTGCTGCTTGGCTCGACCATGTTAATGGGATCCAGGCACCAGATTCTATACTGCTCAGGCTGAGAATAATGCCATTTTTCCATGGGTCGTTTCTCAAAAGATGGTGGATTTCTAGCGATCCTCAGGAGAGTCAAAGGGTAACATCTTAGTGAAGCTCTTCCAGTGACCCACTTTTCTATATGTTTCAAGAATTTTGGAGACGTGTGATTTCATCTGTGATTGCTGTGTCCACCAGCATGGACAGTGAGCTCTCCCATCTTTGTCGATGGGATTCCTGAAATATGGTGCGCCCCCTTGGTGATTATAGGATTCTAGATTGTGAGCTACAAGGCACCCTAGAGGTCATCTACTTAACTTTTTTTTTTTTTTTTTTTAATTTTAAACCCTTAACTTCTGTGTATTGACTTATAGGTGGAAAAGTGGTAAGGGTAGGCAATGGGGGTCAAGTGACTTGCCCAGGGTCACACAGCTGGGAAGTGTCTGAGGTCAGATTTGAACCCAGGACCTCCCATCTCTATGCCTGACTCTCAATCCACTGAGCTACCCAGCTGCCCCATCTACTTAACTTTTTTCCCATAAAAGATGATAAATGGTGATCTTGAGGAGATAACTCACGTGTCTAATGTCACACAGATAGTAAATGCAACCTGGAATCTATGTTCTTTTTCTCCAGATCTAATGCCCTTTTATCCATTGTTGGTTCTCTAATTCATCTCCTTTCCACTTGGTAGAACTTGCTAAAGCTTGCAGTAACTAGCGTTTTGGCCTTTGAGACTCAAGACTTCTCAGTGATGAGATCTCAGGAAGGGGACTTCAGTTGAGACTTTTATCTTGAACTCAAATCCAATTCCAACAGCAGCAGAATGACATAGATTTCCCGGTGGGGTTTTCAGGTTTTTCAGATCTTTTTTGGAAAAGACTTTTTCTACCAGTGTGGACTCAAACTGAAAACTAGAGCCACTTCTATGAATGACCTGATTTCTCTAGTATTCCCTTCTTGTGGTGTTGCCGTCCTATAAACTAGCAAATATTTATTAGCTTTATCATGCCCCTCCATAGGCCTTTTTACCCATTTCCCAATTAATGTGTCTTCCAGGATGAGAAGGCCATCCTAGGAGAAGCTTAGTGGATGCTCAAGGGTCCTTCTTCAATTCTCATGCACTAAGTTAATTCCTTTGACCAGAATATATTTAGCTTTGAAACAAAACAAACCAGCACCAATAACAAAAAACCTGAATCATTAGGGGTAGCTGTTTTGTCCTTGCTTTAAGTGACGCCAGTGGCCCAGATTTTTGCCATGACACGTGCCCCCCTTTGTGCTAGGCTGGTACAGAAGGCGTTCGCTAGAACATACCTTGGCGCTAATGGCCAACCGAACATTTCGTGAGCTTTGGTCCTCATCCCACACTTGGAACTGCACCTTGAACTTCTGGGCTGCTGAGAGGTTCCAGTTGGGCCAGAAAGTATTCAGGAGTAGAAAAGAATCCCAAGACTTTGGGACATTCGAGTACATGGAAGGAGACACCTGGGACCTCCCCCTTAGGCAGAAAGGCCAAGACCCCATCTCAGTGACACTCACTTAGCCTGGGGCCATGTTTAAGGAAGCAAAGAGGGAAGGGCAGAGGATGGGCACACAAGCTATGACGATGATGATGACGACGATGATGACGATGATGATGACGATGATGATGATGATGATGATGATGATGATGATGATGATGATGACGATGATGAGAGTGAGGATGGTTGTGGTGATAGTGACATTAACACCAATAACAGGCAAAAAGCATTACCTTCCTCTTTTAATTCTTTGCTGACTTATTGCTGAGTTCACTCGATTTCTGTCCGGAGAGTGTTGTCCATGCTCTTTCGAGTCTGGCCTTCTGGGATAAAGTGTCCCAGCCCCACCCTGGGGACAGCTCTGGCTTCTTTGCACCTGGACAGAAAACTCTCCGGGTTACCCATTTCCTCCAGTTCTGGGCCGATGAACACTCTCCTCCCCCCACCTCCGGCCCCGCTGCGTCGGCTCTTACCTCTTTGTTAAGGAACATGAGGACTTTTTCATCAATTCAAGCCTCTTATGTTGCAGGGTAAATATTGACGTCTCTAACGATGATAAAAAGCAAATAGGACATTATAAATTGCTTTCTTCACTCATTCTTTTCTTCTCTCCCTCCCCAACTCTCCACCCTCCTGGTAAATAATCCAAACCCTGTCATTTAGCTGTTCATGCATTTGAGACTTCTTATATAATGCGAGATTTGGTTAAACCAAAGGAGAAAAAGAACAAGGGTTTTATTTTCTTCTGCTTGGCACGATGCCTTCAAGGTCAGGCCCACAACAAACATGCGTGAGACAATAAGCGCTTGGCTATCCTGCCTCCTGGGTGAACTAGCTGGGTGCTAAACGAGGTTGGGAGGCAGGGTCAAGTTTTAGCATTGTCCAAGGCTGGGCAATGGACACGAGGCGTCATGTCCAGCCCTGATCTCATTGTGGCAGGTCCTGGACTCTAAGCCAATAGCACCCTGCCAAAGCCCGTTTCCTGAGAACTTTAACTCAGGGCTAGGCTTAACTCAGGAGGCTCAGGGGTTAGAGCACTGGCCTTGGAATCAGGAAGACTCAGCTTCATGAGTTCAAATCTGGCCTTAGGCACTCACTAGCTGTGTGACCCTGAGCAAGTGACTCAATCCTGTTTGCCTCAGTATCCTCATATGTAAAATGGTCTGGAGGAGGAAATAACAAACTACTCCAGGATCTTTGCCAAGAAAACCCCAAATACGATCATGAAGAGTCAAATCATACCTGAAAAATTACTGAACACCAAAAAAAAAATCCTAATTTATTATTACTTTTTTTAAAAATGTGGTTTCTTCCCCTAAAGGAATCAAGGTCTCATTCCCAATTTTGAAGGTGCCTGGCAAGCCAATCCGTTATATTTCATTATATTTCATAAACATTTGAAATGACGTCTTCTGTTTTCTGGCACAAAAAGGAGTTTGATTCAATAAAGTAATATTCATAAAAGGTTGAAATATGAATTGCTCTACAGTTCCAATGCATAAGACATTGGAGGAGGGCAGCTCAGTATTTATGTGTTTTGGAATGTTGGGAGCATTTTTTCCTGTTTACTATGTGTGGGTTAATAGACAGTCCTCTCTGGGTCCGGTTTATCTACTTGTAAAATGATAAAGTAAATATTCAGGTGTTTTCTTCCCCCTCTAATATTCCTTTGCTTCTGGCATGAAAAAGGTGGCTTTCGGAAATCCATCTGCATTGAGATACTCAGAACCAAACCATCTTTGACTGAGATCTGAGCCTAAAGTTGATTTTCCACATTGTTGCTCTCCTTTGACCCCTGTTAGTGCCTCCCTGGCTCTTCTGTTAGCTCTTCCCCGGATCTCTTCTGTCGTGCTTCCTTAGGCTGACTTTTGAGTTTTATTTGACTCTCTTGATTCCACAGTCATCACAGAGTCAGAGGTTGTCATTTGGATTTTCTGTCAACACCCCCCCAAATGAGGAAAGGCTTCCATGGTGCTGCTTTCTGGTGATCCTTTGGCAAAGACTTCCAGGTAGAAGAAGCCTACCCTTCCCTGCCATGGCCCATTCCACTTTGGGCTCGGTCCTGTGGTGAAGGAAAAAGAAATCCTGGACGTGAAGCTTGAATGTGCCTCTCCATCCTTCATGCATCCTTTCTTCCTGGTTCTGGCGTCCATGGCCAAGCAGAACACGTTTCCCTTTGCCAGGATCTCCCCTCCAGGGACCAACGACGGCCATCATGGACGCAAACTGCCCTTTTCCCTTGTGACCGTCAGGCCCATCCCCTCGTGGTCTGTGTGCCCCTGCACGCTCTCTAGCCTCTCTCTGCCCATTCTGCGTCATGTGAGGGATGGAGCACGCCAGTCAGGCCGAAACGTGAGCAGACGTGACGTTGTTTCAGGGAGAGCTGCGTTTTCTTGGCACAAAAGACCGGAGGGGTTGGCTGTTTCCTTCTTCCGCTCATTTTGCGCATGAGGAAACTGAGGCAAACAAGGCTATGTGACTTGCCTAGGGTCCTCATGAAAGCTTCCCTCTCTCTTTAGTTCACCTCTCCATTGACCTGCTTATTTATTATCTACTGTGCACTATGGATTGAAATTTGTATTACTTAGCTAATATATATTAGATCAGTGATTCCCAAAGTGGGTGCCATCGCCCCCTGGTGGGTGCTGCAGCGATCCAGGGGAGAAGTGATGGCCACAGGTACATTTATCTTTCTTATTAATTGCTTTTAAAATAAAAAAATCTTAATTTCCAGGGGGCTAAGTCACATTTTTCTGTAAAGGGGGGCGGGAGGCCAAAAAAGTTTGGGAACCCCTGGCTTAGATTATATATGTATAAATGTGAGGTGTATTTCTGTCTCTATTGAGCCACATATCTGTTATTTAAATGTACCCTTTCTGGAAACCAAAACTTTTACATCTAAAGTGGAGGGCAGCACATGCACTTATTAAGTGTGAGACTCTGCCCTAGATTTTTTTTTTTAAACCCTCACCTTCTATTTTTAGAATCCATACTAAGTACCAGTTCCAAGGCAGAAGAGTAGTAAGGGCCAGGCAGGGGTGGTTAAGTGACTTGTCCAGGGTCACACAGCTGAGAAGTGTCTGAGGCCAGATTTGAACCCAGGACCTCCCATCTCCAGGCTTGTCTCTCTCTCTCTCTATACTAAACCACTTCTCCTGCTGCCCTATATATATTCTTTTGGATTATGATGTCTAGAGGTGAATTTCTGGTACAGTCAGTCTTGCCTGGTTGTTGCCAACTTAATTAGCAAAGCATCTTGGAATGTCATTTAGTTGCATCATGAGAGACAGCTGATGGCATTCTCCCCCTTCCTCAATCACCTTGTATTTTGTAAAAAATCTTATTTCATTTTGGCCAGTTTGCTTAATTAAATTTATGATCAAGAGTTGGAGCTCTTTCATTCTCTGTCTTTGCATCTTCAGTGTCTGTACCAAAGCCTGGCACAAATCCGGCAGAGATGAGAAGTATTTGACTGAAATGTGCACACGTTATTATAATAATAAATAGAGCCAGTACCCAAATGTTATGTCCTCCCCTGGAATGTAAGCTCTTGGAGAATAGCACCTGCTCCGGTCTTTGTCTTTGAATTTTTCACACTTCATAATGCACCCAACACATTGTAGGTGCCTATTAATTCTGTTGATTGATTGCTAAATTGAGATATTTATGTGTATGTGTATAGACACACAGATTTCTGAATGTGTATGTCTAGTTGTCTCTTTGGATCTAGTTATATGGAAATTATGTATCTGTATGTGGATAGAATGCTAAAAAGATAAAATGAGAGGAGTGGAGAGAGAGATGAGAGAGGGGAGAGACAGACAGACAGAGAGCATGGATGGATAGAACAGATAGATTGATAGGTAGATAGATAAATACAAGGATGGATGGATGGATAGATGGATAGATAGACAGACAGATACATGGATGGATAGATGGATGGATGGATAGATAGATAGATAGATAGATAGATAGATAGATAGATAGATACATGGATGGATAGATAAATGGATAGATGGATGGATAGATGGATTGATAGAAAATAATGTAGTATTCAGGAAATCTGAATCCCAATGTTAGCTTATCCTCTGATGTAAGAAATGTCTTTCTTATATGAAGTCCAAATTAACCTCTCAGGCACCTCCACCCCTTCCTCCAGCTTTTCCCTCTGGTGCTAATTAGACCTAGGTATGTCTCTCCCCTAACAAAGACCAGAGGAAGTAGGAGTCTCAACTCCTTTTCTTGCCTTTTTTCTATGCCTTGTGATGAGAGTCACAAAATGTAGAGATACATTTTTTTGATAAGTTCTGGGTCCCTGACCCTGAAATCATCAAGGAGAAGCCTTAGGTAAGATGACTATTTTTATGTGGATTTGTCAGTTGTTTTTCTTTCTTTCTTTCTTTCTTTCTTTCTTTCTTTCTTTCTTTCTTTCTT
>NC_058132.1:647010948-647057378 GCF_016433145.1 Gracilinanus agilis | reverse complement strand
CCTCCACGCCCATCTGTTCCAAGGGGCTCTCCATCCGGCCTCCCCACAGCCCGGCTCACAGAGTCGTTTGACCTCCACGTGAAGGCCTCCCTGCAGAGGGAGATGTCAGAGCTTCGGTATTCCTGACCATAAGCTCTTGGCCGCTTGCTCCAATATCTTCTAACTCACAGAATTTCCAGGCTTCTCCGAAGGCCCTTAGTGTCTGCTGTTCCCCAACTAGACTCTCTGTGATCTGCTTGGCACGTGGGATGCTCCACTGGGCCAAGCAGGTGCCCTTCCTTGTTCCGTGGGAGAGTCCTTCAGAAACGAGAAGAGGCCCTCGTTCCGCGCCTTCTCGCCTCCTGATCGCATACCCAAACTGCGTTCCGTAGCCAGCCTTCATTCTCTTTCTCTTTCTCCCCTGATCATTCAGGAGTTGGGCAGAACGGCTGCTTTCTTTTCCCCATTGACGTGGGCTCTGGTTCCCATTTGTCCTTCACCTGAAGGGTCATTTCCTTCCCCCCTATCAGGCCTACAGCTGAGCACGGTGGGCCTCTCCCCGCCTTGGGTGTCCATATAGCCCAAGAATGCATTAGCAGCATTGTGGAGGGATGGGGCCGTGCACCAACCCTTACTCCCATTTTACAGATGGGAATAATGAGGTGGGGAGAGGGAGACATACTTAGCTCACTGGAAAATCCAGGATTTGAGCTCAGGTGCTCTGTTCTGAGCCCAGTGCTCGTGTCCGCTCTGGGCTCCACACATCTTTAAAGGGCCTACTATGTGTCAGACGGTTTTGCTACGTCCTGGGGCTACAGAGAAAGATGAGAAAATAATCCCTGTCTGAAGCAATTTATAGTCTAATGGGAAAATGACAGCGAGCATCGAGAGTGTACCAACTCCATATAAAATGACCTCATTTGGGCCTCACTGCAACCATGGGAGGGAGGTGCTCTTGTTTTCACCATTTTACAATTGAGGAAACCGAGGCAGACAGGCTAAGGGACTTTCTGCAGGCCACACAGCTTGTCAACGTGGAGGTCAGATTTGAACTCGGGTCTTCCTGAAGGCCAGGCTGGCTCTTCGTCCAGCTCCTAGCGCTGCTGCAGGACATTTTGCAGCAGGCAGAGGTGACCTCTTCATCCAGAACGTTCTCCTCCTCTGGGAGATGCGTGCCGAATGAGCAGAGAAGTGGCCCAGGATGCTGGCTGCTGACCCCAGCGATGGAGGCGCGCTTCTGCCGAGCACGAGTCACTTCTGTGAAAGCACCTTCTCATGGCCCCGTGACATCCCCTCTCAGGGATGCGCAGCGTCCCCGGCTTCCTCCCCAGCTTCCTCCCCGGCTTCCTCCCCGGCTTCCTCCCCGGCTTCCTCCCCGGCTTCCTCCCCTCCTCACGGGAGTGCAGCGCGGCCGGCAGGGAGAGCCCAGGCTGGAGTTTGTGCTCCGTGAGAGCCCCGCCGGCCGGCGTCCTCTGTCCATCCAGGAGAATGAGCCCGTTTAGAGGGAAATGAGAAAGTGTACTCTGGGGGCAGCGGGCGAGCCGGGTGCTGAGCGCCTCGGTCTGTCCTGCCTCCGCTGCTCACACCTGCAGGGAGCCCGAGGGAAGAAGCTCGGCTCCGCTCCACGTGTTAATAGAGTGACGAGTTTCCAGGAGAACCCGGAGACGTGGCGCAGCCGCGCGCCCTTCCCTCGCACCCCTTTCTGCCTTGGTGTACCTTCTGAGCCCCTTTGGCTGTCTCAGCGGCCTGTGATGGGGATCAGACCTCAGAGGAGCTGATGGACGTGCTTCGTTCCAGGGACGGCCCAGGGAACATAAGATGCAAAGCGATGTTTTCTCCATCCAAGTCCATGGACGTCTATCCACAGAGGCCTAAGGGTGAGCGAAGGCTCCCTCTCCCAGGGCTCCCCCCCTGCACCTTCTCGTAGAACGGGGGCGCAGCCACAAGCACAGACGCCGAGGGAGCCGATCTTTCATAGACTGAACCATCTAGCCATAGAGCCCCCGATGTGGCCCTGACGTTCACCCAGGAAGTGCCTCTCATCAAGGCATCACCCAGACTTACTACTGACTCGGGGGGAAAGCAGGTTTTTAAGATAGTGCCAAATCTTCATCATCTTCTAACTGTAAGCAATGAAAAGCTTTCAAGAAATCAATTGATCAGCCAATGAACAAATATTGATTAAACGCCTTCAGGGCTCTGGGCGCTTTCCTGGGGTCACCAAAAGAAAAGCGAAACCTAATCTCGGAAAGTCTTCATCCTAAAGGCCTATCTGTCTACCTAATCAATGTACACTATATATACCTATAGCTTTTTATGTCTCTGTGTAATAGTTTCATTCAATTGCTCAGGCCATGATATGTCCGAACTCCTAGCATGCTGATTTCTAAAAAGCTCGTGCCTGGTCAACAAGGGTTAAGTGATCAGGATTTATTAAGCGCCTACTATGTGTCAGACATTCTGCTAAACCCTGGGGTGCCCCCTCTCCACCCCCCAAAAAGGGGAGAGCAGCAATCACTGCTCTAGGTTCTTCATAGCCCATGGAGTGAGCTATTAATGGTCATTCTCTCGGGGCTGCCCCTTGTCTTCTGGCCCCTCGTTCAGTTCTCAGGAGTGGAGAAAGTACCAGAGAGCATCCCAGTGTGCACGGTCCCTTTTTGGCTTCTTTCTTTCTTCTGATATCCTTCCTAGACATGTTCCTCCGTCTTCTCTAAGTTCTTTTCTCCAATTTTGAGGAGGAAAAATAAAAACGAGAACTCAGGATACCATTTGTTGGCTCTTTCTTATGGAGATCACCATTACTGAGCTATGGGCATTCCATTGTGCTCTTAGAGAATTTTCTTGCCCTAAAGACCATGTGATTTAAGGCTGATCTGAACTCGTAGCTAGGAAGAGCTGAATTCAAATCCTACTTCAGATACTTCCTGAGCCATGTGAGCATAAACCAGTCATGTAACCCCTCTGTGACTCAGTTTCTTCTCCTATCAAATGAGGGGCTGCAGGTCAGTGGCTTTAATGTCCTCTCCAGCTCTCAATCTGTGATCCATTGAGCTCATGACCTTCATGGCTCATTGTTTGTGGTTGTTGTGGATTTAAATCTTCCCCATGATTTCTTTAGTGTATTCTGTTATGTCCCTACTGCCCTTTGCTTAAAGACTGGGTTTTACCACAAGTGACCATTTCTGCTCTCCACTGATCCATGGGATGTGTCTTTGTGTTTTAAAGATTCTGACAACCTCAGCCTAGCTCAAATGAAAATGTCACTCAGAGAAGTTGTCCTTTTTAGCAGATGGGCCTCAGCTCCATCCAGGTGGTCTCTCCAGAGGAGGTTTCACCAAGAGATCGTCTGCAGATTTCTGGAGCTTAAAATGAATCCTCCTCCTCCAAAGCACTTCCCTATTGATTGATTAAAGTGGCCCCGCTCCAAAAGCCTCTGCCTTTTTCTTGGGTTCCTGAGCACTTTGGATGGAGCTATTGTAAAGAACTCCTTAAATTGGATTTCTTTAGTTTTGTTTTTACTTTTTTTTTTTTTTCTGAAATAGATGCTTCTCATACTCAAATATTTTAAGCAACTGTCACTTTATTAAATGGAGGTTGTTGTTTTTAATTTTTTGTTTGTACAGATGGGAAGTACAAGATAACTAAATCCATTAAATTTTTTCTGAACCAACTTTGCAAATATGTTTTCTAAAATATATGTGGGACTTGTGAAAAGGCATCTTACTTTTTCCCAGGCTGTTCCTTTCTCTGTTAAATATCAATAATCATGTCAGTCCAAGAAGCTGTGATCCTCTATACAATGTTATCAGACTCAAATAGAAACAATCCTTGTCTATTTGTTGACTTAGAAAACTACAAATTAACGTTATCACTGCATCGATATTTTTATCATTATTATTATTAAGTTAGTTAATTATTCCCCAATTCTATTTTAACTTGTCTTGGCCTCACTTGGGAGGTTTTCAGCCAATGCTGTGAGTCTGATACCTCTGGGTAGTCTCTGAACTTCTTCAGAACCCAGAATGCTTGGGTCTCCATCTCCCCTAAGACACATTCTGGACACGGATTCTCCTGTTGCTCTTGGCACTTCTTTCAAGATCGTCAGCTTAGGCAAAGGTCCCAACCTGCATTGGTAAAGGAAGTTTCCATACCTGGAAGTTTTGTTCTGCCAGATAACAAGGTACTCTTTAAAGTCAGAGGTCCTGGGTTCAGATGTTGGAACTACAAGTCACCAACTACGTATTCTTTTTGAGCACTTAAGCTCTTTCTGAACCTCATTTCCTTATAAAAACAAGAAGAGGTTAGACTTGACGTAGTGCCTTCATTTCCCATTCTAGGAAATGATTGATCCCCAAGATCTCCCCTTTTTCCCATGTTTGTTGGCCAGTCCGGATTCTACACATTTTGCTTTATATATTGGATCTCATAATGTTCTGTGTTTGGTGGCCAACTCAGCCAGGGGTGAGTTGTGTGACCTTGGACGCCCACCATTTTCCCTTGATTTCCTCCTCTATCAATGATAATAGTAGTATTAACACTGCCTACTCTATAGGGTTCTCACAAGGAAAAGTCTTTACAAACTTTTGAAGCATGATAGAAAAATGAATTAGTCAATCAGCTTCCCAACAGTAACTCTACAGCAGGTGTAGGAACACCTTTGATTTCATTCTTTGTGTTCTGGTCCATTTTGGCCATCTGGTGAAGACGGTAGGCTCCGTGTCAAGGATATGTTAATGGATCATACCATTTATTGAACCAAACCAATCCTTTGAACAACAGTTTCTTCAGAAAGCACCCTGGACAGTGTGTCTTGAAGACAGAATTTCTAGGGATCCCAGGCTTCTGGAGAACTGCAGGGAATTTGGGCCAAGCCAACGACTCTGTCCCAGAGTCAGTTGTCCCAGCATCATTGCAGGGTTCCATGATATAAGCCATGAAGTTGGCTGACCATTTTGGAAATAAGGAAATGGGCTTCGGAAATTCCGCTCTGAGAATAGTTCTTTGAACTCTCTGAAGATTCATAGATTTGGGACTAAAAGGGAACTTTGAGATTCTCCATTAGAGGGAGGATGTTTTAGGGGACAGAGCCCATTTCTTTGTCTTTCCTTCAGAGCTGGCATGTTCTTCCTCCTCATCTCAGCCTCTTGGCTATTATGAGTAAGATGAGATTAGGTAGTTATTAGGAAGTACCTAGCAGGAAGGAGCTGGAGCTGGGAATTCCTGGTTGGAATGAAGGAGGAGGAAGTCTGTCTGTGCCCTGAGTGTGGACTCCATTAGTTCCCCTCTCTCTTGGCTCTGCAGATTTGTCCTTTTGCTAGATGCCACACCACACAGGATTCCAGGGGAAATCAGGAAGCAGGGTGTCCTTTGCTCTGAGGTCTCCCAGGCTGGCAACAGTTTTGCCCACCACTAATGGAGTCCACACTCAGGGCACAGACAGACTTCCTCCTCCTTCATTCCAACCTGGAATTCCCAGCTCCAGCTCCTTCCTGTTAGGTACTTCCTAATAACTACCTAATCTCATCTTACTCATAACATGGCTTCTTTCAAGGCCCAGCTCAAATTCTACCTTCCCTACAAAGCTTTTCTCCATCCATCCCATGCCTTCGCCTCCCCTTTCTGCTGCCCAGATCTTGCATAAATAGATTTTCTTGCGTGTTGCCTCCCCCGTTAGACCGTGAGCTCCCAGGACAGGGACTGTTGGTCTCTTTTTAATCTTTGTCTTCGAGAACCTTTCCTGGCATGCATAGAGAAAATACTGAATTAATGTTTGTTCCTTTGACTTGTAAGATAAACTTGGGAAGACCTGATTAGATACTGCCTAGCTATGTAACACTGGGGAACTCAATCTCTCTCTGCCTCAGTTTTGTTATTGAAAATTGAGGATGATATTAATAGCAGCTACCTCTCAGGATGTGGTGGGGACCAAATGATACATGTAAAGGGTCTTGGCAAACCTTAAAGCTGTGTGACCCTAGAAAAGTCACTTCACCTCTGTTTGCCCCTGATTCCTCATTGGTAAAATAGGGCTGCCAGGTGGAATAGTGGATAGGACGGACACTGGGCTGAAAATCAGGAAGACTCCTCTTCCTAAGTTCAAATCCAGCCTCAAACACTTAAGTTAGCTGTGTGACCCTGGGCAGATCACTTCACCCTGTTTACCTCAGTTTCATCATCTGTAAAATGAGCTGGAGAGGGAAATGGCCAACCACTCCAAAGGAGGTAATGAAGAACTGCATATGATTGAAAAAACGACTAAACAGCAAAGATGGAGACAACAATAGAACCCATTTCACAGGGTTTTGGGGAGATCAAATGGGATAGTATTTATAAAACGTGTAAGGACTTAGCTTATAAGAGATGCTATTTAATTACATATTCTTCCCCCCCCCCCCCCACCCCTTTAGCTCAGGCCCTTCATTTTATAGATGAGAAAGCTGAGGTGTAGAGAGGATCACCTACCTCAGTCATGGGAGAGCCAATGGGCCTTTTTTTCATTGTAAAACGTGAATGACTCCAGCTTTTGCATGCCTTTCATTTCTGAATACCCCCCACCCCGTCTCTTCCCCAGGAGCTCTGCCCTGAAAGAAAGAATAAACCAAAGGAGGGGTGGGAGAGCTTTTCAACAGTGAGAAACTGGTCCACCAAGTTGGATGGGGTCTCAGAGGCTCCACACCTCCATTTCGCCACCTTAGCAAACAAGGAAGAAAGCTGTATTTGTTCATCTTTTGGGGGGCCTTGGGGGAAGGGGAATGTGTCTGGGGGAGAGAATTCAATGATTACAATCGTAAGGCATGCATTAGGCTTTGCTTTTTGGATTTTCCAATTCTTTGGTATCAATCCCCAAAACAGCCCACCAAGACCCGACAGTTTAGGTGTCTGCGGGGACTGTCGGTTTTTGATTTCCTCCGTGTCTCAGTCTGAGCATAGGGCCGTTTCAGTCGATTTCTTAGCGTAATTATTTAAGCAATATTTCAGTTCCTCTTGCCTTGACTTGGCTGTCTATGACTTGCCACCACATAGTCAGCTCTTTTGAATGCCTTAATGTCTGTTTTATTCCTTTGTTCCAAGCCCATTTCTTGTAGTAAATGGATTTCAAGCTCGGATGGGTCTTGCTCTCCCTCCTCCCCTTCCCTTCTGCCCTCTCTCCCTCCCTATTTCCCCAGAACTCCCTAGCGTAGGTCAGGACCTACTTATTCCTGCTCTGTTTGTTTGTTTTTCCCCTCAACTCCTCAAGCAAAGCCCATCCCAGTTGATCCTTTATGGAGGAGATTCCAAACAAAAGCCACAACATCACCTGGGATGGACTTTGCTATTGGCGGCAGTAGAATGGTCCAGGACGGTTCTGAGGGCCTCCGACAAAGGACTGCTGGAGTGGAAGGCAGAGGAAGCCCTCTGGTCTGTCACTTGTGTATTGGGCCTGCCTTTGGGGTTTTAGCCTCACTTAACAAAGAATGAACCACATGGAACTCTGCTCAGATCCAATGGGCTGCCACCCCCAGGAGGGGAATGAAGGGAGGGAGGCGGGGAGAGAAGGTCAGTCCTATAACTTAGGAAACTCGTGTGGACATTTGTTGTATCACATACAGTGGGTACAAAAAGATAAAAAATGAGGGGGGCAGCTGGGTAGCTCAGTGGAGTGAGAGTCAGGCCTAGAGACAGGAGGTCCTGGGTTCAAATCTGACCTCAGACACTTCCCAGCTGTGTGACCCTGGGCAAGTCACTTGACCCCCATGGCCCACCCTTACCACTCTTCCACCTATGAGACAATACACCGAAGTACAAGGGTTTTTAAAAAAAAATGAGGCGGATCCCTCCCCATTTACTCATCTGTTGACATGCCCCTCCTCTGCCTCCAGCCCAACCCAGCATGGTGGGAGCTCTTGGGGAGCAGCGGCTGTGTGTGTTTTGGGGTCTCCATCCCAAGGGCAGTTCTGGCAAAGGGAAACCAGAATCCGGGCTCAGGAAAAGGAGCCCACATGCTGGGGGACCGGTCCTTCCCGGAGACCCACAGAACCACCCTTTGCCTGGAGTAGCAGGGCCACGGCAGTGACCACGGATCTCCTCAGGGATCGGGGCCACTTGGGTGGAGGGGCCGCGCTCCAGAGCCTCCCTGGATCTCGTTAGGGTGTCAAGGAAGGAGGAGAGCGAGAGGGAGAACAGGAGGCCAAGGTGGCAAGGAGGGAAGCGGCCTTTCATGAGCTCAGAACGCTCCCTTCACAAGGGCCTCAGTGAGCGGAGGCCAGGGCCCGGCTGAGGGTGTGCCTGGCTCTGATCTGGAGGCTGAGGCTCTCCATTGTGCGCTCCAGTGTCGTGTGTCTGCTCGCAGAGTCAATGGTCCTTTCTGAGGCTGCCAGTCCAAGGCCCAGGCCATCCCTGGGGCCCAGGGCCTCCCGAATCATTGGAGGGGGGACACCGTGCTCCGTGGGCTCAGAGTCCTCGGCTCTGGCCTCTGGCAGGGGACTTTTCCCCCTTTTAGAGAAAGTATCTTTAGGCTTGTGTTTAGCACTGAAAAGGTCTTTCCCAAGTTAAACAGGCTTTTTGAGTGCCTCAGAAAGTTTGGCCTAGGATTCTGCATCACACCGTGTTACAGGAGAGCCTGTCCAGGGGGAATCCTCCAGCCCTCGTTGCCCAAGGTGGAACGTGCCATTGAGTCCGAGAGTACACGTGCGCTACCCATCAAACGATGCCTGCCCTTCCCGGTCTCTTCCTCATGCCGAAGCCTAACAGGAGCCTGTGAGCACAGTGAGCACGTCTGGCTGGGGTGTCCTCGGCTCCTCAGGTTTTCTTGTTCCATCCACACCCTCCATGCTTCCCTCCGATGGCCCATCCACTAGAAATGGCCCCGCCTCATCGGAGGGGCCGGCTATGGCCTGGAGGGCCATCGCAGAGCCTGGTCAGCGCCCGCGCTTGGTCTCCTGTGCTTTCCATGCTGCTCTCTTAATGGTGGGCAGCCCACGCGGTGAGCACAGCCATCCTGGGCTTGTGGCACAAGAGTGCCGATGAGCCAAAGCCTGTCTGGACACTCGTTCATTGGGCCGTTTACCTCCATTCCTCCGGCCTGGAGAGCTTTCCTGGGAACAGCAGAGGAGAAAAGGACAGACTGACCCACAGAACGCCCAGCAGGCTTCCAATATGGCGGCCCTGGAGACGCTAACCATGGGGAAGACGCTGCCGTCCCCGAGAAGCTCCTAGCCCCGCCGGAGCGGCCGTGTGGGTCGGGACCTGGGCCTGAGCGCTAAAGGGACTCGCGGTTCCGAGGCCTCCAGAGGAAGACAACGTTCAGGCAGGTGCCGAGCAGCCCAGCATCCACCCGGAGTACCCCAGTTTGCCTTGGCTGCTGTTTGCCTTCCTTTGCTCATCTTTAAAATGGGAATAACCAAAAGTCGCGTCTCACAGCGCCGACGTCGGGGGCAAATGAGAAAATAGTCGTCCAGTGCTGAGAACCATCCCGGGCCCGAGTGCTGGCTGTATGAACGCATTATTGGCATCCTTGTTGCTGCGGACAGTCGCAGACGCCCACTCGGGAGACTGAACGCTCTTAGAGGGGATACTCTGGACCAGGAGCCGCCTGCCGGGATGTTGGGGGGGCTGCGGGGACAGGGAGCCCCGGCACGGCCAGAGGGCCGCTTCCTGCTAGCCGAGCTTCTGGCTTATAAGCGCTGTCTGTTCGGGATGTCCAGCGAGGGAGAGGAGCAGAAAGGACCCGAGGGCAGCCGGGCAGCTGACCGCCACATAGCCAATAGCTGTCGGGATGCCAATGCAAGTGTTGCTCAGAAAAAGCTGGCCTAGACGTCTCGAATAGCGCGTCCCGCTTAATGCAGGGGCTTTGGTCCAGGGTCGATGGCGGGCCAGGCGACGGGGCATTCCCCAAGGATGCGGAAGCCAAGTCCCGCCTTCCTCCCAAGAGCCGATGTCGTCTTAGCAATACGGAGGAATTGAGTCTGCCCTAAAACGAGAGTCCATGCTAAAATGTCGAACCCGGAGCAGATGGGGTGCCCGCCCTGGCGGGGGGCAGGGAAGGGAGGGTCTTGTGATGAGGGTCGTCCATAGTAATAAGCAGACGGAGAAATAAGTAAAAGTGTCCGCTGGAGGCATCAGGAGCCCCAGAAAGGCTTCAGGGGAACGGCGGCCCCCCCCAGAGCCAGGAGAAAGCTCTTCTGTCCTCGGCCCTGCCCAGCCCACCTTTCCACGGCCCCTGGTCGAGGACCGGACGGCTCCTTCGGGATCCCCGTCGGACGTCACACCCCCCGTCCTCCCTTCCCTAAGCTCGTGTGGCCTCGCCGGCATGGGGGCTGCTTCTCCAAAACGTGCCCCCTCAGGAGACAGCTCAGGCGCCTTACCTGCTGCCGCCGGCCCGGCCCCTCTCCCCGCCACGCTTGGGCCCTCCTAGGCCCGGCCCTGGTCCCTGGCTTCTTGGTGGCTGGCAGAGCGCCATCAGAGGGCCCTGACTGCGAGGGGGTGGCAGAGGCAGATGCCTCATTGCCTACATTCGGGGCCCGAGTGGGTCCCTAAATGGCTTTTGTATCTCTTCTTCCCTCTGCGGTGCGATGCCTTCCCTCCTCACCAGGCTGCCTTGCCATGAAGTGGCCGCCTTGTTCGGGACGGGCAGAGGGGAAGGAGTGCCCTGGAGGTGCCGGGCTCTGGGCTGAAGGCCCCCCGGAGACCCCCTCCTTTGGGCATGGCGGAGGGAGGCTGAAGCCGGCCCGCCCCTCCCTGTATCGGCCTCCGCCATCTCGGACCCTTCCCGAAGGGGCAGTCTGGGTCTGCCCTGGAAGGTGACGGGGCAGGCGACGGATGGTCATGGCTACAGTGACCTTCGTGGGCACCAAACCTCTGGGATTCTAGACGTGGGGGTGGCCTGATTATGGTCACTTGTTCGCCCTCCCCACGAGCAAGCCGGGAAGCCATGGACCGCAGGGGGTGCGGGGCCTGACCAACAAGGAGCCCCACGGACGGCCTCGGCCGCCGGACGGCCGGCCCCTTCAGGCTCCTCCTCGGCCCTCCCTGCCCGTGCTCGGGGAGCTGAGAGAGACACAGTTTTATTTGAACTAAACCCGCTCGTTTCGAGTGTATTTAATGACAACAGTCTGTGACAGAAAATAAAACCCTGCAGCCTCGTCCCTTGTTTGTTTTGTTTTCAGGCCACAGGAAAGGGCCGAGAAAGGACAGAAGGACTAAAGGGCGAAAACAGACGCTCTATTATCATTAGCTCCGGGGAGCTCTCCAGGGAGACTCTCTAGACAGGGCGATTGTGTGGGGAGGCTGCCTGGCGGATGGTCGCCGTCGTGCCCATTGAGGAGCGTCTCCGGGGACTCGGCGTCCATTCGCACGTCCGGGGAGCGGCCGAGGCCCGGCAGGAGCAGGTGTTGTCTGACGGGCCGGCGCGTGTTGGCTTTGGCTCAGGTGGCGTCCCGGCCCGGGCCAGACACTTATCCAAATAGATGTTTGTGGCATCTACACAAGTTCTAATGTTTGCCTCCGTTATTTTCCACAGGCCTGCGGCGGGGTGGGGGGGGGGCGTCCACCCAGCAGAGGAAGAAGAGGGGATCCTTGTACCAGGCTTGTTTACTAAAAATATCACACTCGTGTTTTTCATCAGGAAGAGGAAGTGTTTGGGTGCAATAAAAATAGCCTAAGAATAATTAAGATCCAAATAAGACCGTAGCATTTGTTCGATACATTTAGAAAAAAGTCGTCTTCATTGCTTTAGGAGGAATTGATAGCCCTTCCTCGCCCGGATGATCCGATTCACGGGGCTCGCCTTAGATCTTGGGGCCGGCGCTGCTTAGGGCCACGGAAGGGCCACGGAAGGGCCACGGAAGGGCCGGCGCCTCCCCGAAACTGCCTCGAAGGACGCATCCGGGGGAGCCAGGCGTGCTCGTTCCACGGAGACCTTTGATAACGGGGGGAATTGGGTGCTCTGAAAATAGCCCCTTTCTGCGGTGGGCATTCATAGAAGGGCTTCTGTGGAGTTCTGAGAACAGCTCAGGGAGGCATCAGGCGACAGCAGTGGAGCAAGTGCCGGCCGACTATCGGGCCGCCCACTAGGCTATGATGGGAACAAAAGCGCGTCGATCTTCCTCACTGAGATCTTCCTCCCATTCACACGTCCATAAAGGCACAGTCCTTGGGCAGTGAGGACCGGCCGGTGACTCGTGTTCCTGCTGGAGGGAGGATTCGCTCCATTGGCGATGAAGGACTTCCGGGAGGAGGTGGCGATGGGGCGCAACTTCGGAAGAATCCAGAGATTCCAAGCCATGAAACTGGAGAGTGAGTCCATTCCGCAAAGGTGTGGAAAAGGGAATTTCATGACCAGGTTGGTCTCCGGGGAATGCGTTTTCTTTACAGCATTAACCCCCCAAAGCCTTCCACTAAGGCATCCGTGCCCTGAGTTGTCCCACTGATAGAAGGTTGAATTTCAAAAGGGAAATATTTTCTGCTGTTGTTTTCCTGAGTGGAAATTTCCTGAGTGGAAATCTTTGGCCCATATACCTGGGTAACACATTTGCATGGTCGTATACACAGAGGAACACACGCATGGAAATGCTCTGGATAAGGAAGGTATCAAGCTATCTGGGGAAATGAAGCCATTCTGTGGAAGGGTCTACATACTACATACTAGGGTCCCTATGAATAAGAAACTGATTTCACATGGATGGAAACATGGAATAAAAGTCATGGCCTCCCAGGTTAAAATGATAGGAGGGACGCTTTTATCCTGTCTGGATTGGTAGTGAGCAAAATGGAATTATGGGGGTGAAAAGGAGTCCAACAGTCCAAGTGGTCAAAGGCAGCTTTGTCCCAGTTACAGCACGTTGGGCCATTCCACAAATATTTACCCAGCACAGGCTCTGCTCATGGCACCGTGCCCGGGGCTTGGGAGCTTTTGTGCACTCATGAGAAAATTACCAAAGTGTCCCTGCTTGGTCGGCTGTGTGTTGGGGCTACGGGGAGAGGCTGTGTTGGCAAGGCCATTAGGGAGATAAGACATTCACCTGTGACCTGGCAAACAGCAAATCTCCGAAGGAAGGAAGAGAAGGAGAGGTCTGGAGGATTCTAGAAGTCTGAGAAAGTATCTTAGAAAAGCTCCTTATGGGGGGTGGGGTGGGGTGGGAGAGGGAAGGAGGAAGCTTCCTTGAGAAAGAAGACTTGACCCAAGAACAAGGCAAGGCAGAAGGAGGAAGGCAGGTGTGTTCTTCTGCCTTGATGAAAAGCATTTCACGTCGGCAGCTCTCCTGCTCCCTGCCCTGCCCCAGCCCTCTCCCCACAATTGCCTCCAAAAAGAATCCCTGCTCCGTGTCAGGTACCGTGCTGTGCCCCGAAGATTCAAAGACAAAGCAGACGAACCCCAAACCTCTTGAATTTTAGCCACCCTCTCAAGCTATATTAACTTTCCCCTTTTATAGTTGAGCAAAGGAAGCTTCCAAGAGGAGAGATGGCACATCCTGTGTCACGTAGATCAGTAGCTGGGCTGATCTTATAAAGGCTTGGCTGCAGTTTATTTACCAGCAATGAACAGATTAGAGGGGAACGTTCTTCCTGCAGAGCGCAGCTTCTCTGTGGGCTTGTCAGGACGTTTCATTTTTTTAGGGCCAGACTGGACTAAATGACTTATGAGGGGCCTTCTAGGTCTGGGATGCCACTGTTCTAGGTCTTAGACTATGGATTCAAGGATAGAGTCAGAATCCTATGGCTGAAATCTAGAAATCAAAGCTTTCTCCAAACCAGAGGAGCAACAGAGAGACTTTAAAGGGGCAACAAGTAATTGTAAAAAATGGTTGACCTAATATTTGAGATGTTTGAGGACAAGCATTGGAACAATGGGCTGCAACAAATATGTAGAGAAGACTCAAGCTCACTGGAGAGCCCCTTAAAAAGGCTATGGGTGTAGAGGCTGGAGGAGAGAAATCATGGGCTTGATGGGGGCCAGGGGTTGGGGGGATGAAGACTGGTAAAGGACCTTTGGTGGAAGGCAAATGAGAGAGGCTTTGCCTGATCCCAGAAGTTAGACCCAGGCTCACTGGAATAAATAGCAAAGATACAGATGTGGGATTGCTCTGATTTAGGACTTCTTGAGCTGCCCAGCAAGGAAATTCAGTGACTGGAAGTGATGCGTTTCTTGTTTTAGAAGGTTCTAAGAGGAGCCTCGACGCTGACTTCTCACAGTGTTAAAGATTCAGATTTGCGATGGTATAGGCGACTTTCAGGGGGTTCTTTTCCTCTCTGAAATTCTTTAAATCCAAGAGTGGGGGGGGGAGGCAAATGTGGAAGAGGACTTCCCTCTCCTTCCCCTACCCCAAGCTTGGGGAGCTGACAGAATATAGGATAATGGAACTTTGGGCCAAAATGAGGAAGAAGGGCTCCAGATATGGGGTATCAATCCGAAGAGCGAACTGATGAGTTTGGCTTTGATGTGTTGAGTTCAGAGAAACAATGGAATGTCTCCACGGGAATGTCTGGGGGGCTCTTTATGAGGGTGTCAGGGAGAAGGACCTCAGGGCATCTTGGGATACAGTCTTCATCAAGATCCAAAGAACTGAAGCTGATGAAACACTTGATTGGGTGATTGAAGGACGAAACAGAGCTAGGGAATGTTAAAGGGATGCTGTGACCATCCATGACCAGAGCTCTGTATCAGTGACAGGGAGAAACACTAGATGCCACAGGGTTCAGGACGGATTGGTTGGCAAGAGCCAGAGGTTGTTAGGTTTGAGCTCAAGTTTGGGCAATGAAAAGGGGAAAGAGGAAATTGATATTTTCTAGCTCAGACAAAGGGGTTCTGTTTGTTTCTTTAGAGAAAGGAGAGACCTTTCAAAGCATAGCGAATGGGGCCAGGAGAGAGGAGAAGACCCAAGATGTTCTTGGGAAGAATGATGACTGAGGGGTCCATGAGGTGGAGGGTCAAATGGAATCAGGGACACAAGATTCTTGAAATAGAAGGCGGCAACTTTTTCCTTAGTAATGTAAGGGATGAAAATGCATTTGTAAAAATTAAGAACTTTGAGGTAGAAATAAGGAAACGAAAAAATAAATATGAACTCATGCCACTTGGCCTTAGTCTTCTCAATAAAGGAGGAGACAATGAATTATCTCCTGGGTTATTTAGAGGGATGGGGAGAGAATTGAAGACTAATTAAGAAGTCAAGGAAAGTCAGAGTTTGGAATAGTCTCTCTATGGAGTACATTAAGTAATTACTAGCTTCATAGGATTTTATATTTGGGAGAGACGTTAGAGGTCATTTGTCCAGAAAAGACACTGAAAATCAAAGGGATTTTAAAGAGCTTTTAGCCAGGGTGAAAGAGAGAGAAAAAAGTAGAGCCATGGAGAGGAGACATTCTCTCTAATCCCACATCCATCAAGTCCTCCTTTATCCCCATTGTCTCTATTACCTGAAGAATGAAATGGAGTAGTGGTGAGAACATTCTCTTAGGAGAGAGGAGCCTGAAATCTTGTCCTGTTCTTCCTTCTCACTCACTGCCTGTATAACCTGCAGCAAGGCAGTCCTGCTCACAGCCTCAGTTTCTTCATTTATAAAGTAGTGGAGATAACAGTCTCTGTTCTCCTATCAGTTCTATTGGTCTGTGATTATTGGCTTATTGGAGAAGGAGAGAAGATAATAATGGTTTAAACAAGAGTGGGGAGAAGCAATGAGATGCTTGGGATGTCCTGGTGGCAAAATTGGTAGGATTTGAGCTCTTACTGGTTATGGGTGGTGCAGAAGAGGATCTGGCCTGCCTTGGACTACTTTTGGAGAAAGGCCACATGATTCCTTAGTTGTAATTGGAGATGTTGTACTGGATGATAGCGGAGGCTCCTAAGTTTGCGATTCTGTTCTTTTTAAAATAGCATTTTCTAAAGTCACTGAGAGAACATTGGTTATGGCTATTCCATCGAGCAGAGCAGCCCATACCTAGAAAATGGGTGCCTCTCAGGAAGTACTTCTTTCATATAAATATTTTGCTTAAGGACTGGAAGTATTTCCCTAACTATACTCCTGCTCTCCATTCCACATCTCTCCCCTAGCCATTCCACCACCATCACTCTTTAAAGTTATGTCCATAGCACAAAGATGGCCATCCCAATGGGGCATCATCCCAAGATGAGAGACATTTTGGTGCATCCCTTAAAGTGATATCATTTAAAAAACAAATTGCAATAGCAAAGTAGCCATTCTTGGGATCCTCTCGGTGTGACCTTTCATTTCGCTACGCATAGGAAGTTGGCCTCCCCGAGATCTCCAGCCCCCTAAAATAAAGGTGTTTAATTCATCCGGCTCAAGTTGCTTTTTCTTTTATTCCTATTACTCCATCCTCAAAGTTAAAAATAAAAGCCACATGGCTCCGTCTTGCTGTACATTAGCGAGTAGAGTTAATATTGAGTTCCTCCCCAAAAAAGTAAAAAGATGGAGTGTGGCTGCATTGTGTGGTGGGTTAGAAAGCCTGGTGAAGATAATTATACAGACACTCCCACTATATTACCCTTCAAAGAAACTGAGCCTAACATTCTCCTCTTAAGCTCTTAACCAACTTATAAAAAAAACCCTCCCAAGACCTTATTTAGAGAATGAAATAGCTACTGTATGTAATCGGAGAGGGAATCATGGCCAATTATTGTACTCATCTGATAACAATATAAAAAGCTATACTTAAGACACTGTATTCTATCTCCTCAGTAATTGTTCAGCAGTGCGAACTGTCCTTAAAAATGGGAAAGATAAAAATCTGCTGGGAAAAAAGCCTCCCCATTGTTCGGCTTCATCTCGGAGGCTTCCCCTCTTGGCTGAGGCTGCCTCTAATTTTATGTTCTAGAGAGGACCGAGCCCATTGTGCTTGCTCAGAGTTTAATAGTAATCACGATTCCCAACGCTGCATTATCACTTATTCCTGCGATAGTAAGTGGTGGAAGGTCCCTGTCCAGCGGTGCCATGTTTTGAACATGAAGGATATTTGTGGCAGGGTGAGTGGTGGAAGAATCCTTCCTATTTTTTCTCTCAGTGGAAGCCACTGGGAGGAACACATCGGACCCTAAATCAATTTGGGTCCCATTTAGAGTCTGTCAGGGGGCTCGTAATGAGGCGCATATCCCCTTGGCTCTGCTCAGCTTTAGACAAGATGCTGACGCTCTTGGAAGGAGCACAAGAAGGTGCCATTTGTATGAATTTCCTACTTGAGAATTGTCTTCCAGTGGGAAGCTCTTGCCCAGGAAGATCATGAGATAAAAGATCAAAAAAGATAGATGGAGGCTCAGAGTTCAGTGAGTCACATGGAAGTGCTCTAGAGATTGGTTCTGATTTGCCAAAGCTCACAGCTGTTTGGGTTCTTGTGGGCTTGGTTCAAGCCAGTCAGTGCCTCAAGGGCTTTTCAATTTGGGTGGGAAGCTGTCTCTTCCAGAGAATTCCCCTCCTATTCTTGAGGGATGGGAGAGAGGCAGCACAGCCTAGTGGGTAGCGAGCTGGCCTCAGAGCTAGGAGGATGTGAGCCCCTGCCCTGCCTCAGACACAACCTTATGGAGATCCAGTTAAGTCCTCGAGGCACCTCTATGGGATTATTGACCTGCATTGGTTTACTCATGTGGGAGTTCCCTTTACCATTGGAAGAACTGACTATATTCTTATTTCTTTCCGCCAGAAGGTCTGCAGTTTAAGATGGAGGCAGACTTGAGTGGTGGATTATTGCCAAGAGAGCTTCCTGGAAGGAAGCAAATAAACAGATCGATCTCATTAATGGATGGATTTATTAATTGATCTCATAGTCCCGAGTGCGGAGGCACTAGGAGGTTCGGGAGCCGCCCCTTTGTGCGACACTCTTCCTTTCTCTGGCATTGTTTCATGCTGAAATGCCCATTCAGCCTCTCTGTCTGGACCTTTGGTGGTCTCCCAGTTATGTAGCAGATGTGGGGAGACGGAGGGATCGGGCGCCATGGCGGTCAGCAGCACGCACCGAGCTGCCCAGGATGCTCGGTCCGTCAGGAGAAGAAGCCCACAGGCCAGAATGAATCGAGTGCCTGTCGGGCCGTCCCGTGTGTGATGAGCCCACACGAGGAGTTTTGTGTTCAAGTCTGTGGGCCTCATTTTACGTAGCATATTGTCAAGCCGGAGCAAATAAGACAAGGAGGATGCTGGCGTGGATGGACGCTGTGCCACGTGGAGGCTGACTGAAAGAATTTGGAACGTGTAGCCTGGAGATGAGAAGAGTAAGGAGGGCTCAAGCCCTGCCTAACTATTCCAGGCTTCGATCTGTGCCTCGCCCCTTGGGCTTGCACGATGCACCGAAATCAATAGCAGAAATGGAATTCTAGGAACTCTGTTGCGGGCTGGAGTGGCCTTGAGAGGCCGTCTGGGCCAACCCCTTCATTTGATGGGTGCGGAAGCAGGTCCAGAGCGGGAAAGTCCTGGAGGCTCTTTACAAGGTCCTTCGAGCCCACCTCAGCCGGCCTCTCCTTGGATGCTCGGAAACATCCCGTGACGTGTTCAGGATCTCATTGATAAGTGACAGGATGGGGTTTGGCCCCGGCTCCTCCGACGCCTCATCCAAGTCTGTTTAAGTGGTTCCGTCCCTACGAGGTGTTGACCCCGGAGTGGTACCCGAGGAAATAGGGAGGTCCGTCAGAACCAGCCGTTGGCTGCGGTCTGGCAGGGCAGGCACTGTAGCTCAGGAGTCCCACAAGACGCCTCTCCCTGGGCTCTGAGCTTCTCCTCGAAGTGGCCCCTGAGAGGCCTTTGAAAGCAGGGAAGAAGCAGCGCAGAGAACGAGGACCGCCATGATTATTTGTGAGCTGCCTCTCGTGGCCGCCCCGTGAGATCAGCACGTGGCGAAGCGCCTGGCATGCCTGTGTAAGCATCGTCCCCACTAAATGGATGCCGATGCCCCATCACGCAGTCTCCTTGCCAGCCCACTTGCACAGCCCAGCACCCAGACCAGGGCAGCGGGCTGGGGCCCTCCAATGACCAAGACCCGCTGCTCTTCGGAGGTGGGACAGGACGGTTTCAGGGGTGGCTGGACATATGGTGGCTTCCTGAGGTGGTCAGAAGCTGTCAGAGGAGCCCAAATGCGAGTAAATGAGGCGGCCCTATTTAGGACAAAATAGGCCACTATTGTCTATTTTTCCTCTGATTTTTATTTGTTGGCTTTCCAATGGGCCAGTTGGGTTTGTTTTTCCCAAAGAGTGAACAAAACGGTCATTATGAGGATCTAGTCATCTGTCTTATGGCCTGCAGAATTCTGCTCTATCAGGCAATCATAGCTTCTTACAGTTCAAAGGAAATTAAGTTCAACTTCCACTGCCCTACTTCTTCTTCTCCTCCTCCTCCTCCTCCTCCTCCTCNTCCCCTCCGTCCCCTCTGTCCTCTCCGTCCCCCTCGTCCCCTCCGTCCCCTCCATCCCCTCCGTCCCCTTCGTCCCCTCCGTCCTCTCCGTCCCCTCCGTCCCCTCTGTCCTCTCCGTCCCCCTCGTCCCCTCCGTCCCCTCCATCCCCTCCGTCCCCTTCGTCCCCTCCGTCCTCTCCGTCCCCTCCGTCCCCTCTGTCCTCTCCGTCCCCCTCGTCCCCTCCGTCCCCTCCATCCCCTCCGTCCCCTTCGTCCCCTCCGTCCTCTCCGTCCCCTCCGTCCCCTCTGTCCTCTCCGTCCCCCTCGTCCCCTCCGTCCCCTCCATCCCCTCCGTCCCCTTCGTCCCCTCCGTCCTCTCCGTCCCCTCCGTCCCCTCTGTCCTCTCCGTCCCCCTCGTCCCCTCCGTCCCCTCCATCCCCTCCGTCCCCTTCGTCCCCTCCGTCCTCTCCGTCCCCTCCGTCCCCTCTGTCCTCTCCGTCCCCCTCGTCCCCTCCGTCCCCTCCATCCCCTCCGTCCCCTTCGTCCCCTCCGTCCTCTCCGTCCCCTCCGTCCCCTCTGTCCTCTCCGTCCCCCTCGTCCCCTCCGTCCCCTCCATCCCCTCCGTCCCCTTCGTCCCCTCCGTCCTCTCCGTCCCCTCCGTCCCCTCTGTCCTCTCCGTCCCCCTCGTCCCCTCCGTCCCCTCCATCCCCTCCGTCCCCTTCGTCCCCTCCGTCCTCTCCGTCCCCTCCGTCCCCTCTGTCCTCTCCGTCCCCCTCGTCCCCTCCGTCCCCTCCATCCCCTCCGTCCCCTTCGTCCCCTCCGTCCTCTCCGTCCCCTCCGTCCCCTCTGTCCTCTCCGTCCCCCTCGTCCCCTCCGTCCCCTCCATCCCCTCCGTCCCCTTCGTCCCCTCCGTCCTCTCCGTCCCCTCCGTCCCCTCTGTCCTCTCCGTCCCCCTCGTCCCCTCCGTCCCCTCCATCCCCTCCGTCCCCTTCGTCCCCTCCGTCCTCTCCGTCCCCTCCGTCCCCTCTGTCCTCTCCGTCCCCCTCGTCCCCTCCGTCCCCTCCATCCCCTCCGTCCCCTTCGTCCCCTCCGTCCTCTCCGTCCCCTCCGTCC
Source organism: Gracilinanus agilis (assembly GCF_016433145.1). Classification (NCBI taxonomy): domain Eukaryota; kingdom Metazoa; phylum Chordata; class Mammalia; order Didelphimorphia; family Didelphidae; genus Gracilinanus; species Gracilinanus agilis. The sequence goes on along the minus strand of NC_058132.1, from coordinate 647,036,979 downwards.
CCTCTGTCCTCTCCGTCCCCCTCGTCCCCTCCGTCCCCTCCATCCCCTCCGTCCCCTTCGTCCCCTCCGTCCTCTCCGTCCCCTCCGTCCCCTCTGTCCTCTCCGTCCCCCTCGTCCCCTCCGTCCCCTCCATCCCCTCCGTCCCCTTCGTCCCCTCCGTCCTCTCCGTCCCCTCCGTCCCCTCTGTCCTCTCCGTCCCCCTCGTCCCCTCCGTCCCCTCCATCCCCTCCGTCCCCTTCGTCCCCTCCGTCCTCTCCGTCCCCTCCGTCCCCTCTGTCCTCTCCGTCCCCCTCGTCCCCTCCGTCCCCTCCATCCCCTCCGTCCCCTTCGTCCCCTCCGTCCTCTCCGTCCCCTCCGTCCCCTCTGTCCTCTCCGTCCCCCTCGTCCCCTCCGTCCCCTCCATCCCCTCCGTCCCCTTCGTCCCCTCCGTCCTCTCCGTCCCCTCCGTCCCCTCTGTCCTCTCCGTCCCCCTCGTCCCCTCCGTCCCCTCCATCCCCTCCGTCCCCTTCGTCCCCTCCGTCCTCTCCGTCCCCTCCGTCCCCTCTGTCCTCTCCGTCCCCCTCGTCCCCTCCGTCCCCTCCATCCCCTCCGTCCCCTTCGTCCCCTCCGTCCTCTCCGTCCCCTCCGTCCCCTCTGTCCTCTCCGTCCCCCTCGTCCCCTCCGTCCCCTCCATCCCCTCCGTCCCCTTCGTCCCCTCCGTCCTCTCCGTCCCCTCCGTCCCCTCTGTCCTCTCCGTCCCCCTCGTCCCCTCCGTCCCCTCCATCCCCTCCGTCCCCTTCGTCCCCTCCGTCCTCTCCGTCCCCTCCGTCCCCTCTGTCCTCTCCGTCCCCCTCGTCCCCTCCGTCCCCTCCATCCCCTCCGTCCCCTTCGTCCCCTCCGTCCTCTCCGTCCCCTCCGTCCCCTCTGTCCTCTCCGTCCCCCTCGTCCCCTCCGTCCCCTCCATCCCCTCCGTCCCCTTCGTCCCCTCCGTCCTCTCCGTCCCCTCCGTCCCCTCTGTCCTCTCCGTCCCCCTCGTCCCCTCCGTCCCCTCCATCCCCTCCGTCCCCTTCGTCCCCTCCGTCCTCTCCGTCCCCTCCGTCCCCTCTGTCCTCTCCGTCCCCCTCGTCCCCTCCGTCCCCTCCATCCCCTCCGTCCCCTTCGTCCCCTCCGTCCTCTCCGTCCCCTCCGTCCCCTCTGTCCTCTCCGTCCCCCTCGTCCCCTCCGTCCCCTCCATCCCCTCCGTCCCCTTCGTCCCCTCCGTCCTCTCCGTCCCCTCCGTCCCCTCTGTCCTCTCCGTCCCCCTCGTCCCCTCCGTCCCCTCCATCCCCTCCGTCCCCTTCGTCCCCTCCGTCCTCTCCGTCCCCTCCGTCCCCTCTGTCCTCTCCGTCCCCCTCGTCCCCTCCGTCCCCTCCATCCCCTCCGTCCCCTTCGTCCCCTCCGTCCTCTCCGTCCCCTCCGTCCCCTCTGTCCTCTCCGTCCCCCTCGTCCCCTCCGTCCCCTCCATCCCCTCCGTCCCCTTCGTCCCCTCCGTCCTCTCCGTCCCCTCCGTCCCCTCTGTCCTCTCCGTCCCCCTCGTCCCCTCCGTCCCCTCCATCCCCTCCGTCCCCTTCGTCCCCTCCGTCCTCTCCGTCCCCTCCGTCCCCTCTGTCCTCTCCGTCCCCCTCGTCCCCTCCGTCCCCTCCATCCCCTCCGTCCCCTTCGTCCCCTCCGTCCTCTCCGTCCCCTCCGTCCCCTCTGTCCTCTCCGTCCCCCTCGTCCCCTCCGTCCCCTCCATCCCCTCCGTCCCCTTCGTCCCCTCCGTCCTCTCCGTCCCCTCCGTCCCCTCTGTCCTCTCCGTCCCCCTCGTCCCCTCCGTCCCCTCCATCCCCTCCGTCCCCTTCGTCCCCTCCGTCCTCTCCGTCCCCTCCGTCCCCTCTGTCCTCTCCGTCCCCCTCGTCCCCTCCGTCCCCTCCATCCCCTCCGTCCCCTTCGTCCCCTCCGTCCTCTCCGTCCCCTCCGTCCCCTCTGTCCTCTCCGTCCCCCTCGTCCCCTCCGTCCCCTCCATCCCCTCCGTCCCCTTCGTCCCCTCCGTCCTCTCCGTCCCCTCCGTCCCCTCTGTCCTCTCCGTCCCCCTCGTCCCCTCCGTCCCCTCCATCCCCTCCGTCCCCTTCGTCCCCTCCGTCCTCTCCGTCCCCTCCGTCCCCTCTGTCCTCTCCGTCCCCCTCGTCCCCTCCGTCCCCTCCATCCCCTCCGTCCCCTTCGTCCCCTCCGTCCTCTCCGTCCCCTCCGTCCCCTCTGTCCTCTCCGTCCCCCTCGTCCCCTCCGTCCCCTCCATCCCCTCCGTCCCCTTCGTCCCCTCCGTCCTCTCCGTCCCCTCCGTCCCCTCTGTCCTCTCCGTCCCCCTCGTCCCCTCCGTCCCCTCCATCCCCTCCGTCCCCTTCGTCCCCTCCGTCCTCTCCGTCCCCTCCGTCCCCTCTGTCCTCTCCGTCCCCCTCGTCCCCTCCGTCCCCTCCATCCCCTCCGTCCCCTTCGTCCCCTCCGTCCTCTCCGTCCCCTCCGTCCCCTCTGTCCTCTCCGTCCCCCTCGTCCCCTCCGTCCCCTCCATCCCCTCCGTCCCCTTCGTCCCCTCCGTCCTCTCCGTCCCCTCCGTCCCCTCTGTCCTCTCCGTCCCCCTCGTCCCCTCCGTCCCCTCCATCCCCTCCGTCCCCTTCGTCCCCTCCGTCCTCTCCGTCCCCTCCGTCCCCTCTGTCCTCTCCGTCCCCCTCGTCCCCTCCGTCCCCTCCATCCCCTCCGTCCCCTTCGTCCCCTCCGTCCTCTCCGTCCCCTCCGTCCCCTCTGTCCTCTCCGTCCCCCTCGTCCCCTCCGTCCCCTCCATCCCCTCCGTCCCCTTCGTCCCCTCCGTCCTCTCCGTCCCCTCCGTCCCCTCTGTCCTCTCCGTCCCCCTCGTCCCCTCCGTCCCCTCCATCCCCTCCGTCCCCTTCGTCCCCTCCGTCCTCTCCGTCCCCTCCGTCCCCTCTGTCCTCTCCGTCCCCCTCGTCCCCTCCGTCCCCTCCATCCCCTCCGTCCCCTTCGTCCCCTCCGTCCTCTCCGTCCCCTCCGTCCCCTCTGTCCTCTCCGTCCCCCTCGTCCCCTCCGTCCCCTCCATCCCCTCCGTCCCCTTCGTCCCCTCCGTCCTCTCCGTCCCCTCCGTCCCCTCTGTCCTCTCCGTCCCCCTCGTCCCCTCCGTCCCCTCCATCCCCTCCGTCCCCTTCGTCCCCTCCGTCCTCTCCGTCCCCTCCGTCCCCTCTGTCCTCTCCGTCCCCCTCGTCCCCTCCGTCCCCTCCATCCCCTCCGTCCCCTTCGTCCCCTCCGTCCTCTCCGTCCCCTCCGTCCCCTCTGTCCTCTCCGTCCCCCTCGTCCCCTCCGTCCCCTCCATCCCCTCCGTCCCCTTCGTCCCCTCCGTCCTCTCCGTCCCCTCCGTCCCCTCTGTCCTCTCCGTCCCCCTCGTCCCCTCCGTCCCCTCCATCCCCTCCGTCCCCTTCGTCCCCTCCGTCCTCTCCGTCCCCTCCGTCCCCTCTGTCCTCTCCGTCCCCCTCGTCCCCTCCGTCCCCTCCATCCCCTCCGTCCCCTTCGTCCCCTCCGTCCTCTCCGTCCCCTCCGTCCCCTCTGTCCTCTCCGTCCCCCTCGTCCCCTCCGTCCCCTCCATCCCCTCCGTCCCCTTCGTCCCCTCCGTCCTCTCCGTCCCCTCCGTCCCCTCTGTCCTCTCCGTCCCCCTCGTCCCCTCCGTCCCCTCCATCCCCTCCGTCCCCTTCGTCCCCTCCGTCCTCTCCGTCCCCTCCGTCCCCTCTGTCCTCTCCGTCCCCCTCGTCCCCTCCGTCCCCTCCATCCCCTCCGTCCCCTTCGTCCCCTCCGTCCTCTCCGTCCCCTCCGTCCCCTCTGTCCTCTCCGTCCCCCTCGTCCCCTCCGTCCCCTCCATCCCCTCCGTCCCCTTCGTCCCCTCCGTCCTCTCCGTCCCCTCCGTCCCCTCCGTCCCCAGGGGCAGCCCATCTTGCTGGAGGAAGCGGGGCCATCCTCGCTCTTGATGGTGGCCACCGCTGCACCCTCTGGATTCACTCTAAGTTTTCCTAACACCACCAGCTCTTTTCTTTGCAAATTACATTTTTATCCGTGTTTCACAGCCTTCCTCCCTCCCCCACGTTCTCCCCCACCCACAAGTTGGCATCACTGACTGCTGGGCATTTGATGGTTTGGCTCGAACACTCGCTAGAAGAGTCCTTGTCTCTTCCCTGCGCACTTGTCACATCTGGACCTTTTCCCTGGAGCCTTCTCAGCCCCGGAAACAGCTCTGCCGGCTTCCAGGGGTGCCATCCGTGCTCAGGAGCATCCCAGTGCCCCCCGCCAGGCCTCTGCCTACAGGCAGTCCAGCAGGCCTGGCCGCCTTCCCGAGGCCCTGCTCAAAGCCCGGGACCCTTCCCCACTGGGGCTGGGGGGAGGCCTGACCCCCTCCTCCCCCCGGCCCGCAGGCCGGCCCCCGAGCCCAGCATCCCCTGCTTCCTGCCTTCCCTGTTGCTCTTGTGCTGCTGCCGAAGCGGCTCCGTTCATCTCCATTTTAATTTTATCCCCCATAAATATAGGCATTAATTTAAATCCCATCCAGTACATCACAGTTTGGATAGAGGCAAACACGCTGCATGCTAATATCTCACTTTGCCATCTTTTCTCACTTGCTTCAAGAATAGTATCTCTTCCTGCCTCAGCATTTAATCTTAGGACAACGGAAACTTTTTTGTCTGTGCTCGGCTTTTTTTCAAACTTTCCTCATCTGCCTCGCTGTCTCGCCGCCGCCTGGGCGAGCCTCGGGGATTTGGCTCTTCCTCCTGGGGCTGGCGTGGCCGGGATTTCTCCTCTGCTCCTGGAGCACCGGCCGGAGTCCCTGTGAGAAGGCCCCCCCGACAGCTCGCCTTCCCCCCGCTCAGCACATCCCGGAGGCTTGGGGGGCTCTGGGCAGGCTCGAGGAAAGGCCCCTGGCTTGGGGAGAAAGGAAGGGCCTCCCTCCCTCGGGGGGTCCCAGCCTGATGGGAGAGTCCTCGGACGGTCTATGGACGGGCGAACAAGGAACAGGCGCTCCGTGGGCCCTGCCAACAGATCTCTCGCTTCCTCGCTAGAGGACTCTGGCCCAGCAGCTTCACCGCTGTGGGCCTCAGTTTCCTGATCTGTAAAACCAGATTTGCTCAGGAAGATCTGAGTTTGAATCTGGCCGCAGATACTCACCGTCTGGGCGACCCTGGGCAAGTCACTAAAGGGTTTAGGTCAGCTTCCTCATCTGTAAAATGGGGGCCAAAATAGCCCCTTCCTAGCGGGGTTGTTGTGAGGGTCCAAAGAGATAAACTTGGCCAAGGGCTTAGCCCAGCGTGCTCCATAGCTGTCAGCCATCACCTCCGTCATCTCGATTCCTATCATGGATGACTGTGCCCCTAAGATTCCTTCCAGCTCAGCCTATGGAGAAAGATCGAGGGCTTGGAGAGCCTCATTTCACAGATGGGGAAACTGAGGCTCATTGTTATCAAGCGAATTTGCCTGGGGTCCCACAGCGAGAAACTGAAGCAGACTCAGATCGTCCTCGTTCCAAACTCAGAGCCGCCCTTGTGAAGCCGTGCCGCCTCTCTGATATTAGAGAGAAAAGACCCCTTTTATACCACAAAGTGCAGATGGAGGGAGACAGGGTGAGGAGCAGGCGAAGTACCCTGAGAACACGTCGGGGTGAGCGCAGGGAAGGGAGGGCTGCCAAAGGCAGGCGCCCGGCACGGTGGGGGCTTTTCCCCAGGCAGGAAATCGTCCCTGAGCCCGGCCTCGGGAGAAGACGCCGCCTTCACTAGGTTAGGAGCAAAGGGGAAAGCGGGGTGCAGCCCAGGGCCGGGGGCACGGCTGGGCCCATCCATGGCCGCGGGGGGCTTTCAGCGGAGATCAGGGAGAGCCCTCCGCCCCTCTGCTGAGGCTGGAATGGAAAAGTATGGGAAGGGGACCGGCGTTCAGCACGATGGTCACGGCAGGACGGGAGAGCGCGTGGACCCTCCTCCATGCGAAGCCCACCAGCTTCTTTTACAGAGAATAATTTGGTGGGCTTCGTTTTCCCCGCCTAGCAGTCAGCTTTCCCCGCTTGGCAGCTGTATCTTTGAGGGCAAGTGAATCTTTTCCTGTGTGTGTGTGTGTGTGTGTGTGTGTGTGTGTGTGTGTGTGTGTGTATGTGTGTGTGTGTGTGTGAGAGAGAGAGAGAGACAGACAGACAGACAGACAGACAGTGACAGAGAGACAGAGAGACAGAGAGAGAAACAGAGAACAGAGAGAGAGATAAAGACAGAGACCAAGACAGAGGCAGAGAGAGAGACAGACAGACAGACAGACAGACAGACAGACAGTGACAGAGAGACAGAGAGAGAAACAGAGAGAGAGATAAAGACAGAGACCAAGACAGAGGCAGAGAGACAGAGAGACAGAGAGACAGAGAGACAGAGAGAATACACCTATTTAAAGGATTCCAGTCAGTCATTGCTCTAAGGTAGACCCAATTTCCTGACTCCACAATTGTGACTTGCAGAGCTTTGTCCTCGCTCAGTTCAGATTTGCCAAATTGCCTTCGCTGTGGCAGCTGCTTCCCGAGATGGTTATGGCTCTGCCCTGACGGCTCAAGGACAACGTTGGGTCTCCCATTTGCCTGCTAAGGAAAAACGCTTTGTTTTCTTTTGTTTAATGAGGCTCCTTCAAACTCTGTTCTCCATCCTCTAAGAATGCCCCCCACCCCGAATTAAAAATGGCCCGAATAAGAGAATGCCTTGGCCAATCTCCTCTGAATAGCTGCTCCCCCACCCCAGAGGTTGGGTATGTCTGAGAGAGCCAGCCTGAGCCCTCCTCCTGCCTCCGCCATTTTTGTATTATCTGGGAGGCCATCACGGAGTCCCCTGAACCCAGCCTTTGGTCCCTGGATTCCCGCACGTGGCGGGCCCCCGGGGAGAGGAGGCAGCCATCTCTAACCAAGAGAGAAGTGCTTAGCATCGTCCCGGCCCGGTGCGCTGCTGGGCGCTGCCGCCCTGCGCCTCTGCGCATCCGCCCTCCTGGAAGACTGCATCCCGCTTGCATCCCTTCCCTTTGTGAGCCCCCCATCTCTGTATTCACATTGCACTGATTTTATCTGTGGCAGAAAGGCTGGGTTACCCCGGTAACCGCATGAGTGAAGATGTTAATCCATTTATAGCATCACTGCCCAGGTTGGATTCAATTAGCGGTGGAGGATGAGCCTGGGAGTGTTGGTGCTGCTGGGCTGCTCTCCTCCCTCCTGGCCAGCCCTCTTTGGGGGGAGATGAGTGGTGGGAGGTGCAGGGAGTGTTCAGAGGACCCCCGTCCCCTCCTCTTGGTCCACAAGCTCTCCGTTAGGGGAGGCAGATGCCTCCGTCATCCCGTCCTCCCCAGCCCACCCTGGCTTGGTCCCAGGCTAGCCTTCTGGTCCGGAGCCTGCAGCTGGCCCCTTCCTTGGCTCATCTTGGTACTCGTGAGATGCAGACTGCTGGGGGGGGGGGGTCAGCCTTCACAGAGCCCCTCCCCGTGCTCAGAATTGTGAGGAACCTTTTACAGCTGTTTCCTCCGATCCTCACAGTAGCCTTTAAGGGCTATTTTTATGACTGAGGAAACTGAGGCAGACAGGAGTGGCACGACTGGCCTTGTTGTGCCGATAGTATCCGAGGTTGGATCTGAACTCGTTTCTGTGCTGACTCAGACCCAGAACTTGGTTCGGGGCATTAAAGTGCTTTAATAGAGATGCTGGTTATTATTTCTTCCACCATTTGTCCCGAGTTCCCATAGAGACAGATAGACAAAGGCAGAGACAGCATTTTTTCTTTATATTTGAATCGTCCTTTTTAAATGGACAAAGACATCAAAGTTAAACTTAATGATGCTTCGGCCCTCTCGTCCCAGAAATGGGCCGCCTCTCGGGGCGTCTCAAGTGAGCTAAAAGAAAACAAAACTACGAGCCAAATTGCATCTCTCACCTGTGCTCACTGTGTGTCCGAGGGATCATCGATTCATCAGTGCACAAAGATGGGCGCCCACGGAGTGTCGGGCTGCAGGGACGAAGACGCCCTTCTAGTCTCGGGAACTTCCAGGCCACGGGAGCAAAACCGAACTGAGCCAGAGGGAGGCTCCATCCCCGAGGGAGGCTCCATCCCAGAAGGAGGCTCCATCCCAGAGAGAGGCTCCATCCCGAAGGAGGCTCCGTCCCGGGTGGCATTTCCAGGGCCCAGGCTCCCAGGGCCCATCTTCGTGGCCCCACGCTGGAGGGAATGGCGCCTCGCAGGGACGTGGCTGCTTGCTCACCTGCTCCTGTTTTTTACACAGAAAAGGAAAGCCGTCGTGGCGTGCTTGTGCTGCGGGATTGCACGCTCTGGACGCCCGTAGAAATGTGCTCCGTGTCCGCAGGGCAGGGGCTTCCCTTGGGGGTCCCAGAAGCCCTGATGAGGAGTCGCTGGAGCTTTCTCAGTGTTCCTGGGGGCTCCCCTGTGGCCAGGACACAAGAAGGCAGAGTATTTCCTTCCCCACCTACTTGTGCTCTGGGAGGGGGCAGAGGCTGGTTCTGGTTCCGGATCTCCAGAACTTAGCCCAGAACCTGGGACATAACAGACCTCGGATGGACTCCTTGTCTTTCCTGAGGTCCACAGTGTGCGTGAGGCATTCTCCATGGCGTGTGTGGGGAGGCAGAGCCGGCCGGCCTCCCTCCATCTCTACCTGGATCATTTGTGTCTCGGCTCTGGCGTCTCATCTGGAAAGCGGCGATGGCGGCGCCTGTTGTCTTTGGACCTGCAGGATGGAGCCGACGAGGGAGGGGCCATGAAGGATTGAATTGGCTTTAGAGCACCTTCAGAGGGACCCTCAGGATTTCTTCCCCTTCGGGTGTCCCCTGTGACGTGGCCATTCTTACCTTCAGGAAGTGGGGTTCGGGGGCTCACCGAGGGTCACCCAGCTAGGAAGGATGCGAGGTCTGGCTTGGATTCTGGACCTCCCATGGCTAAGTCTGGCTGTCTGTCCCCTGAGGTGCCTTCACTGCCCTCAGAGTGGCCCCTTTCCAAGGAAAAGAGACCTGAAACCAGAGATGTGGCCCAGTGAGGAAGCCCCAGGCCTGGCTGCCCCTGCGAGCTCTTCATTCCCTTTGCTGTCAGTTAGGCCAATGTTCCCCAGGCCTCCGGGTTCCTTCTAGCCTCCCCTTCCTCGGCCTCTAATTCAAGGTTTCCCAGCCTGATGCGGAGTCTGGATGTCAGGAAAAAGCTTCCCAGCACCTTGTGCTGTCCGGCGTGATGGGCTTCCTGTAAAGGGAACATTCTGCTTCCCTCACAGTCTCCAGTTAAAGAGCGGCTGAATGACCACGGATGGGGCACATTCTGGGGGTCTCCTTTGGTGCTGCAGGGGCCAGCCAGGGTCCCTGCTCTCCCTCCCATTCCCCTGCATTCTCCCCACCCCTTCAGGACGCCCTTCCTCTCCTCCTTCCTTCATCCCAGCTCAGGAGGTTGGCCAAGGACTGGGCGGCCCTGGGCAGGCTGGGAGGCCGGGCCCAGCGGTGTGGGTGCTGCCCCCCGGGGTGTCTGGGGGAGGCGCCGCTGCCCCCCCTCTGCTGGGAGCCGTGCCTTTGTGCATCTTGTTGGTAGGAATGTTGGAAGTGATCCGCAGCAGCGCGGCCTCATTTTGAGTACAGATGGAGCTTTGATTTGGGGAATCGTTCAGCGAAATGTTTTCCTGCACCCAGAAATCAGTTATCACTTTCAAAAAGCAGGAAGACGTCCCAGCACTTGCCCTTTACCCAGTGAGGAATAGCAAAGGACAGGAGGGCTGGCCGGGCTCCCACGGTCATGACCAGCTTGTGCAGAAAGCCCTCCTGGGCCTCGCTCGTGGCTGGTGAGTGGACGGTTCCGTTCAAGGTTCTTTAGGCCAGACCCTGCCTTTCCCCCTCCCCAGGGTCCTCCTAGAGTGCCTTTAGCCATTGTACCGGACAGTAACCCCACCGAGGGGGCGATCCGGACCGACCCAGGGCCATCCAGCCTTTCCTCGGGGGCCTCTCGGGCAGCAGAGAAGACTCCTTCCCAAGCCAACTCTCCATCGTGCCTAGCTTTCCTTTACTTCTCTAAAGCTCTCACCTTCTCCCTTAGAACCGATTCTGATGATCAGATCCAAGGCTGGGGAATTAGAGCTAAGGGACTTGCCCGGCTCAGACAGCTGAGAAGTGTCTGAGGTCACGCTGGAGCCAGAAACCCCCCTCTGCGGGCCTGGCGCTCTATCTCCGGAACCCCCTCCCTGCCCCGGGACAGCTTCCTAAGGCTTGGGCATTCTGGCCTTGTCCCGCTCCTCCCCTGCCCCCGGGGGGCCAGGCAGAAACCCTGACCCTGCTTCCCACGCTGAATCCTTCCAGGGCCTTGCAGACCCATCTCGGGTTCCCCATAAACCTTCTCTTTCCGGGCTCAGCATCACCCCTTTTGGTCTTTTTGGTAGTAAGTGTCCAGAGTCCTCACCTATTGCCAGACAAAAGAGGAGGCTCTACAGGGGTGCCTCCTGGAGCCTTGACACTCCTCCTGGAGGAGCCAGGAGGGAGGAGAGGAAAAAGTCCTAAAAGGAAAATCCCCGTCCCAGAGGGCATGCCCAGAGACTCCTCCACTGGACTGAGAGCCACCCTTCGGGCCTCGGGGCACCGAAGCGCGTGGCTGATGGGGTTTCTCCTCCCAGAAGAGCTTGGGAAGGAGCAAGCTGGAAAGGAGGGCGAGGGGCTTCTCCAGGACACGCAGCAGCTCCCAGCCCGATAACTAGAGAAGGGGCAGAAGAAGGCCCGGAGGAAGAGACGAGGTAGGAGCTGAAAGCGCCAGGACTCTGGGAGACCTGGAAGGAATTTGAGCATTATTAATATTCCAGGTTTATGACTGATGCTGAGTCATGGAGAAAAGGTTAACGTCTCTGTGTGTCATCCGTTGGGGAAGCGGGGGACGGCAGTCGTCGCTTTGGGCGAGATTGGCGTCTAATCATGTTGGGCAAAGCTTGGATCTTTATTGTATTTTTATTTAGGAAACTTGGTGGTTCTGAGACCTTCCAGAATCACAGAGCTCCGCCCGTGGAAGGGGCTTCAACAGGTTTTTCGGTCCAGCTGGCCCCCGAATCCCTGGCGCTTTGCTTTTAGGGGATGTTCCACACGCTCGATCGCCTTCCGAAGTCCTTTGACCGTTCTACCCTCCCCTCCTCTGTGGACCCGCCGGACCCGCCTCGTCTCTTTCTGACACTCCATCACTGTGGTCCTGCCCCTGTCAGCCTTCCTTCCCTAGCCATGGTGTAGGAAGCACCTTCTGAAGGGGACTCATCCCGGTCCTCTCTTTAAGGAGGAGGAGAAGTTTCCTAACTGTCATAGAGCCTCACAGAACTTCTTTAATAGCGACATCATTTTCATCGCTTACCTTTAAAAAAATTCCCCGGTCCTAGTTTCTCAGGAGGAGATTACCTGTCACCCCACAGATGATCCTGAAGTCTTGTTGTTCTTCTTGTTGTTTTTCTGGGGGGCCTGACTTCTGCGCCTAGAGCTCTGCTGAAAGCTGGAGGATGGAAGACTAGCTGGTTTCTAGGTAACCAAGATTTTATTAAATGGCAGCTTCCATTAGATTAAAGTCCTGTTTATTTTGTGAGATTCCCATTGCTACATGAGGAGACTAGGAAAACATCACCCCTCCACTCCAACAATGGGAGCCAGAGAATGATTTATTTCCTGCTGTCATGTCTCCCCCTTTTTATTTCAGAAGAGAAAAGAGGAAGATGGGGATGCCAGGAGGGAGATGGGAAAGACAGGAAGAATCTTCATTCAAAACAAAATGCATTCAAACCAAAGCCAAACCAAAGTCATCCTCTCTGTCTGTCTGTCTGTCTCTCCTCTCTCTCTTTCTCTCTCTCTCTCTCTCTCTCTCTCTCTCTCTCTCTCTCAGAATGCAAAATTAACATTTTCCAGTTGGAGGAGTAATTCTTTAATTAGTAGTATTATTAGTTAGTTATTAGTTAGTAATGACTAAAAGTAGACACAAGAAAAGGTTGTGTATCGCCTCCTTCGGCCAGTGACCCATCAGGGAATCTGAACTCAAAAACCAAGACAAGATGATAGCAAGAAAAAGAACTCTGGGGCTCAGACAGAGGAGCCAGAAGCAAATGATGCTTCAGTGTCACCTTAGAGCAGGAGTCGGCAACGTCTGGCTCTCGAGCCATCTCTGGCTCTTTTGAGGGCAGATCGGGCTCTTTCTGCAGGAGCCATAAAGTCCATTTTTTTTTTTTTCAGGCACTGTTACAGGAGCAGCACTGCGAGCACTGTTCGGTTCTCACAAAATCTCATTTAAAAAAATGTGGCGTTTATGGCTCTCACGGCCAAAAAGGTGGCCGCCCCCTGCCTTAGACATTCTGGGCTTTGGTGCCTTCTTCCATATGGCCTCAGAGGTCTCTTCCCTCTCTAAATCTCTGATCTTATTAAATCCTTAAACTGTCCTATTAAAGGGGGAAAGGATTGGACTAAAGGGACCCTGAGGATGTCTGTGGTCCTCTGGGGTCTCCTCTGTAATGTGAGAGGTCCAGCCTCAATGACCAGTTGTGTCCAGCTCATTCTAGGACTCGACAAGCCCGGATCTCCTTAGTCATACCTAGAATTCCGTCTGTTTGTCGAGGGAGATGCCGCACCTTAAGCCCCAGAACTGCCCAAAGCTTGGATTCTTCATGTTTGTTTTCAGACGTCCAGCATGAAGCTGTTGAGAAACTCTGGAGCCCCTGCAAGGCTGAAATCAATAGGCCATCCAGGGAGAGTTTCTGCTCAAGGGGGAGCGAGTGAAAAGAGGAGGGTGTCGCTTTGAAAGACGGCTGCCCACCCAAAGAAGCACAAAATTAAAAGAAGTCATAAAGAAAGGCACCGTCGCCAACTAAATTCTGAATGAGCTTTTGGAAGTTTTATTAATTTAATTTGAATTGTCTTTCTCCCAGTAAGTGGAATGCCAGCTTAAATTTGTCCAATTTAATTAGTTTTTACTGACCTAAGATTAGAACCAAAGTGATCTTTATTATCTTTTTATAATTGCTATTGATCCAATGTCTTTGTTCCTACGCAGAACAATGCCAGCTGACCTGCCACCAAGGCTGGATAACTCCTGGTCAGGAATGCATGTAGGGTTTGGTCCAGATGTCTTTTTTCTGGTTGCATCATGGGAAAAACAAAACAAAACAAAACAAAAACAAAAAACCATGGATTTTGCTCCAGGCCCAGAAGCGACTCCCCGCTCTCACACTCCGTAGCTTGTGGCTTGGACAAACCGTTCACCCTCGTTGGGTCTCGGGGTCCTCCTCAGCTACACGATGAGGGCCTCGGGCTAGATGCCCGTTGGGGCCCCTTTCTAGCTCTCCATCTGGACTTCTCCCCGCTTCTGAGAGTCCATAGAAGGGTTCAGGGGTCCGTGTTCCCCCATCCCCTCCTCGGCCTTCCACGGATCCTACTGGCTTGGCCAGGACCTGAGCCGCAGCTTCGTATCTTTTGTGTCCGTCAGACTCTTGGCTTCCCGAGTTCCTTTTCCATCATCCTTGTCCATCGACTTGAATCAGGTGAACCTTGTCAGGGCCTCCCGTGTGCCAGACGGTTTGCCGGGCCCGGAGGGACGGAGCGGATGCCTCGTACGCTTCCTGTCCAGCATGCGAGGAGGAAATGTCAGACGGGAAGTTTCTCCCCCTGCTGCCGGCTGCCTAGTAACGGAGCAGTTTCTGGGGAGCTGCTGACATCCCCAGATGAAGCGAGATCTGGCACTGAGGTGGGGAAAACCCCAGCAAAAAGCCCCGGCCCTTACCACAAGCTCCTCTGATTTCTATCTGGCTGCTGGGCTCCAACATTTGATTTCACCCGAGAGTAATTTCATCCCCTTCGCCCCCAGGAAAGCCTGATCAGGACTGCACGCAGAACAGCTTCTCAGGCTGTGGAGCGGAGGCTCGGAGGAGAGAGCCGGCCACGATCACCTGTCTGGGGACGTGCCCACGAGGCCTGGGCCCTGGGCAGCCGCCCCTGGCCAGGGGGGCAGCTCCTGCCCGTCCCTACCGCACTGGGGGCGGTGGGGGAGATTCTTGACAGTGTCGTGCCTGGAGAGAAAGTTCACAATATTTAAAAGAGAATTTTGCCCATTTTATTAGATCTTAGCGCTGAGTCATGGATGAGAGAAGCAGTGGGCGGCTGAGCTTCTGAAAGAGTAAGATTGTCATTTACACTTGCAGACTGCTATGCTTTCCAGAAAACTTTTTTCTGTAGGTTGTGAAAGTGATTAATCTGCTTTTCGAACTGAGACAGAAGATGCTCTGTCCACAGACAGAGACAGAGACAGAGAGATGGGGAGAGAGACAGAGACACAGAGAGAGAAGGAGAGAGAGGGAGGGAGAGAGACAGAGACACAGACAGAGACACAGAGAGAAAAGGAAAAAGAGAGAGACAGAGAAATAGAGAGAGAGACAGAGAGAGGAAAGGAAGGAGAGACGGACAGAGACACAGAGAGAAAAGGAAAAAGAGAGAGACAGAGAAATAGAGAGACACAGAGAGAGGAAAGGAGGGAGAGACAGACAGAGACACTGAGAGAAAAGGAAAAAGAGAGAGAGAAATAGAGAGAGAGACAGAGAGAGGAAAGGAGAGAGAGACAGAGAGAAAAGGAAAAAGAGAGAGAGAAATAGAGAGACACAGAGAGAGGAAAGGAGGGAGAGACAGACAGAGAGAAAAAGAAAAAGAGAGAGGCAGAAATAGAGAGAGAGACAGAGAGAGGAAAGGAGGGAGAGACAGAGAGAGACAGACAGAGACAGACAGAGAGAAAATGAAAGAGAGAGAGAGACAGAGAGAGGAAAGGAAGGAGAGACAGAGAGAGAAATAGAGACAGACAGAGAGACAGAGAAAGAGACAGAGAGAGACAGACAGAGAAAATGAAAGAGAGAGACAGAGAAAGAGAGAAATGGAAAGAGAGAACGATTTTCTCCTAAAAGAACAAGTGTAGGTTGTGTGCGATCTCGCAGATCTCTGCAGGAAAGGACCTGAGCAGACATCTGTTTAAACGTATAACTGAGTAAGAATCTCCCCAATTGCCCTTCATTAAAAAGACCCCGACAAGTGGCCGTCCAGCGCCTGCTTAAAGGTCTCTAATGAGTAGCCACCAGGAAGCTTATCCTGCTTTTGCACAGTTCTCATTGCTAAGAACTTTTTTCTCCCCTTAATTGGACCTAATTTCCCCTCTTTGCAATTTCTACTCTTTTTCTTCCTGTTCTCATTTCTGGTGGCCAACACGTGTTGGGAATATGTGGACCAGAGCAGAAGAGGATGGACAACATGGGCCAGAGGGCTTGCACTGCTGGGGGGCCATGGGCAGGGACAACTCGTAGCTGCTAGAGCTTCCCTCAAGGGGAATGAGTTGCTCCTCGTGGAGGTCTTCAAGCAAAGGCTTGTTGCCTCCTCATCGGGTATGTGATTTGGAGGAGATGAAGATGGTGATAATTTCTTAGTGACGATGACGTTGGTGCTGTTAGCTCATCCTTGTCTTCCCCCCTCGGCCCCCAACCTCCAGGCGTTTTTATGTCTAGTTCTAGGAATCCTCTTCACCTGGAACGCTAAAACCCAGCCGTGCCCTCCTCATTTACTTGCTCGGCGTGTTCTCTGGCCCGTCTGTCTCCTTCCCACCAGTGGTACCCAGGCCTGAAGCCGTCCTCCGTGTGCTCTGAACATGGCACCGTCTCTTTGGTAGTCACTTCTTTCCCAGGAAACTGCTCGGCACTTACTAAAGACAAGCCTGCCTGACCTTTCTTGCCTGGTGCCTTGTGGGCTGATTCACAAGGAGTTTCCCGCCAACTCCACATACAAGATGTTATTCAGACTCGCCACTCTCTGGCAGTGTCATGTAGCGCGGAGTGTCTGTGAAGTTGATTTTTGGACCTCCAGTTGGACTTTACATTTACTCTTATTAAATTCCATCTTAACAGGTTTGCTCTGTATTCTGAAAACGGAGATTGTGGGAGATCCGGGCTCTCTTCTTCAGTGTTTTCCTCCTCCCTCTCTGTGTTCTGTCATTTGTAAATTAGACCAACAAGTCATCTCCTTATTTTAAGACAACCGTACTGCTCTAAACACAAAACATTGGGAGAGACCTCCAAGTCCGTAGATCTGTCATTCAATCAATCAGTCCACTTGTATTAAGTGCCTAATTTGCTAAGGGGAGCTAAGAGGCACAGTGGATAGAGCCCTGGTCCTAGTGTCAGGAAGACCCCAGTTCGAATTTGACCTCAGGCAAATCATTTAATCTTGTTCATCTCAATTTCTTCAATTGTAAAATGAGATGGAGAAGGAAGTGGCAAACTGTTCCAATATCTCTGCCAAGAAAACACAAAATGGGGTCAGAAAGAGTCAAAAATGGGTGAACAACAGCCACTACAAAATGCCTGGGACTGTACTAAGTACTGGCTTTAGGTATCAGGGAGGCCATCTAAGAATAACACATTTTTGAATGGTAGAATTATAGGCTTATCACTGGAATGGGCTCCTTCCTTGAACAGATGAGGAAAGGCAGTATAAAGAGGAACATTACTAACCCAAGGCTACACCTAACAAGATGGCGCACGCAGGGGCTTGAATCCAGATGTTTTGTCCCACATGTTCCCCTTCTCCTTGGGCCTAAATCTTGTCATGGAACTATTCACGACTCTGCTTTGGCCTCCCCATCCAGTTTGGCCAGCCCATTTCCCATAACTTCCTACAAGAGAGTCTATTTGATGTTTTTTTTTTTTTTGTTTTTTTTTTTTTTTTTTTCTGATCTTTCAATCAACTGTTTCTATAGGATTCTCCTGACTTTCTATTTTGTAGGAATGAGGGTTGGGGCAGACACTTGAATTCGTGCTTGGTCCATTCCCCAGTGGGGAAAGTCGCTGTCCTTGGTCAGGGCACACAGAATTTATCTCAGGTCTCCCTGCTTCATTACCCGTTGGGTAACGGGGGACAAAGGTATCCACAACACACTTTGTTTAATCTGCATTATCAGCATCTTCTCAATCACTTAAGTCTAAACAGACCCAACGATAAGCCCATCCTTGCTGCAGCATCCATGTTTCTGAGAGGGGTGCAAGGGGGGCACTATGGAATTCTGTGGTGCAGCTTGAACCCCTCTCAGAAATATGGATGCTACATTGCTTGGCAGTGATTACCTGTTTTCCTGGGTGCAAATTCTCCCAGATAGCTAGATGGCACAATGGTTAGAGCGCTAGGTCTGGAGTCAGTTAGACTCCTCTTCATGCCTTAGACACTTACTAGGTGTGTGACCCTGGACAAGTCACCTCAGCCTTTTGGCCTCGGTTTCCTCATCTGTAAAATGAGCTGGAGAAAGAAATGGCCTCCCAGTGTCTTTGCTGAGAAAACCCCAAATGGGATCGCCACGAGTCAGACTGAACAACCACAATAATCCTCACCCGCAGACAAAATCCAGCAATGAGCAGGAGACAGTCGGATTGCGTCCATCCTGCTGTCTTTAAATGTCTTCCCTACTCTTAGCCCATTCTGAGCTTCAGCAGCTCTTACACTCTTCTTCCTTACAGTTCTTTGAACCTTCCTTCCCTGGTGAGTGCCCTGTGCATCCACATGCCTCCCTTGGAAAGAAGCCCAGCTTCTCTGGAACCAGAGACACCATCTAGCACAACTTAGTGGGAGGAGTGATATAAGACAAAAACAAAGTGTGTGTGTGTGTGTGTGTGTGTGTGTGTGTGTGTGTGTGTGTGTGTTGTCTTTTATTTTGTCTAACTTCACCAAGCTTTGAAGGTACATGGTGACATTCTTTATTTATTTCCTTTTTTCGTATTGTTTTTTCTTTAATGAATGTGGTTTCATCTTACTTTATTTGTGAATTGGAGTCCAAAATTCTCTTCTTTCTCGGCTTGGCACTTCTCTGTATTGGAGTTTCATCCTTTCTCGAGGAAAGTACAATGTGCAGCTCTACCTGCAAATTAAAAGAACCAGCATTTCTCTAGCTTAGCCTAAAGCTTTTACAATTCCACAGAGAAGCAGTGACTCACTTCAAGAAATCAGAGTCCACAAAAGGTAGAATTATGTTTTCAAAGCTTTTGTGCTCCTTCGTGTTGAAGGCTGACGTTCATGATGAATTTTTATGACTTTGGAAATTCGTTGACTGGAGTCTTTTCTCTTCTCTCCATCCCTCCCCATTCGTCTTTCCTCATTTTATTCCAGGCTTCTGGAATTTGACATTGGCTTGAGATTTCCTCCTGGAAATGCTATGGAGTCACGGGGAACAGCAAGGGGGAGGGGGGCTCCTTGGTATTTTCCCCTTGGGTGACTGCCTTCGGGATTCTGGGCCTCAGTTTCCTCATCTTTCAAATGCAGGGGACGCCCTAGATGACCTCTAGGGTTCCTCCGAGCTCGAAATCCAGGACTTTGGGATCCTCCGTCTAAGCCAGGCAGAAGGAAAGTGACTTGGCCCCAGCTTCAACTGATTAGACCTGCAGACCAAATTTAGCAGCTTCTTTAAGTCCCCAGGGGTGGGAGGTACAAATATATAAATATATACCTATATAAGGCCGCTTTGGGCCCCAGGCTTGAAATCCACTGGTTCCAGTCCCCGAGTCAGAAATGTCAGAGTCGCTTATGATTGAGAAGGCAGCAGCTCTCCACATGTATTTCACTGAGTGCTCCATGGAAAAAAATTGGAGGCAAAGCAGAATGGGCTTGTTTCGTGTTTGAGTTCCTGAGATTATTTCTGTTCCTCGTTAAATGTGTCTGTGAGGCACACGCGTGCGTGCCCTCTAAATATAGAGCGCCGTTATTAGATAAGACGCTTATTACACGCTTCACCCCTTCCCGAGGGGCCGTCCAAGCCCGGCTATATTTACCCTTATTGATCATGAATTCCATTTCCCGGCCCAGGCTTCAGGAGGCTAGAAAGGTGGCTGGCGAGTCTGCATTTCATGGCGACCTGATTCGGCAGGGAGTGGCCGCAGGTTTGTTATGGTTCTCCTAAGCACGTTGAATAAGGTTTAAACAAAAGGCCCTGCGTGTGTGAGTGTGAGTGTGTGCGTGTGTGAGTGAGTGTGCATGTGTGGGTGAGTGTGTGCGTGTGTGTGAGTGTGAGTGTGTGCGTGTGTGAGTGAGTGTGAGTGTGAGTGTGTGTGTGCGTATGCGTGAGTGTGAGTGTGTGCGTGTGTGAGTGAATGTGAGTGTGAGTGTGTGCGTGTGTGAGTGAATGTGAGTGTGAGTGTGCATGTGTGGGTGAGTGTGTGTGCGTGTGTGTGTGCGTGTGTGGGTGAGTGTGAGTGCATGTGTGAGTGAGTGTGTGTGCGTGTTTGAGTGAGTGTGTGCATGTGTGAGTGAGTGTGTATGCGTGCGTGTGTGTGTGAGCACGTGTGTGTGCGCGCGTGCGTGTGTGTGAGTGTGAGTATGTGAGTGTGCGTGAGTGAGCGTGAGTGTGTGTGCGTGTGTGTGCCCGCCCGTGTGTGTCATTAGCTCGCCGTCCCCTAATTCTCCTGCCCCGTCAGGATGTGACATTTTTAAGTTGGGAAAAGCTCGGCGAGGAGCAGCGAAGGCCGCGCGCCGTCTCCGAAGGGCAGGAGGACAGCGCCGACAGCCGGCGCACTTCAGGTCTCCCGCCAGGAGAGAGGATGGGCTTCAGTGAGAGAGCGAGAAAGACCCTGCGGAGAAGAGCACGAGGGAAGGAAATCAGGAAATGAGGCTAAATCGGTCTCGTTAGTGCGCCGTTGAGCTCGCCGCACCCTCTTCTTGGGGGAGAGGGAGGGCCCGCCGGCGCACTTTTGGCCGGGCTCCCGAGGGAGCGTGGGGAGAAGCGAGGCCGCCGTCCGCCGGAGGGGTCCGGGCTGGGCACGGGGGGCCGGGGGTCTCCGGAGGATGGCTCCCAAGAAGCTCCCTTGTTCGCCCCCGCCACGGAACCGAGGCCACCCGCAGGGGCGCCCAGGTTTCCCCTCCTGCCCCAGAGCCGCTGGGGATTTTCTGGGTGCTGCTGGGCACTCCAAGGGGACCGTGAGCTTCGGCAGGGGCCTGGCTAAGCCGGGACAGGGATGGTCCGAGAGATGGCCAAGTGGAGGTCAAGGTGGCCGGCCCATGTCCTTCCTGAGCTGGACAGCCATCGTTTAGCTTCACACAGACACAGAAATTAATTTACACGGAAGTCCATGCAGTTGGACAGTGTTTTCTCGGAGGCAGAAATCTCCCATAATTCTAGTCGGCTTCTTTATTCTCACGGTCTCCCTTTGCTTTCCCTACTTACTCCCCGTCTCCCAATCCCTCTCTTTCGGCTTCTCTCTCCTTTTTCTTCTTCCTTTGGGCCTTTTCCTTCGTCTGTTTCCAGCCGGATCCCTCTTTCCTCCCTCGCTTCATTCTTTTTTAGACACCAGTTGAAGTAGGTGGCTCTAGAAGCCCTAAAGCCTTGGGTACCCTCAGGGTCCCCCATCTCGTCCCCTTTCCTCGAAGCTCCTTGACAACAAACGGCCCGACAGACCCACCAAAGCCTGGGGGTGCAGAGCATCCCCACGGCATAGTTTCCAAGTTGTCAAAATCCTAACAGCCCTATAAACTCTCTGTGGGAGGATTTGCATCCAGGACTTCTGATTCCACCCTCCCAGCTTGAGCCACATTTCACAAGCTGCTCCTTAGTGTCTTCTCTCCTTCTAGGACATTCTTACAGATTTTCCCCTGCCTTGTTCCTTCCCTGAAAAGGGGGTGCCCTCGGGGTGACTCAGTCCCCTGTCACTGCTGTCCTGGGCAGCCAGCCTGACAGAGAAGGAACTAAAACAAGAAATGCATTCCAGCACACTGAGGCAATCTGTGGGTTCCCCTCACAGTTTTGCTTCCTTCCTTTCCTTGGCTCTCTGAGAGCACCTTGAGTCAGAATTGTCCATCGTTTCAAAAGAAACCCAAGTTCTGCAATTATTTAAAAGGAAAACGAAAGAGCTGCCTCTAAAGGACGTACAGAAGCTCTCTGCATGCAGGAGCCACCCTCGAAAACGGGGACATGGATTCCAGTCAAAAACAAGACAAAACAGAACATCCGAGCTGTAATTGATTCTAGACTCCATCCTCACCAGTGTCCTCATTTTACAGCTGGGGAAACTGAGGCGCTAAGGGCTAACTTGATTTGTTCTTCTTTTTTCATTGAGTATCCTTGTTTTCTTTTAAATCCATTTCTGGTGACACCTTTTGTTTTCCCATCACGTTCAGTTCTTTTTTTAAAAAAACTCACTTCTATCTTAGGATCAATACTGATTCTAAGACAAGAATTGTAAGGCCAAGTGACTTGCTCAGGGTCACACAGCTTGGAAGCATCTGAGGCCACATTTGAATCCAGGACCTCCTGTCTCCAAGCCTGCCTCTCTATCCTCCGGGCTGCCCCTCACCCCCTTTATTTCTAAAAATATCCCTTTCCTCTCTATCCTGTCTGCCATTACAAAAATTAAAACAAAGCAAAACAGAAAATGAGAAAGAAAAACAAAACACAAAACTCCCTCCGACATCTTTCCTTCTGACAGCGTAGGAGATCGTCTGTGCCTAGAGCACCCCGCTTTGGCTTGGAAGCAAAGGAGCCGGGGTTCACCTTAGTTCCTGCACCTGGGTTTGTGGGGAGTCTGCTCAAGGGCAGTGCCCGGGCTTGAAGGGGTGAAGCCCCGAGAGCTGGGGCAGTAAGAGGGATCCCTGACACCATTACGGAGGAGTGTCAGTGCCATTTATTTTATGGGAGCTTCTTTTATTACCGAAAGCTCTTCCTTCCTTCAGACGGTACAATCATGAATATTTAAGGCGAATGATCTGCTTACACTTGTTTTCCCAAACTCGTCTTGCCACAGGACACTTTGGGGCTTAATGTACCTTAATGGGAAACAAGAACAACAAAATTCTGATGATAGTCCTGTAGCGTTTGCGAAGCACCCCGGATCTATGGGCTCCTTAGCCACTCATAAGAACCTTTGAGGGACAGGCTGTGATTATGCCCCTCATTTCACCCAAAGGGGAACTGAGATCCCCCGAGGTTAGAAGTCGAGCCCGGGACCCCACGTTCTTGGGATTGGAACTCGGGCCTTTTCACTTCTCGTCTCCCCAGGCCTTTCCTGGCTAAGAGGGCGATTTGGTGCATTTGTGGGATAAAGAGGGGAGGCGGAGAAGAACAGGGGCGCTTTGGAGCAGATCCAGGACGTGCCACGTCTTCCTCCCACTCTTCAGAAGAACCCTCCATCCCGCTATGCTTCTGTATTTACTGCTCAGGGCTCCGTCCCCCCGTCTGCTTTCCCGATGGGAGACATTCCAGAGGGCTTCTTCCCTTCTCCCCTCTGCCTCAGACAAGAGCTTTCCTCCACACGTCCGCCTTCTGGTCCTCTCGAGACTAAGCGTCCGCCTTCACTCCCGCAGACCGATGCTCCTTGTGCCGATTCTCTCTGTCCGCCTCCTCGTCGGCTCCTGGTTCGTGGGGCTGGTGGGTTCTCGGTCCCTCTTTGGTCAGCTCCCGATTCAGAATCCAGAGCATGGCCCGAGCCTCGTCCTGGTTGCCTGCTTGGGAGGCGGCCCGTTTTCAAGCCACCCACGAGTGCACTTAGTGGCCGGATGGGCTGGGGAAGACGCGCACTTCCCCTGCGCCACCAACCTGGCGACCCTTTCTTTAATCCCATTTTAATTCCTTCTGCCTTGGCTCTGTGTGTGCCAGCTTTTCCCTTCTTTCCTCCCTCTAAAATCCTTCCTGCAGTCGCTTCAGTGCGTGATTGTCTTCATGGAGAGAAAGAAAAATCTCCACCCTTTAGACGATGCCATCATTTTAACTGGCGTCCATGAATATCCAGTTGGCTTCAATTCAGTGTAATTAATTGCCTACAGTATTCTGGGCCTTCTGCCAGGTATTGGGCCTAAAAGGACACAAAGCATCCCGTCCTGCCCTCAGGGGGCCCCGCATCCTCCCGGGGACGAGGACACGGACGTGAACGCTGGACCATCGAGAGACAGCACCGGCGAGACGGCCCCACTCCGAGGGCGGTCGGCCATGAAAGTGACCCCCAAGGCCCGTGGTTCTAATGCTTCGTGACTTCAAGTCGTCTTTCCGACCCCCAAAAATGAATGAGGACCCCACCGAGAGGCTCTTTTGTTTTGTTTTTTAAATACATGCTGTAGGTATCAATGGCTACCATACACAAAACCGAAATGTCTCAGGATTATTAGGAGAGTGTTTCTGGCCTCTCAGACCCCCTCAGAGGGTTTGGGGCCCCCCAGCTCATACCTGGACAGCGGCTGAGAAGCAGACCAGAACGTGGGTCTCCCCGAGACAGGTCAAGGGGAACCTGGGTCCAAGGGATAGAGTGGAATCTACGGACTCTCGGAGGCAGGGAAAGAGCAGGCGAACTGCTTTGGCCCGAAGCAGAGGACGTGGGCAGGGCGTGTCCAGAAGCACACGTGTGACACGGATATGGCAGGCTTTCCCATGAATCTTGCACTTCATCCTGGAGCCTGCTCCCTTTCCACCCTGGTGTCCTCCATGGCTTCCGCAGAGGCAGCTAGGTGGCGCCAGAACGCATTGAACGCCAGGCCTGGAGTCAGAAGATGAGTTCCAATATGGCCCTAGACAGTTAATTAGCCCTGGGAAAGTCACTTCAAGACTGCCTGCCTCAGTTTCCTCATATGTAAAATGGGGCTAATGAACAGCCCCGACATCCCAGGGTGGTTGCGATGATCTAATCAGATCTTGGCTCCACAGACCAGCACTAACGTCTTGGTTAAGACCTTTCACCTCAGCGCCTCCGTTTCTTTCTCCCATTAAATGACAGAACCGTATGCGTTGGCTGGACATTTCTAGGAAGGTTGATGTTGTTAAATACTGTCGGTTCCCTACAGTCTGCTGGTGATCACATACTTTGGGGTTTTCTGAACTCTTCATTTTCGTCAAAACAAATTCTGAGTCAAAGGCAAGTTATGCATTTGGCCCTGAGCCAGAAGCCAAAGTATGTAGGTCAAACATGCACATGCTCTTCGCTTTCCTGCCCAAGACTCACAGCGCTCAGCTCTCAGAAGGTTTGGGGGTGACTCACACGTTGGTCAGGACCAAGCGGGGAACCCCGGGGAAAACAGCGAACAAACCCCAGGGCTCATCTCTGCCTTAGCAGTGACTGTGGACAATTGGGAGAGGAGGACGACTATAAGAGGGCGTCGAGAGCCCGCCACCCATTGGCCCTGGGGCCGACGTGCCCTGACATTCCTATCCCTCTCCACCATGTTTTCAGGCCCTGAACTGATTTTCTGGATTAAAGAGTCTCTTGACCATCAGATGTTTCCTTTTTTTTTTTTTTTTTAAACCCTTAACTTCTGTGTATTGGCTCCTTGGTGGAAGAGTGGTCAGGGTGGGCCATGGGGGTCAAGTGACTTGCCCAGAGTCACACAGCTAGGAAGTGTCTGAGGCCGGATTTGAACCTAGGACCTTTGGTCTCCAGACCTGGCTCTCCATCCACTGAGCTACCCAGCTACCTCCAGATATTTCCTTTATTTTATATATGAGTGTGTATGGAGATTTGTGTATACACACATATACACATGCATATAGCAATATATTTCTTCATTGAAATATATATATATATATATATAATGAGTGTATATGGATGAAATATATGTATATAGATTTCATGGAAAAATTATGTCGCTTCAGACCTAGACACATCTGCAACTCCATGTTCATCCCCCAGTCATTTTAATTCCATTTGCATCTATTAAGTGACTACTGTGTGCCAGACATTTTCGGTACCTTCCAGACCCCTTGAGCCAAGCAATACTTTTGAAATGATTTTCTTTTCTGATGGTCACTGAATTTCTCCCGAGGCTGGGCTGGCTCAGCGTGTCCGACCTTTACTAGAAGAGACTAGATCGAGTTGGTTTGCCCACCTCTAGTAAGTCCTCTGCCAGAGGGGCTCTTACTCCAGGGAAACAGGAAGACATGGTAGCCTTTCAGAACGCCTTTCCTGTGACCGTCAGAGATCTTGCTGTGCCTCTTTGTGTCCAGAAGTCGAGTGCTGCGAAGATCGTTCCAGGCCAAAATGAAATGAGATCAGTCTTGCTGAGGTGCAAAGGGGAAGTGTATCCTCGATGATGAGCACCAAGCTCAGAAAGCAAGCAAAGCCCTTCAAAGGCACCTCTGAAGGCTGGCCCAAGCTTCTGAAATTTGGAATAATCCCAAAGAGTCCATTTCAAAGAGAAATGCTACCAAATGTGTTCTAAAAGAAAAATTACTTGTCATGTGCAAGACAATAAAAAGACCAGAGTATCAAAGCCGGGGGAGAGCTAATACTGGAAGCTGAAACTCCTTTTTTCCTTCAAGGTTATATCCTGATCTTTGGCAGAGGTCTAGGTGAGCCCTCGATAGAGGAGCACCCCAGCAAAATGGCTTATTGGACATTTACAGTACTCAAGTCTCTAAAGATTTAGGGGCGCCTCACGTGTTGGTCAGGACCAAGTGGGGAACATCTGAGAAAACACTGACAAAATCTGGGGCTTCTTTCTTGGCCACTTAGGAGTGACGATGGACAGTTTGGAGAGACACGATGTCACAACCCCACTGACACCTGTAGGATATGATGGAGGCCGGCATGTTTGTCCAATGTCTACCTCATACTCAATGGCCTGGAAGAGTGTCTTCATCATGAAGAATTATGGAGTATGGAGCAAGATCTTTGTGAACCTAATCTCAAATTACATAAAGCAAGAAGAGATTATGGGGCAAAAGGGGACATTGTGTGCATTAAACAGAGGGGCTTAGATGTAAGAGAAAGTCACGCTTAATCATATGAGTGATGTGTGCATTTATATATATGTATACACTATATATCCATCTTTATAATGTCTATTAATTCATATGTATATATATATATATATATATATAATTTAAGAAGCTTCTCAGGTAGATTGATAGATACATAGATGGATAGATAGAAAGAAAGAAAGAAAGAAAGAAAGAAAGAAAGAAAGAAAGAAAGAAAGAAAGAAAGAAAGAAAGAAAGAAAGAAATATGGAAAGGA
>NC_058132.1:646987824-647005954 GCF_016433145.1 Gracilinanus agilis | reverse complement strand
GAATCGGGGGAGTGTTGGGGGTTGGCGTGGGGAGAGGGACGCTGAACTTCATTCCCCCCCATAAGCTACCTAGCCTTACCTTGTGTCGGGGAGCTGAGGGGCCGGGAGCTTGGCATACACACGTGAAGTCTCCCCTCTCTTCATGCTCTTACGTAAGGAAGCAGAGCAGACATTCAGGATTGTTCTGCTTCTTCCAAAGCCTCCTCCTAGTCCTTGAAGTCAGTGTCATGGCTTCTGCCAAGCTATTTCCCTGGGACAATCAGGAGAAGAGGCTGGCACGGAGGGGCCCATCCACCCCTAGAATTCTGCGACTGCATCCTCTTTCAGATCGCCTAGAAGCGGGGGGCCATCTCTTGCTGCTGCCCAATCAGGATCCGCCCTAGTCAGAGGATGGATGGTTATCTAAAGCGCTTCTTTCTTCTTCCCTTCTTTTTTCTCTTCTCCCTCCTGCCATCTCTCGCCTTCAACTTGCCTCTGCGCTCTCGTTTCACGCTTCTTTGCCCTGGAATGGGCGTTACAAGAAGGTTCCATTTTCAGTTCAGTTCAATTAAGAATGATCAAATGCTGAGTATGTGGTATGAACTGGAAAAGGACGCAAGGAGACAGACAGACAGACAGACAGACAGAGAAAGAGAGACAAAGAGAGAAGGAGGGAGGGAGGAAAAGAAAGAGACACCCTGCTGCCAAAAGCTTGCTTTTTTGGAAGGTAAAAACATCTTCATATAAAAAATAATGATAATGTAATAATAGTCATCGCTAGCATCCCTAGAGTGCTTTACCATTTGCAAAAAGCTATATTATCTCCTTTGGTCTTCACGAAAATGCTGTGGGGGAGCTTCTCTCATCATCCCCCTGTTACCAAAGAGGCACCTCGGGCAGGGAGAAGCCCAATGACTTTAGCAGGGTCACGCAGGTAGGAAATAAGTACTGGAGGCAGGGCTGGAAGTCACTTTTTCTGGACTATTATTATGAGCTCTACTTAGGGAGCTAGTCAACCCCAATATACAGAGAACGGAATTATTTCTAGAGGAATCAAGGGGAGTTTCTTGCCAATCACTGTACTTGACTTGGGCTTTGACTGAAGCCAGATGTCCTCCACAGCAGGAGTTTTGCATGCTGATTATTTCTCTTAGCATCCCATGATGCATGGGCTCCTGCCAGTTGAGAAGATGGCACAGTCCTTCCAGCCTTCCGAGATCTTCTTCTAATTCTTTGGGTCTTCGGGGGTCCTTGGCTTCCTCTATGGTATTTATGTAGAGGAGGGATTTTCTCTGCGGATTCCAAACCGAAGCTCTTCATGCCTTTAGGTTGGGCTTTTAGAGATGCTTTGGCCATCGGAGGATGGTCGGCTCCCAGGGATGAGCCCCTCTTTCCTTAGTTCAGTCAGTTCTCAGGTGACAGGAACAAAGTCTGGATTTGAAGTCTTTCCAGCCTCAAAGGGAGCTGCCTCAATGTCTACTCCCCTGGCAGAGTCTTCAAGAGCCGTTCTGTGGAATATCTAAACTATATGGAAAAAGGCCTTTAGCAAACCTCTTTTAAAAAGAAACAAATGAATTAATATGTCTGTGTGTATATACATATATATACATATATGTAGATTTGGAAGAGTGAAAGAATTTATCAATTAATATGCCACAGATACAAAACAAGAAGGATCCAATTTGATAAAAATGACTCAGGATAACAAGATTTAAATTATAGTTTGGAGATTATAAAATACTTTTAGGTCTGTTCTTGATGGATCATTCCCATCATCCCCAGGTTCTAGCTCTAGTTTCTTTGAGGCACTGAGAAATTGGGCACTTGCATTCTATGTCCCAGGCTATAATAATGACTCCATGTTAAGCTCTTCATGCTCCCTACTATGTGTCCCACTTGAGCTTCACCACAAACATGTGATGGAGATAATGATAATAATTATTGGTGCTTGGATGGCCCTTCAAGGAATTGCAAAGTGTTTTACCTGTGCTGTCTTACATGTTCCTTTCAACAGTTGGGGCAACTGAGGCTCAAGAAGCTTAAAAACTCCTGTCACAGGACAGGAAAGAATTGGAGGTGGGATTCGAACCTCTGTCTTCCTAATTCCAAATAGAGTCCCATATATCCAGCTACTTGTTAGTATTATTATTTTCATTTTACAATGAAGGAACTAAAGTTCAGAAAGTTTAAAAGGTTTGCCCAAGTAAGAAGACATCTTTCTGCCTCCACGTCTGCCATTCTATCTACTTTGTTGCCTCCTATAGGAGAGAAGGAACCAAGACTGGCTCTGGATCCATACGGCATCCCACCCCCCTTCTGTCCCTGCCGTGCAGCACTGGTGACCAGAAATACATTGACCCCACATGGCCACTGCAGCCTCTGTCTGGGGCTTTACTGAACCTGTTTCTGATTTATTTTCAGTCCTTCAGATTGACATGGACTTGGCACATGGGAGGGAATTCTTTTGGAGGCAGCAGATGCGCCTGGTCCATTTGTCTCAGCAGTTTGTCTCACAAGAAGGGAGGGGATTTTATACACACTCACACACAAACCATATATATATACATACATATATAAATATAGCTCTAGAGACATTGTTATATATATATATATATATATATATATATACACATAGAGATAGAGAGAGAGATAGATGGATGGATGGATAGATAGATAGATAGATAGATAGATGGATGGATGGATGGATGGGTGGATAGATGGGTGGATAGATAGATGGATAGATGAATAGATAGATGGATGGATGGATGGATAGAGGGATAGAAGGAAAGAGAGATAGATAGATAGATAGATAGATAGATAGATAGATAGATAGATAGATAGATAGATAGATGGATAGATGGGTGGATAGATTGGTGGATAGATAGATGGATAGATGAATAGATAGATAGATAGATGGATAGACAGACAGATGGATGGATGAACAGAGAGAGAGAGGGGGACAAGATGGGTGAATGGATGAATAGATAGATAGATGGACAAACAGATGGATAGAT
The DNA here is from genome assembly GCF_016433145.1 of Gracilinanus agilis. Classification (NCBI taxonomy): domain Eukaryota; kingdom Metazoa; phylum Chordata; class Mammalia; order Didelphimorphia; family Didelphidae; genus Gracilinanus; species Gracilinanus agilis. The sequence continues at coordinate 647,002,961 of NC_058132.1, read as the reverse complement.
TAGACAGGGAGACAGAAATAGATAACAGATAGATGGATGGAGAGACACAGAAAGAGAGACAGAAAGATGGATTAATGAGTGGATGGATGGATAGAGAGATGGACAGATAGAGAGAAAGAGAAGGAGAAAGAGAAATAGGTGGGTGGAGAGATAGATAGATAGACAGAAGGACAGACTGACAGAGATATAAAGATATCTATAGCTATATAGAGATGATACACACACAAATACATGTAATATGTACATGCATGTACACATGCACATAACACACGTCTTGCCCCCTAAATTAAATCTATGCCTGTTTTTGCACATTTAATATTATATATGCACATATATATTATATAAACATTCTTCTTGCCACACAAATGTGTGTGTGTGTTTGAATGTTTCACAAAAATAGACACAGATATATTGATGTTGCAAGAGGAATATGTTTCTCTTCCACGGAGACCTAGCTATGCCTCTGTGTTTGTCTCTCTCTGGAAACGTGCACATATGATGTCTGTGCACACACACACGTATGTTCTTTATTCTTCCCCAAGCACAGAGGCTTCTTGAAGGGGGAGGACTCCACGCACATGATTTCTGTGATTATGCAAAGTCGGAATGTGAATAATTTGGGCTCCAGTTAGTCATTATCTGCATTCAGAGCTTGTTTGGGGAGAATAAAGGGAGGATGTGTGCAGGTTGCTTGAATAGGGTCCTTATTTGTGTCTAATAGCGCCTCTTCATGAAAACATTTCCAAGCCTCCCTCCTACTCGGTGGCAAAAGTGTTTTTCCCTTGGAAATTATGCCCTTCTGTTCTTCAGTGCCTTTATCCTTTTGACAATAAGTGGACCAACAGCCTCCATTTAGGAGAACAAAATCTGTTATGAAAAGAGAAACTTCTTTGCCATGTAACACATAATGCAGTTGACATGCATTCAGGGTTGTAATAATACGGTAATCACTGGAGAAGGAGCCTTTCCTCCCAAGGAGGGAGGCGACACGGGCAGCCTGTTTGCATGGAGCTCCTGGCTCTGGGCAGGGCAAGTTTTCTTTGTGAGAGTGGTTTGGTGGCGGCTGGGCATGAGGAATTCTCCGAGGATGGAGAATGCTGCTGCCTTGGGGCAGCCCCCTCTCCCCGCCTGCATTCTTTTAGGAAATGGATGTGCGAGAGCCCCGTGGGGCCCTCCAAGGTCTTGCTTCTCCCAGGGGTTCCCTCTTGGAGCTTTCCAGTTATCATGGACATTCCTGCCCTCGGCACAGCCTCATTGCCTGGTCCCCAGTGCTGTGGGGAGCCGATTCCCTTCCATTCTGACTCTCTCAAAGCTGGGCTTTGGTGCCAGTTTTGTGCCAGTTTGGGGCTTGGGCTGGGGGAATCGGTGAAGCTCCTCTCTCTTTGGGATTGCCTTTTCCAGCTGTCCTCCAGGCCTTCCTCCATTGCGCCCTCTGTTTCCTGCCAGGGCTGGCTGACTCCTCCTTCCTCCCAGCATGGTTTCTTCTAGTTTTTATTTGTTTCAAAGGACTCACTGAGCCATAATTCTCATTCTTCCCGAAGCTTTCCCGTGCGGAAGGGCAAGGTGAGCGCTTTTACTGCTGATTTACAGATGAGGCAACTAATTCACCCAGGCTTAGCTGGTTTGAGAGCACGAATGAGATAAGTCACAAATTCACGAACAAATAAGTAAAGCATTGATCTCATTAGAAAGTAAGTTTGGCAGAAGGGGTCATCCATGGACTGAGAAATAAGAAGACATGGGTTCGAAACCAGCCTCTTAGAATGAATCGTGATGAGGCTTGCTAGTGCCCTTCAGCCTCCGTTTCTTTATTTCTAAAATACATCATCCATTGCAGGACTGTTTTGTCCTTTAGGTAGGCTCATCGCTTAAGAAAGCTCGAAATGCAAGGCAGGGAGGTGGCTTCACATCAAGGGTTCTAGGTGGGTTTACGTTCAAGAAAACCTGAATTCAAATCTACTCCGGCACTAGTCTTTCTGCCTCAGTTTCTACATTGGCCAAATGGCAGCAATCACAGCCCCCACCTCCTAGACTTGTTACAGAAGATAGGGTGCGCCCAGTGTGTGGCGTATCCGTAAACGCGGGCTGTGTTAACTAACACCAGCTCGTTTTGTTACTTCCTTTTATCCTGCAGCTTCCTTAAGGATCGGGGTACGCTGCACCTCCATGACCTCCTTTAGGCTCCCCGAGAGCTCTCCTAATGGACCGAGTTTTCATAGATTATTAGCGTTATTATCATCATCATTGCGGCCATCCCAGAAATTTGAAAGCGGAGTCTCAAGCAGGGGAAGAGCCTTGTTTCCTGGAGCTTTTGGACCTTCTCATTTCAGTACTCACCTTCTCCCCATTGTTCTCCCCAGACATCTTTTTCTACAAAAGTTCATCTTTCCCTCCCATTGACCACGGACGAGTGTCAGACAAAGGAGAGGGGCTCTGACACTGTGTGTGTGTGTGTGTGTGTGTGTGTGTGCGCGTGTGCATGCTTTTGCACACTCAAGTCCACGTCTACGCTATATATGAGCTGCTGCCTTGTGAAGTACTTATGCTTCTGCACTGAGTTTGGCTCCCCCCCACCCTTTCTAAAAATGGTGGCTCCTGGTTTCTGCCTCGCTAATTATTTATAAACTCCGCCGTCCCTTTTCATTCCATCCTCGGCTTGACCGGCGATGGGTGCAGCCTCGTCTGTTGGCAGGGTGCTGGCTGTGGAGATCAGCCCTTCTCTCTGCTGGCATTCCGAGATTAGAGAGCCTTCCCAGATTAAATTCACCCTCAGCCCAATGGCATTTCAAAGAGGGCCAGCCAAGCAGTGCTAGGACGACGTGTACTCTGCTGCCTGTTTATTTATATCTAAGGGGTGCTGGGCCTCCTCGCAGCCTCAAGAGCCATTGTATCAAATTCTCCTTTCAAGCAAGGCCAGCAAGCAACAGCCTGAAATGGTGGCTTTGGGGTGCTGATGTGTGTGTGTGTGTGTGTGTGTGTGTGTGTGTGTGTGTGTGTGTGTACAGGCGCAGGCTTTCCTCACTCCTGCTCTTGCGTTGTTGTCTCCGTGCCTTTGCTAGGGACAGGCACATTCGTGTTCTCACTTTCCCTCCTTTATTGTTTCCCCAGACTTGATCCCGGGTAGGAACAAGTGGCTTCAGCGAGGCTTTGCCCAAGGAAGTCGGCCTCCTAATGGGCAGAGCCGTGGGCCCCACAGAGGGAGAGGCTTGGGAGACCAAGTCCTTGCGGTAGTCCAGCTCCACAACCTCCTCTTCGGGGCTATTTCTGGCTCTTACAGAGTCCAGGATTGTCCATGACTTGCTCACCATACATAGTGGCGATGTGAGAAGAGCACCTGCAAGTCAGCTTCCGTCCCAACTGGAGCTGCGATTTCATGCTCGTGGACACTTGAACCCTGCAAAGTGGGTCCCAGCCCCATCCAGACCTCCTCTGAGGTTTAGAAGTTCACCGTCTTTCCATAAATAGTCTGTTTATGAGGGTGCACTTCATGCTCGGGAGGGCCTATCTTTGTTGCTTTAAATACCTTGGATGTGCCAGTGAGCCTAGGGGCTGCCCATCTGTTGTCCTGCCGCCTCCCCGCACGAGCGGCCCCCTCCTAATTTGGATTTTGGTGTGTCTTCTGGGCCACTCAGAGGCATCGTTGGGAATCCTTCCTAGCTCCATTTTGTAAATGCCCATCTTTGATTGTCATCTTGTTTCTTTGGAATAAATGGCCTTCCATGCCTAGGAGCCCTATAACGCTTCGGACCTCAGAGTGTTGGCTAGCCTGATCTCCTCATTTTACACATGATTAAACGGAGTCCCCGAAGTAAAAGCAGCAGAGCTAGACTTTGAACCCACATCTTCTCAGTTCAGGGCAATTGTTCTAAAGGAGATGGGCTTTGAGGCTAGTTCACAGTTTGAGATCAAATAAAGAATTGCCTGGGTGTGTGGGGGATCATGGAAAGGGGATCTTTTGGAGTCTGAGGAGATGAGTTCAGATCCCTTCTAGGTCACAGGGGACTGGCAAATCCCTTTACCTCGCTGGGCTTCTACTTCCTTATCAGGAAAAGGATTTGGTTAGACTCGATGAGGTCTAGAGTTCCTTCCATCTCAAGCTCTTTGATCTCCTGCTCTAACTTGCGGGGGTCAGACACAGAAAGCGCATCTCTTCTTAGCTGAAGTTGAGCTTCACTCGCATACCACACTTGTTCTGCTTCATCCCAGAAGGCAGAATTGGGAGGATGACAGTGGAGCTGGATCCAGACTCCAAAGTTCATGGGCATTCATGGAATATCTACTGTGTACTAACTGCGGAAGTTACAAAGATGGGCAAAAAAGAAGAAAAAAGTTCTTGCCCTGGAGGAGATCACTCTCTTGTGGAAGTTAGCAGGCAAGCCATCTTGAGATGTCAAGAAGACAAAACAGGGAGAATCTCGGAGAAATGGCACTAGTGTTATGGATGACTGGGAAAGGCTACTGTATCTCCAGTCCCCATCCCCATTTCTTCTGTGGAAAGAACCCCCCTGCCCCGATTCTTTCAGTCACGCCTCATAATAATGAAACTGAGATCCTTCCTCCTCCTGGCCACCTTTTATGGATACTCACAAGCTAATGCATATCGCCCTAAAATTGTGATACACAGAATAACTCTGAAAGTATAATGAGAATCACAATCACTCTAAAGCATCCAACCCAGTCGTCATGAAGGAGAGCCATCCTCCATTTTTAACATTCACTAAAATTGTCTCCTCATCTTCCAAAGGACGTGAATCATAATCACAAAGACACAGAGTGGTCCAATACCAAGACCAGGGGTCTCTGTAGTATACAGAATTGGGGAATATAGTTTTTTCAAGCTTTGGCTGAGTTCCAAAAAGCTGTTAGAGGTTTTAGAATCTTGAGGAGAGGCAGTTGACTGGATCTTCCGTGGAGGGAGGAAGTCAATGATCGAGCTCTTAGATTATCTAGCTTCAATATTGAAATTTAGCCTAGCATTAATATATTTACTTAAGAAATTATTATTTTGGATAGACCCTTTATATCTTCCTTTCCCAATACCACCCTGCCTTCCCTCCCTTACCTTAGTGGCTATGGAGTTTATGAGGAGAGAAATTAGAGAGGAGTTAAATCTGTGAAAAGTTATCTAATTGAGAGCATTATTTATAATTTAATCAAATCATCATTTATTCCCTTTAGATAGCATTTTGTAAAACTGAATAAGGCAGGTCCTTACTTAGATTCCATCTTTACTTCCCTTCCCCCACCTGAGGTTCCTGAGATAACTAATAGGGCTTTCCTTTAATCCACCTTCCTAACCAACAGCCTTCAAATAAATAAACCCTTTGTGTTTCAATAGTCATATTTAGTGTAATTTGTCTGTTAGTTAACAAGAGGGAAGAAGAGGGAAAGAGACAACATACTCTGGGCTTAGAGGGAAGCTGGGCATCCATCTTGAAGGAAGGTGTTACTTCAAAATAGGTCCCTTCCTGTGAAATTAACTAAAGCCTGTTTGTTAATTTCAGTCTAGTCTGTTTCCCTCAGCTTGTGTTAGAGTCTAAGTCCTAGTCTGTAAGCCTGCTGTATTAGCCTGTTTAGTTTAACTTCTCTTCTCCCAAAAGGATCTCTGTTTCCCTTCTGTGTTATACTCCTGACTTCAGTCCTATATTATCCTGAATCTCCTTTAATCCCAGCCTACCTGTAGCCTAGTATATCCAATTACCAAGTCTCCAGTCATCCTCCTTTCAATTCCCTTATCCCAAACACCTTTCCTCAAATTACTCCATAACATCTCTTAACTTCTTTTGTGTTGTGGACACCTTGGGGAGTTTGTTAAAGCTTTGGGCTCTGGACTCTTTTAAGAATCTTGTGTTTGTAAAACAAAACACACAGGACTATGCCATAACCCAGTTATAGTGAAATATAGTTATTGATGGACAGTTAGGTGGCCCAGCAAATTATTTGCAACAGCTCTCCTTTGGGTGGGATGCCCGTCATTTGGGGAATGGCTAAACCATTTAAGATATTCTTCTTCTCATTTTACTCTCCGTAACTTCTTGTCTTTTCGTGTTGTTGTCTTTTAAATTAAATTCATGTACTCATAATTTCTATTGGCTCAGTAGTATTCTATCTTAAAGAGAACATTACATATAGCAAGAGAAATATTGTTTGGAGAATGACTCATGTATGTCCACTTCTAGAGAAAGAACGGATACACAGAAACTGGCAAGACATAGTTTATATATATATATATACATTTCTTTTGTCAAATCATGCCTTTTCAACTGTGGAGAGGGAAGGGAAGGAGGGAATTACCTGAGAATTTTAAGGTAACAAAAAATAAATAAAAGATAGAAGTTATACCAGACATTCTTCCACCATCAGAGGTGATCAGAGCACAACTTTAACATAATGTTCAAAGACAAGAAATAACTGGAAAAATGAACAAATGACAAGAAAAGAACCTGAACATAAAAAAAGAAAAAAAAAACATTCTATGGTGACAGAGAAGCTCAATTCGCTAACACAGAAGATGACAATGACTTGAAATCATCTACAAGCAAAGGCTCAAAGGCAATTCTTGTTACAGTGTGCATACATATACTCCCCTCACTAAACATGTCCCTGAAAAGAGTCTTGAACTCACATTCTTAAGTCATACTTCTCCCTGCCTTAGAGATCAACCCTCAGAGTCTTTGGTGATAGAATGACAGGCTATCCTCCTGTTTATATTAAGAGATCATCAGCAGGTTTTCCAGAGCATGTTGAAAATCTTTTATCGTTGCTTATCAAAAATTCGTTAAATGTTGCCCCCAAAAACAAGAGTTATGGAAATGAACCTCCCTCACACCTTTTTTTTTTTTTTCCTAAGAGGAAAGGTAGTAAGACGTAGAGAGCTAGAAACCAGCTCTGACTTGGTTAATAAGTTGATTAATTGGATGACATTTTTTCTTTGCCTCCCCCACCCCCATTAAAAGAAAAGTTATTAGGGATAGTTTTCTTCTGCTGGGAAATATAGATAGTATAAAAGCCTTTTACTGATATATTTTGTTTGTATATTTCCTATGTTTCCCCTCATGTCTCTTCCCTTGTACCCTGCCCCTTATATCAAAGAATATGTCATGGAAAAAATATAGATGAATCAATTCAGAAAACCAAAATATTGAAATAATTTATTTTTTCCCTGTATTTGACCAATATCATTAAATATGAGTATTTCCACATGCCAAGAAGAACAGAAAAAGAATACTGAACATTAATTCCTGAATTTGTTGCTTTATAACTTGCATTGAAAAATAACATCATAATTTTGACATTGATTTTCTACATATTTTGGATCAGTAGTCTTTAAGAGATTTGTGTTTATATTTGTGTGTGTGTGTTTGTAGTGAGTTATTGTCTTCCATAAATACCGTGGTTTCTTTAATTTTCCCTTAAAACATCTTCATTATAAGGGATTAGTTTCATGTATTAGGCAGGAAAGGTAACAGAAGGACAGTATATAAATACATATATTATATCTAACCATCTGTTTCTCTTCCTGCCTCTCTATCCATCTATCTTCCACCAGAATCTGGTACATAGAGTGTGGGTTGATGGTACAGAGCGCTTGAGGCAATGGAGAAGGTAGACTTGTTTGGCATTTATGGAAAGGAAGTAATTCAGTTGAATTCAATTGAAGAGATACTCCATCCTTAACTATGTATTAAGTCCTAGAGATACAAAGACAAAACAAACAGCCCTGCCCTGCAGGTCCTTATACTCAGGGGTTTGAAATGCTGAAAATACAATCTGTCTTTGAAGTGTTTTATTAAGACTCTTTTAAGAGAAGCGGAGCCAAGATGGCAAGAGTAGCAGGAAGAAGTGTAGTGAGGTCCCCCTGCCCCAACAATTCCTCCAAACAAGTCTGCAAAATGCACTGTAACTCTTCACGAGCAGAACAGCTAAGACAAAAATCCCAGTGATTGTCAAACTAGGGAGACAGACAGAGAGGTCTGCGGACCATTGGGTCGTATCAGCAGTGTCCATTTGTATCATTCAGGAAGAGAACATTTCTGTCCCTTATGACCCATTTTGGGGTCAGAGATCCAGGTTAAACTGAGGAGGGAACCAGTGCTTGTAACTTAGAACTAGGTCATGGTAGGGAGTACTCACAAATAAAATAAAACTAAATTAAATTTAAAATGCTTTCTACTCCTCCTTGTGCGTTTGTTAGTAAATTCCATTCCTTTTCTAAAGGGACCTGTTTCAAAAAACACGGATTTTTTTTATTGTTATTATGAGGTTCTCACAGAGATATGTGCAGCTACTCAAGGTGGTTTCAGATGCCTTCTTCATCCTCCTTGTTAACCTTCCTTTGAAAAGATTCTTCCTTGTCTCTTTGAGCAGCCGCTGTTGTTTAGAAGGCAGGGATGCACTGTGGAGAACCTCCCACTCTATGTTACTGATGGTTCACTCTCCATATTTAGCATCCCTCCAGTTGTCAAGGGCTGTCTTATTTGTTGGTGGTCCTTAACCTTCCTCTCTGAGTGCCTCATGTGCAGGGTTTCTGTTTTTACCAAATGGGAAACTGAGTCACGGTTTCTTTGTGTGGCATGTTGTAAGATTAAAAATCAATAACTAATAACTCCAAATATATGTATTAAGATTTATTAATAATCACTAGAAGTAAAGGAATAAAAGTTTATTAATTGACAAAATAGAACCATGTGACTAAGTTTTTCTACCTGCTCAAAAAGCCCACTCCACCAAAGCCATGACTGGAAGGAAAGAGGGAGAGAGACAGACCTCTACCCAATTTACATCCTGTCTATGTCAGCACGTAACGATGGGAAGTGAGTGGGGTTCTGGAAATTGTAGTTTTGCTGGGAATCATAGTTTTGCTAGGGATCATAGTTTTTAGGGTAACAGATTCTAATTACACAATTCCCCCCTGAGATCCTTTGGAAGACTAGTCTTTCCAATGGATCTTGTAAGCATAACCAACTTATAAATTACAATAATTTGAGGATGAAAGGGGAAGAGAACAAAACCTGTGATGGCTAGGAACACTGACAAAAAGCCAATTCAGGGGAGGTCCCCTTCAACATAAGAGTATACATACAAAATAAATGGGTTACAACCCCCCAGAGTTTAATTTAACTACAACCCAAAGTTCATTCTGGATCCTTTGGTGCTGTGTGAAGTTTTTGCAGGCATCTCCATGCCGCTTTCTTCAAACAGTTCACTTTCTGGATTCTGGGAGGTAGCAAGTTTCTTAACTTTTATAAAACTAGAATTTTATGACAATTATGCAATGCCAAAGGGCAATGGGTTCAGAAGTAAATCCTGACTTAAGTTACCCAGTGGGCTCATTTTTCCAGCCCATGCTTCCAGTCCAGGCAAATATGTATGGCTCCATTTCTTATTGACCAAGGAATTTTGTTTCTCCACAGACTGAGGGCAATTTGAGGTCCATTGTCCTTCCGCTGCTGCATTTTTAATTGCACACATAGGCTTGGTCTTGATCTCACCTCCTAATCCTCTTTCCTTCTCGTCTTTTTCCTCAGGGAGCTGCCATTTCTACGGCTTCACCTCCAGTCTCCACACCGGTCACGGGGCATAAAAGAATGGTCATCCCCAACCAGCCCCCTCTAACAGCCACCAAGAAGTCCACCTTGAAGCCCCAGGCAGCGAGTCAGCCCTCACCCATCCCTGTGGCTCCCATAGGATTGCTGAAGCCTCAGCCTCAGCCAGTCCCGGCCTCCTACACGACGGCATCCACACCATCGAGGCCCACATTCAACGTCCATGTGAAGTCGGCCCAGCCCAGCTCTCACTTCATGCCTGCCGGTTCCCCTGGACAGTACTACAGCTCTGGCCCGAGCCATGCCTATGCTCCTCAGGCTCCTCCTGGGCCGGGTCCTGCTCATTATGTCCCCCCAACATCCCGGGGTGGCCCCGAGTACGGCTACACTCCGCCTCCTGGCCGTCAGCCAGAGCCTGCCTACAGCTATGCCCCCAGTCAAGGCCGGTACCAGGAGCCTTACTACCCAGCCTATGGGGGACGCAATGGTTCCGAGGCAGGTTATGGGCAGCAGAATCCCTGGAAACCCGAGCCAGCTTACGCCCCGCCTCCTCAAGCTGGGCCCCCGAATCCTGCTGGGCTGTACCAGCCCCCAGAGCCCAAGAAGACGTACATCACCGATCCCGTGTTAGCTCCTCAGAACCCAGGACCCCCGCAGCCCAAGGTAGGAGACTAACTTGTGGCGCCCCCGGGGAGCACAGGGGGAGCGAGGGGTCATTCAGGGATAAGTCGGGGCACGTTTGGCCGCAGACACAACGTCTGTCTCTGGACACACAAAGACTCATACATACTTTTCCCAGGGCGGTTCCTATAATGTGTCAAAGACACTCACATTCGGAGCCGCCTCAGAGGTGTTGGCCAAACGGAGCATCCACTGGCCTTAGAGGAGGCGTGGAGTGTCCCGGGACCCCAGCACCCCCCTCGATGAAGGGAGAGCCGAGACCTGGCCGCCTGCTTCTTCCCTGTCCCCCATCTTTCCTCCTTCTAAGGGGGTAACGTGCGTCTTCGGGGATGGAGCACTCAGTCCCTGTCCACAGACATCGAGTGTCTTCCTCCATCTCTTCCTCTCCTCCTCTGTGCATCGTGCTCAGCGGAGTGGGGGGAGCATGGCCAGACCGAACGGGTCCAGAAACATCCTCCGTGAAGTCAGGGCCTCGAGCCTTCCCCTGTGAGAGGGGGCTAATTAATGGGGGGGGGGGGACCAGGAAAAGGAATCCCTCCGGAGGGGGCTTCTGAGCGGCAAAGCCTGTGAACAGTGTCCTCAGTTTCCAGGTTTGACAGGAAGGCCGATGGGTCCTGGCTTCCAGTTAGAGCACCACAAAAGGGGATTTGGCCCAGTGGTTCTGGTTCTGGTCCCTCTCTGGAGCTCTCCTCCAGCCTCTCGGTATTGGTTTCCTGGAGGAGGAGAATCCACCTCGATGGATGGTCTTACAGAGAGTCAGGAGAGGCGACGAGGCGTCTCTTGGCGCCACTCGTGTCCCCGGCCTGTGGAATGGGGCCAGCTCGGCCCTGGGTTTGGCCCGTTTCCCCAGCAGCCATGTGAGCCCTAACGAGAGCTGACACGCTGTGCCCTGACGGCGATTTGGGGGCGCAGCCGGGGAGGTGGGTGGGGTCTGACGGCCCCCGTGCTATAAATCAAAGTGCTTTCCTGGCTCGGCCCTCCAAGAGGCCCGAGTTCCCAAGGCCTGTTTTGGAAAAAGCAGAAGGGGATTATTTTAGCTCTTCACAAAGATTAGCCCAATTAGCCCAGCTGGACAGCCCGGCCTTTGTTTCAGTCCGGCACCAGCCTCTCAATGGCCCCCTTTGACACACAAAGCCGCCGATTCAGAGGAATGGGATTGGGCGGCCGAGCGCTGGGCTAGCCGAGCGAGCGAGCGAGCGAGTGTGTGAGTGAGAGAGAGAGCGAGTGTGTGAGAGTGTGCAAGTGAGTGAGTGTGTGAGAGGGAGTGAGTGTGTGAGTGTGTGTGAGTGAGCGAGTGAGAGAGGGAGCGAGTGTGCAAGTGAGCAAGTGTGTAAGCAAGTGAGAGTGTGAGTAAGTGTGTAAGCGAATGTCTGAGTGAGTGAGCAAGTGAGAGACTGCATGAGTGAGCGAGTGTGTGTGAGCAAGTGTGTGAGTGTGCAAGGGAGTGAGTGTGTAAGCGAGTGAGCGAATGAGCGCCGGAGCTTGGGGATCCCTGGACACGCCCCCACACCCCGCCGGGCCGGAGCCTCCTGGAGTCTGTGGGAGGGTTGCCACCAGCCATCCCTGGCAGACTCGGCCAGGCCAGAGTGGAGGGGAGGAGAGGCTCCGGAACGTGCTCGGGCTTCTCCGGGTTCCAAGCAGAACCCCCATTCTTATGAGGCAGGAGGGGCGCCGGAACCCCGAAAGGGGTCCAAAGAGGTCTTGGACCCACTGGGAGCCCCTGGTGGCCCTGAGCTGGGCGTCCCTCGAGGGAATGGAGCACCTCCTGCCCATCCGAATTAGGGGGTCACTGTGAATCCTCAATCGCATCATTCTGGGGGCGCCTTCAGCTTCTCACGTCCCGGATCCATCCAGAACGGCGCATCCTTAGCATCGAGTTCAGCCGCCTGTCAGGATGACTAGAGCCTGATAGCGAGCGCACACACACACACACACACACACATGTGCACACACGCACGAGCGCACACACTTGCACGCACGCACACACACAACACACTCACACACACACGGGAGACTTGACCAAAGATGGTAGCCCTGGCAGAACCGAGGCCAGAACCTCTGCCGTGGAAGGGCGCCCAGGGGCCTGGCAGACGGCACTCTTCTAGCATCCCCGGCATGCAGACATCCAGAAACCTCCGGAAGGCTTCTAAGATGGAATAAGGCAGCCCGGGGCCTTCCAGGACAATCGGGGCCTTCGAGGACAAATCGGAGCGTCTCGTCTTCGTTGGCTTTATTTACTGATGCCCAAAGGCCCCCCCCCCCCCCACCTCCCGGCCCTCGCTCTCCGCTCGCTCTCCCTGGTGCTCACTCGCCGCTCACTCGCCGCTCGCTCTCCCTGGCCCTCGGGGGTTGCTGGGACGCAGACGCCGTCCGTCCCTCCTCCCCAGGACCAGCCTCTGAGCACCGGCCGGCCGCTCACCCATCCGCCTCCGCTCGTGTCCCCGATGCCTTTGGGTCGGGCCTCGTGGGCCGTGAGCCCCGGCTCTCGCCTCTGCTGGATGCCTTCTTCTACGGACTTCACGGCCCCAAGTGTTTGCCTTAAATGGGGTCACCGGGCTGCGCCCCACCCTCAGACGGGTCCGACCATGGCCCGGCTCTGGATATTCCTGGCACTCACGTCTTTTTTAACGGCCCCTCCGTGGGAATGAAGGTCCTCGGCATGGGGGCAGCCTGTGCCGGGCCGGAGTCCCCAAGACTCGTCTTCCTGAATTCTAAGCCGGCCTCAGACACTCCAGGCGTGCGACTCTGGACGAGTCACGTAACGCGGTTGGCCTCCGTTTCCTCCGCTGTCAGAAGGAGAGGAGGCCGTGGCCCGCCGCGACAGAAGCAAACAAAGAACGACAATGAAGGGGGCCCAAAGCGTGGGCGCTGCCTGCAGTGACGGCCCCCCCGCGTCCCCTCCGTCCGTCTCGCGGCCCCAGCAGCCCCGGCTGTCCTTGGAGGAGCCGCTCTCTAGCGCGTCTTCTCTCTCTCGTGGCTCTGAGGCGGATTGTGTTTACGGACAGAGCCGGGAAATGCCATCTTCCGCTTGAGCCAGCGGCTCGTTTAACCCCGCGAGGCCGTCCTTGAGAGGCGACACGTTCCCGTCCCCCCTTAGGGAGGCCGAAGCCCTCGTGGGATGAGTCAGACGTCGCTTCTCGTGAATCCTTCGAGTCTGCCCAGATGAAATGGTTTCCTGGCCCGACGGGCAGGACGTCTGAAATGGGCCCAGACAGACAGACGTCAGGGACCAGGGAGGGACCACAAGCCTGCCCGAGCCCGAGGCCTGATGCTCCCAGAAGGAGAAAAGGGGCGTCCACGTCCGTGTCCACCCAGCAGGAAAGGCCGTGCGTGCCTCGTGGCCCATGGGGCAGCTCCGTAGAGGAATAGAAAACGGCTCGGGGAATCCAGAGGGCCAGACGGTGGTCCCGAGGGGCTCTGCCCATCCCCGGGCTCTCCAGGGGCCCTCCGGGCCTTGCTCCGGTGTCAGAACGGGGGGACCCGACGGTGGTGGGCCGGACGGCTGTGGCCACGGAGGCTGGAGCAGGGCAGGCCTGGGGTCCCTGGGGAGGCGAAGGACACAGCCCAGGGTGCTGAGGAGCCCTAAGCGGGCAGCAGCCGTCGTGGCGCGCGCTGAAAGGCCGGATCTCGAGCTTGGCGCTTGTTCCCTTTGGCTCCCCAGTCCGTGCAGCGAGCCACCGCTGCGAGCTCTGCCGAGCCTGCCTTCTCCGAGCCGTGCACACGAGAAGGACTGAAAGCTTTTCTAGGCCTGTAAAGGTTTTACACACCTTCGAAGAGACGCGAGAGATCTCACCATCACGTGGCCAGAGAAGTGTCCGGGATCGGACCGAGCCTTCCAGCGTGAGTGGCCTCCGCACGCCCTAAAGGAGAGTGAAGACTCTGGGGAGACCGAAGGGGTTCTGGGGCCGCCGAAGAGGCTCTGGCCAAAAGGGCGACAGAGGGGCTAGGAAGAGGTTCTTGGTAAAGGGGGTCTCCCAGGGGGCTTCGACTGGCTTTAATTCCCTTCCTGCCACGCGGTCAGTAAGCGGTCTTCTCTGCCGTGTCTGCCGAGGCACCAAGGGATGGCCTAGAGGACGCGGAGCTGGCCCGGACTCGTGGTGGAGTCTCCCTTCGGACACTTTCTGCATGACTGGAGGACACGGAAACCTTCACGGATTCAGGCGACGATGGATGCCGTTGTAGAGGAAGATCCAACCTGCCCTGGGAAAGGGGCCCCTCAACGTCGAGTCCCCGTTCAGTGACAGATCGCAGGACCAGAGGAGCAGCTTGGGGCGCCGGGCGGAGCTCCCACCAACTCGCCCCCTTTCCATTGCTTTTGGCTGGAGACTCTCCCTCTGACTGGTGGATTCTTTGTGATTGCCCTGCGGGGATGGCGGTAACGCTTGGGAGGGCTTTTGCTGGAGTTCGTTCCCTTGATAGGGTGCAGCCTCCGATTGGCAAGACATGGGCAGCGTCCATCGTGCAAAGGAGCGGCGTTGGGCCTCTCGGGGCGTACGTGGAAGTCTTGCCTCAGCAAAGGCATGAGCGTCTCAGGACGGGGCAATCTTTGACCAGCGTGGGTTGGCTCGGGTGGTCCTTCGCACAGCTGAGGACCATAAGAAGTTACTCTCCTAAGGAAGATGGAGACACTGACTCTGGGGGGGATGTGGATAGCAAGCATTGTCCTGGGGAAGAAGAGGTCCAAAGAGTCCAGACGAGAGAGGACTCAAGCCTGGAGGAAGATGGTGGTTCATAGGAAGAGAGAGGAAAGGGCAAGCACAAGAGACAGGAAAGAAGTCTGACAGGATTGATAAAACAAAGGGAAAAAAAAAAAAAAGAAGTGCCAAGAGGGGGACAGGCATGATGGACCAAATGTGTGCCAGAGGAGCCTCACTGGAGAAGTAGTTCCATGGCATTTTTAGCCTTGACAGG
>NC_058132.1:646956495-646976495 GCF_016433145.1 Gracilinanus agilis | reverse complement strand
GTTGGGGCAGGAACCAAAAAACAAAATGCCTCTCCAGCAATGAGATATTTGGCAATTCTGGGTTCTCCCCACCCTGGTGTCTGCAGGGAAAGGCTGGGTGGCCGTTCGCCTGGTCTGCTGTAATTTCCTTCTTGTCCTCTGAACACAGTGCCTCGCATCACCACTCGTGCCCCCGTGGTACCATAAGGTGGAGCCATTTGAGATCAGACTTAGCCCCCGTTTCCCTTGCCCCAAGTGGATTCTCGTCTGGACTCCTCTGTTGTCAAATCCAAGCCTTTGGCACAGGAAACCAAGTAGTGCTTTTGAAGGGATCGAGGTGGTCCCGTTTAAAGGTGCCTAATGTAGACCTGCAGCATGTAACGCCTCCAGAGTGCTTCCAGCCTAAAGAAAAATCACAGCATCTTTGACTCTCTTTACCCCAAATGATCATCGCTGGAATTTTCCTTTCTGTCCAGTTTCCTGTTGGTCACGTCTAGTAGAAGCACTCCGGTCAGTGTATGGCCTCCTGAGGGTGCAGGTCCTAGCCCAGGGCTGCCCACCATCTTGGTGGTTCTGGATCAGGTCCACACTGAGGTTCCTCAGAGGGATCCTCCCATCACGCCCATGCCTTTCTCTTCCTTCTGATGTTGCCATGGCATCAGGAAAGCCCAAGGACCATCGCCTGGTTCTCCCTTTCTGTCTCCACATCTCCTTTCCCAGCACACACTTCGTGGCTGGCATTTCATACCCCATTCTTTGTTCTTTACCTGCTGATGCCCTAATGTGACCCTCTCTTTTGCCCTCTGGGTGAACCCCCGCCTCTATTCTTTGGAGACTGTATTGTTTCATGACATCCTACCATGCAATGCCAGGTGAATAACAGTTTGAAGAGGATGAACCTTTGTTTCAGAGAGAAGCTTATAATTTCCTTTCAGCGTGCCCTTTTCTGAGTTTCTTTCACGGAAATGGGCATGTTAAAATGAAATAACAGGCCTTGAGTGAACATCTAGGAAAGTCGTCACAATGACTGTCGCTTCAAGACGAGGGTCCAGTCTCCTCACTCACTCGGCCTCGTTTTCACCATCTGTGAAATGGGAGTGAAACACGAAATTTCCTCTTCGATATTTTCCTGGAAATAGGACTTGCCTCTACAGTTCCCTTCTCCGCAGGCCTCTTTTTTCCTTTCCTGCCCCTCGTCACCCCGTATCCTTGTCTGGCTATCTCCGGGGCATGCCACATAGTGGAGGATGGGGCCTGCTGTCCTTTCCCCCTTCCCTGGGTCCTGGTTTTATTTCTTTATATACTTTGGCACAGAGAAGTAATGGGAAGGTCTCAGACTTTACAATGGCACCATCTGCCTTGTCCCAGAGGGGATTGTTCTGTTTGCTCCTCCACTGGCCCATCAATGGCTAAAGTAGCCCCAGCTCTGCAATGGGCTCACCTTCCTGGTGCTCTTTACGCAGCCTAACATCTCAGACTTCCCCTGGAATCCGGGCCTCTGGGCCCCCTCTGGGCCTCTTCTACAGCCCTCTGATCACTTAGCATCCAGGGGTCCAAGAGAAACTGGGCTGGCCCTGGGAGGCTGCCCACTCCTTCTCGTGACCCCGAGCTTCTTTCTCAAGTAAACATGCACCCACTTGTTGATGGTGAGTCATGAAAAATGATATTCTCCACAGAACCAATGATAGGATCACCCAAAGGGCAGGGAGATACGGGGGCTACGGCAGGGCCAGAACCTGTTGTGAAAGGGAAGCAGAGAGAGGCTGCCAGGAGGCAGCGGGTGAGAGCCTAGGAAGAGGGGCCGCACTCACGGCCAGAGGGACAGACAGAAGGCTTCACACTCCATGGACGTGCGTGACCCCCTCCCCATCTGGTGACCTGATGGGAGGATGGAGGGAGCCATGGCAGAGGTACCGAGAGCTCCCACAGCGGAGGGAAGGCCCACGTGGAAGGGACCCCCAGAGGCTGTGGGGTCTGAATCCTGGGAGAGGTCATGCCCGTCCCAGGGGCTGCTTAGTGCCCGGGGACCCTGCTGGACTTAGAAAGCCAAAGACTCCAGTTCAAATCCCCCCTCACAGCAGCTCTAGAAGGGCGGGCATCACTGCCTGGGAATCAGAAAGAGGCACCGGCACCCTTCCCTGCAGGGCTGTGCTGACTCCAGTGACGGGCATCGGCACCCGCTTTGCCAGCCTTGAAATGCTCTATGCGGCTAACTCTCTTTTTGAAGTGTATTTGTCTAAAGAATTGATTCAGCATATTTTTCTAGGGTTCCACGATTCGTGTTCTTTCCCTGGAGCCAATGGGCAGTTCCACTGGCTCGTGCTGCCCGGGATCCAGACCTATTTCTGTAGTATGGATGACGGCGCAGGGGATCTCTTGGCGTCTCCATCCCCAGTCACGTCCCCGGGCCCTGCGCCCCTTCCTTCAGGGCTGTTGTTGAGCGTCTTCTCCCGCAGGCTCCCCTCGTGCTCCACCGCCCCACCCTGCCCCTGCTAGAGAGGATTCAAGTCCCTTCGGATGGGTTTATCACGGGCGCAAGCCCTGGAAAGGCTCTCCTGGGGCGGCCAGGCTGCTTCTCCTCATCCCCATTCGGGACTGCCCTTGTGGAGCTCCCTGCGGGCTTCTGCTTGGTACCCGCAGACGGGGAGCTCACTCTCTCACCAGGCCCCGCCGCTTGGTTTTCTTCCTTTCCCCGGATGACTCAAAGGTCCGAGAGGCGGTCACGGGCTGCCGAGTCCAGCCATTAGAGCCCTGGCCAGAGAGCATCCTTCCTGTGTGCTCCGGGTGACAGACACAGGCCGGGCCATGACGAGCCCCTTTGGAAGCAGCAGGATCTTCTGCTACCCCCGGGGAGCCGGTGTCCGCCTCCGGTGCCTCTCCCAGCCGTGACCAGCCTCCGTCCCCGCCCGCCTCCCAGCGTTCCAATGAGCAGCCATTCAGAGTCCCCGCGCGTGATACCGGGAGAAGCCGAGCCACGTCCTGGGAGGAAAATGGGGGAAGAGGACCAAGAAGAAGCTCCGACTGTGTTCTGTGTGACCCCTTTGGGGGAAACAGCACCCTCTTGGGCAGTCCATTATCTCCAGAGTACGCGGCGTTCTGCAGCCGGAAAACAACCCAAGCCTCCTGCGGGAGCCCCGCACCGGAGTGCCCGCGAAGCCATTGTGCGCCCAATAATTGTACAGAATGGTGGGGGCGGGGCGGGAGCGGCAGGCCCGATTTCTCCAAGTATCTAATTGCAGCCTTCCCAGAGGCACCAGCGCCAGGCCCGAGAGGCCCAAATGGCCGCTTTGCTCAGCTCGCTAAGAGCACTCCCAGGACAAAAGGGCCCAAACAAGTCATTAGCGAGAGCTCTGGAGGGAAGCGGCCTGATGCGAGCTCTGGCAGAGGCTCGCCCGGGTCCTGCCTCTCCCGTCTTAGAACCACGGCTGGCAGCTTCAGAACCGGCGAGAGAGACCCGGATGGTGTTTACTCAAGCCCCGCCGGCTGGCGGCATCCATTTTGTTTTGTTTCGGTTCTTTTCTGTCTCACCTGTGAAGAGGGGCCTCGTCCAGTCTGGCTGGGACGGGGCGTCCTCAGAGCTGCGGGCCAAGGGAAGGAGAAGGCCCGTTAGCCTTGGCTCACTCGTGCCTTCTGCGAGGTGGTTTTGGAGAGAGCTGGGCAGCCGGGGCCCAGAGGGGCAGCCCGAACAGAGAAGGACGTCTCCTCGCTGTCCAGGCCCGGCCGGGCGCTCTTACAGTGACCCAGGCTGACCAGGGGACCAGGAGGGAGAAGAGCTGCCTTCAGATCTCCTCTCTGCTCTCCTCCCTCGAAACATGGGCAGCTTCCGGGAGAAGGTGCTGAGCTTCCTCCGCTGCGTTCCAGGAGGAACCGGCCTTGGTCAGAGGTCCCATCTGGGCCTTTTCTTTGGGAGCCCCACTTGGGCAGATGCCCAGCATCTTGTTCCTCTGAGCTGGCTCTGTGACTGCATGGCCTGGTGGTCCCTGATCTGTGCCCCAGGATGCCCCTGTGTAAGGGGAAATAGGGGTTTTATGGGTTCAATATATTATTAGAAGGTGGTCGCCAGGGGAAATTTCCCCCATTATGGAATAATTAGATGGTATTACTCAGTCTTGAGGGTCAAAGCTATTTTGATGCTAACAGTAAGATGCTTTGATATGCGGCACATAAATATCCATAGAGAAAACCCACCTAAACAACAGCTTTCTGGGGCAAGGAGGGTGTAAAGGCGTCCTGAGATGAAGAGCCTGCAGAACCCCTGGTCTAGGATTCCTAGCCCCAGACCTCCTTGCATTGCAGAAGCTGAAAGGGATCGCAGTGTATGATGGGGGATCCTGATGCCGACCTTCAGCTTCACCCCCCAGACGGGCACTTTGGTGCCTCCGGAGAAGAGCGACATGCCGTTTGGGCCTCGGAATGCCTGGAGCTTAGCCCTGTGCTTGGTATTTAGGTCCCTTAAAACGAGTGTGGCCACTTGCTCCTGAAAAATGGGTGATAGGAGGTTCCTCTCTGGTCCTTTGCAGAGCTTAGGGATCTTGGGTTCAAAATAATACACAAAATTGCAGATATTTTCAATAGATGGATTCTTTTGTCTCATTATTTCCCTTTATTATCATTTTTTTAAAAAACCATTGTTATTTGCAATAACTCCGGGAAGTTGAAGGGGAAGAGGAGACGGAGGAAAATATAAGAAATCCCTATTTTGATGTCAAAAAAGCTTCTAGTTCATTAAGTCGTTAGTGGATTCTTTTTTCATCGCCCTCCCTTTTCTTCCTCCACTGTTCTTTAAGGGCAGGTATTGGATGGTTTTATCTTTTCATCTCTACCTAGCCCAGTTCCTGGACCCTAGTAGACACCAAATGTTAGTTGGATTGGAGAAGGGCCTGAAAAATAACCCAAATTCTTTTCCAGGGTTGAAAGAGAAGTCTTTGTTTTGTTTTTTCTTCTCTTTCCTGAGGTAGAGAATTGAGGCTGGTTGCCAAGGATCAACATTTTAAAACACTTTGTCCGTTCGTGCTGACAGATCCTCAGAAATTATTTATTTCCCATTTTAGATGTTGGACAGTGACTCAGTGTGCCCTGGAAATATTATCACTCCAGCAATTTTCTCGTGTGGCTCAGCTTAAGGTTGGAGAAATGGGTAGTTACAAGTCCAGACACCATAAAGATGGAGCGAAATGTTCTTCTAAAAATAAGATGTTTGGTTAACTTTTAGTCGTCAACAACTTTCCTTCAGCCACACACATAGACGGCCCCAAGGATGGAACAAACAGCTTCATGCATGGTCTTCTACTTTGCATGGCGCCATCGGGAGAATGCGTTATTGGGGCGAAGGGATGGGGAAATGTTGGAATGATTCACAGTGTTCCGACGGCAGGCTCACCTCTTAGGAGTCCAGAGCGATGAGGGAGATTGTGTGTGGGCAGAAGGACACATGCAGTGAGCCTCAGAGTGGGGCGAACGAGAGGGACCTGGTGTCAGAATTCAGTTCAGTTCCACGCACTTTTTTTCTTTTAGTGTCACTACCACGATCAATTTTCTGTGCTCAGAGATGGGAATGAAACTAAGCCAAAAGAAAACCCTGTCTGTTCCCTCAAGGAACTTACATTCTCCCGGGGATGGAGTGGGACTGGAGGACGCTGAATATGGACAGCTAAATCAATACAGAGTCATTTCCCGAGTGTCGGGGCTAATCCTAGTTGGAGCTGGAGTGGGGTTCCGGCAAGTACTCGTGTAGAACATGGCTCAGATGCTTTTAAGGAAGCTATTAACCTGAATACATGGACCTTTGGAAGCTGTGTGACCCTGGGTAACTCACTTAGCCACTCTTAGCCTTGTTTTCATCTAAGGCTTGAAGATAATGAACTTTGAAAAGCAAATGCAATTGTGTTTTTAAAGCCTCCGAGGGCAGGATTATAATGGCATCCTCTTCCTTCTGGAACCATTGCCACCAAACGAGTCAATGTATGGAATGTGCACTGGAAGCCTTATTTCTGTTGCTTGATGAGTCCTTGCTAGAGCCCCTTCTCCCAGCACCCACCGTCATTGCTATCAGCTAACCCAATGGGAAGACGTTTGTCAAGTGATTAAACAACTTTCTTCCAAGGGCAAAAATCTGGTCTCTAGCTCAGGCCGTGATCTCGACCACTCATAGTCAAAATCGACCTTGTTCTGACAATCGGCGTTAGCCAATAGGCCTCTTTTTCAGAATCATCTTTTAAATTGGTAAAATAATGGCTAGTATTACAGAAGGAAGTGGTTATATTAGAGTAATTTTTTTTAAGTTATAAACTCCTGAATCCCATTATTTTGCCGTCAACTAGCAATTACTAAGCACCTGCTGTATTCCAGACAGTAGGCCAATTACTGGGGTTACAAAGATGCAAACTAAAAGTTGAGCAGAAGTGAAAACTGTGTGTGATTCAATGACTTCCTATGGGTTGCACAGGCATCAAACCCATGTCTTATGTTTCCAAATCAAGTGTACTTTTCACAGAAAACCCTCCTCTGCCAGCTTTGGGTTAGGAGAAGGCCTTCCTACATCAGTCTTGGGGATTCCAAGAGAATCTTCCACCAGTAGCAAACTGTTGACTTGTAGTCAATCTTGCAGAGGGAGTTGGCATTTGGTATTAATTTGATGATGTTGTTATCGCTGAATTAATTTGCCTCAGTATTGCCAGATGTGGTTTTAAAGGCTTTAGACCAAAATGGGAGAAAAGAGAGAGAAAAGGATTCTAGGTATATAAATATGTATTTAAACCAGAGAAAGGGAGAAGGAAATCAGTCAAGATAATCCCCTTGGGAATCGCTATTGTCATGCCCAAAATGCAATGGCATTATGGAAGTAAGGATGATATATTCAGAGGCTTAAATGTTGGCCCACCAGTGCAGAGTATGCATAATAAAGGAATCAAGAAATTGGATTGAACCATTATCAATAAAATGGTACATATCAACTCCATTTCCATCTCATATTTGGTAAGATACAGTGCGAGACTAGACTGTGGCATAACTCTTACCCTAGAAAGAGTAAGAGGAAAGTATTGTATATTGTAATGGCATCCGTGGTCCTTGGTGAGGCATATTGGTAGGGCATTAGGACAAGGCTCGAAAGAGAAGTCAACTGAGGTAACATGGTGGAGGAGCAGCCTAGAGGCCATGAGGCCAGCTGGAAGACTTGGCTAGGAGTTCCTGATGCGAGTCATCAAACTCAAGATCAGGCTTTTCCTTGCCTTGCTGATGATCTCCTCTTTTTCTGAAAGGGAAGGAAGCAATGAGAGCTAGCTAAAGGAACCAATCATTGAGGAACTTTGAGGGAACAGCGGGCCATGCTGTGTTGGGGACCTTGCCAGAGGAGGAGAGTGGTAGGAAGAGTGTTATATGCTTCTTAGACTTTCAGAGAAGATTTCAAAGCATTCAGAGATAGAAAGCAGAATCCCATGAAATGAGTTTCTGGAATGGAAGCCGACTTAAAAAGAAGTTGGGATGCTGAGAAATAAAAGACTTCACAAGAACCAGAATTGTATATTAATGGAACGAACTGTCTCAGTGGCTTGATTGAAAACTTCTTAGACTTAGAAGTGGGATTCATGACTTCAATTAGTTTTGGATTTAAACCTTTCTGAGATTATGCTCTCCTAGTTAGGGATCTGAAAGAGGCCCCATGCCATCCCCAACCCCTGAGGCTACCTTCTCCAGTGTCCTTGGAAGGGAACCCCGATTCAATTAGGATCCAAGGGAGCATGTAAAGGGGGAGCAGTCTAGTGGCTTAAGTGTCCTGCTGTGCTACAAAGTTCCTTTAGGCAAAGGAGTTCTCCAATGCAAAATCCATAAAAGATTCTAGTGTGTGAAAAGAGGGCGTGTCAGTCAAGAGGGAAGAGGAGAGAAAGAAGGAAGGACTTGCCAACTATATCAGAGAATGATTGACTGAACAAACAAACAAACAAATAAAAAGAGCTTCTGAACCTGTGCAAAGTGCTATTGCATGGTCACAGTCATTGGAGGGCCACGGGGAATGGGAAAAGGCTAGGAGAAAAGGAGACTTGTTTTCTGGGCCCTAGTTTATTCATGCATTCTCTTCTTCATTCCATTGATTACAGTTAGCTAGATTTGAGCCTCACATTGACTTAATCAGAAGTGAAGAGATATTTTTAAATTCATTTTTATTAACAAAGATCACCTTAATTCCGATTTGTATCTCTTTTTATATTATTATTTTATTATGTATTACTTTATTTTTTTAAGAAAAATCCAAAAAAATGGCAAAACCAATCAATACACCTGAAAAATCTGACACTGCTTGCAATAGTCTTCACCTAGAGAAGATATACTGCTAAAGTCATTAAGTCAGTTTAATTTGGAGTTGGGTATGCCATTTGACAAGCATTTATAATGTACTTTGCTAGTCTCTGGCAATAAAGATGAAATAGGGAAACACTCCTTGTCCTCAAAGGGCTTACATTCCAGTGGAGGGGAGCAGCATGCACATATTGAGGTACGTACATATTCAATGGGAGATTTCATGGAGAGGAAGGACCTAATAATAAGTAGGAGGACCAGTAGGTGGCGGTTGATCATCTAAGCCTTCAAGGAACCCAGGAATCCTAAGAGATAGAGGAATGGGAGATGGGCCCAGAGATGGAAGATGGAGTTTTGTGTGTAAGGAATAGCAAGATGGCCAATTTGTCTAAACCACAATATCTTTGAAGGAAAATAATATAGACGTCTATAAAGATAGGATGGGCTGTGGTTGTGAAAACCTTTACATGCCAAAGATTCTCTTTGGTCCTAGACATGATAGGCAGTCATTAGACCTCTGCAATTTAAATAGAGAGTGGCTCGTCGGGACGTTGACCCTTCCTGTGACTTTTATTCATCTTGCCCTATAGGAGGAAATGCAAGCTAGAAACCCAACTAGATGTCCCTCTGTTCAAGCTCCTGCATACCTTGGATTATGGAACTTAAGAGATTCCCATGCACCATTTTTCTATCTGTTGTCCCTCGAGTAATTTTATGACTCGAATCTATATAAATTGTCCAAGATAGAAATGGACCTACTCTTTGCTTGAGCTGGATTATCCATGTGTATAATGACGGGATGCCTGCACGATGAAATATCTCTCTGTGTCTCTGTTTCTCTCCCCTCCCTTCTTCTCTTCTCTCTTCTCTCTTTTTTCTTTCTCTCCCTCATCTTCATACATCTATCTCTATAGCACATATTTATAAGTTGTATCTCTACGATATCATTCTATTTGTCTGTTTTTAATATGTTTAAAGAATGTCACTTTTTGACAGACGTATACTATGTTGATTCCTGTCTCCTGCTCCCTCACCCCAACTTTTAGTGCTAGAAAAATCAGAATCTAATTTGAGCGGCATGATAGAGCAGAGGGGAACAAAGTGTGAATTTAAATCCAAAGAGAGACACGTAATAAGAGGGTCCTGGTGGGATGGCAGGTGATTTTTCTTTTGTGATGATGGCCAGAATATTCTAAAGAGACCCTACTAAGGCTACCCCAAAGGGCTTCCCTCCCCACCCCACGAGTCAGGTGATTTATAGACTATTATTTTTACTGTGACCTCAGGGCCATTTTATGGTCTTTCTTCTTTTCTCTTGCATCCCTGTGAGGCAGCTGTGCTCATAGAAGGCCCGTGTATAGGATCTCAGAGCACCATTGTGAAAGACTTGTTGCCTTATTCCCATCACAGCTGACTTTGAGCTAAAAGGGCTGTTTGGGGCCATCTAGCACTACCTTGACATGGATGTGAGTCCTCTCTACAACATTCTGGCCAAGAAGTTATTCCACCTTTGCTTGAAGAACTTTAAGGAAGGGGAAACCAATCCCCCACTGCAAGAGTACCAGCTCTGTAGTCGGAGGACTGTCTCTCATTCACCCGAGTGACTTTCCCATCCTGGCCTCGCCTTCCTCATTGCAACACCATTGCATGGTGTCTCCTGCTCTGCAGTCCTCTGCTCTGATCCCAGAGTCAAAGTGGGTGAGGCTGTGAACATAGAGAGCCCGGACTCGGATCGCTATAAAACAGTTGATATATTGATTGACTGATAGAAACCAGTTGTGAATAATACCTTCATTCATTTGGCCAGAGGGACGTGCTTCGATCGTCAGTTATGGGTAAAAAACAGGAATTGAGACTGGCTGAGAGAATCCACCTGAGCCTTCCTGTAACCCAACAATTGCTTTGGAGGCATGGAGGCCGGTGGCAGCAGGTCCTTCTCTCCTGCCGGCATCACTTGGGAGGGAGGAGAGCTGTCTCTGCCCCCTGGACCTCTCCCAAGAAACCATCCGAGTTTGCGATATTCATCAGCGCTAAGAGGGGTCCCAGCACAGCTCCAGGGCTGGGGACGCCATCCCTGGAGGTGCAACGATGGACGCAAGTGTCCGACAGCCTGGACGCCGAGGAGAGGCAGCTCGAGGACTCTTACAAGGCCACCACCTGACCCTCAGCATCGAGTGAAGAAGCACTCACAGAGGAACTTCGGGACGGGACAGAGAGCAGGCCGTAGGGACGGCTTCCCCGTCTGGACACACGCTTCTCTGTTTAAGTGTCCAGGGGGGTGTTTCTGTACCAGCTGCACTTGCAGTACCTGCCCAGTCTACGTCCTTTCTGAAATCTAACGAGCTCTGCTTAATAATCCACGTCGACGAGACGACGGCCACCGCCAGTCATGCTAGAGACACTCCTTTGGGGTTATGCCTAGAAGCCAGAGGGGAGAATATCCGGCACCCCATAGGGAGCTGCCTGGACAGCTCATAAGGAGAAGCGACCCTACGGGGGTGCCGGATGGTCCCAGGAACCCCCCTTACCGACAACTCCTCTAAGACGTTTGTTCGGCTTCGTTTTCCCCAACGCGAAGGCTAAATGTCCTTTAAAACTTTTGCCTCTGTCAAGCAGCAGGAGCTGATTCCCTCTTCCAAAATAGCTTCCAGCACCTCATATAAATGAACACCACCCACTCCTCCACGCTCTTCTCTTTTCCTTCCTAACCCTCAGTTCCTTCAGCCTGTTCCGATGCAGAATTGTCTTTTGGTGTTTCACCGTCTTGGTTCGTTTGGACAAATATCTGCCATATTGCTGAGGAGCCAAGAATGGTGTTGGGCACTGGGGATGCAGACCCCAACCTGAATGGTCTCTGCCTTTGGGGAGCCGTCGTCCTTGGAGGCGAGTGGAAGAGCCTGGCCAGTGCAGACACCCCTTAGCAACCGTCTGTAGACACGATAGCCTTCTCCTGTGTTCTCCTGCTCTTCTGAAAGACCTGAACACGATCCTCAAGATCTGGTTTGGTCAGTAAAGAACCCTCACTTCCCTGGGCCGGGATGCTTGGCCTGAGCCAGGGCAGCTGGAAGCCACCTGCATATCGGAAGGGGAAGGCATGCCTGGAGCATGCTTCGAAGAAGGCACATCGGGTTGCGTTGGAGAAGGAGGCTGATGATGTCTGGCTGGCAGACTGCTGGGGGCTTTCTGTGTCTGTCTCTCTCTCGTTTTCTCCTCTTCTTGCCTCCCCCCTTCTCAGCCCTTCTCTCTCTCCCTCTTCCCCTATTGTCTTCTTAATGTGTTTACAAGGTAGCATAGCGCCCCTTCTCTTACCACCTTCTAAGCTCAGGAAAGAATACTAAAAATTCAACTTTTTAAATTTTTTTGCCAAACTTTGGTGGAAAAAAATGAATGGCATCTGGCTAGAGATGTGATTTATTCGCATTTAATTTATGTAAGTACTCAACAGCAAGTCGAGCCCAGAGAAAAACACAGACTATGCCTCTTCCTTGGCCTCTCCCATGTTGCAGCATGTTCCCATCACTGGCAGTGGCCCTCCATCACCCTGGCCTGTTGTCTCCCTTCAGACTCCCGGAGTCTTCTGACCCTTCCCACCATTTGCTCCACTACAGAAGGGATCCTTTACTGCTTCTTTCCAGTAACTGTAAGAGTGGTCTTTCCCTATTTAAAGAGAACTTCTTCTTGTTCAGGGCTTTAAAAGGAGAATATTTTTGCATTTGAATGACAGTTTCCTTTTGTGTGACCTGCTTAGGAAGGAGCAATAACAGCCTCTTGTAGGAGTTTTTATCTCTGAGGAGATTAGTCCACTGACTAGTCCACTGACAGGAGTCTGAACCTTTCTGATGGGCCTTTTCTCCATATTAAGAGTTCTAGAGACCAAGGCTTTGGGCTCTACATTGGCAGAGACAACATAAGGGCTTTTGATACCAGTTTCCATGCTCGTGACTCGATCATGTTCCCTCTTCCCCAAATCCAACTCCACACCAGAAAAGCCGCCCTTAGAATTCCAAAATAAGTGTAGATTTGGGGGACGTGTCCTTTGGAGGATCTTTGGGCGCATGCCCTGCTCTTACTGCTGGATGGTTGGGGCACTCGAATGGAAGGAAGCAACGCCGTCTCCTCATGGAATCCCTCATATTCCCTCCCACATTCTGGGGGCCTCTCCTTTCCAATCCCCCTATTTTTAAGTATAATGTCTACTTTCTGGCATTGACTTCCAGTATTTCTGAGGCTGGGAGTCTAGCCCAGAAGGTAGTGAATGGATCCGTTTCCTAAGTCTGAGAAAATTTCCACTTGAGGCAAATCTGGCCTCATAGATTTCATGTTATTCTTTCTCCCTATATTTTATTGACGGTAACATTTGCCAAAATTTTACTAAGTTGTGTTGAAATTAAAAAAAAATTGGCATCCAAGTTCAAGTGTCCATCAAAAAATATTTTTCCTTGCTCTGCCTTCCTTTTTTTCCATAATTTTTTTGAGGGGAGGCTTATGGGGTAAAGGAAAAGAAAAAGAAAGAAATGACTTCTCTGATTCTAATCCAGGTGCCTGAATATTGAACTTCTCCAAAAAGCTTTGAAAAACATTTTAAATAATGTCTTTATTAATACCACGATGGAGTCACAGTGCTGGCCCTAGATTTTTAGCAAATATGTTTTCCCTCCTTGGTAAAACCAGTGAAGGAAGCTTCAGACTTGATCAATGAATGACATCTCAAGCCAGTGAGTTTCAGAAAGCCCAATTTCTCAAAATGAAGACATTTTCAGACCGGAGGATATCCATGTTAGATGAAGTTCTCATTGGTGAAGTAACTGGTCAGACCAGATCTTTTAATACTCAGTACATACCTTTAAAATTGGAAAATCAGGTGGGATGGGAGGAGACATTATACTCAGTGAAAGAATGAATTCAGGGGAACCATGAGCTACAAGAGCCCCAACAAAGTAAACACCGGAAAAATGCCGGTCTTGTTATAAATGTGTCCTTTTTGTGAATTTCTCGCTAATAGTCAGGGATAATATTTTATTATTTGTATGTAATATGTAATAATATTACATCCCCTGACCCTCGGAGGCCACCTGGGACAACTCATATCTACCTGAGAATCCCTTTATCCCATCTCATAAGATTCTTGGAAATTTTTGTCCAGCCATCTCTTGCAAATTGGTGATGGCAAACCCACTACCTCTAGGAGCAACCTATTCCCTTGGGCACACTTCTCATTGTTTAAGCTTTTTCATTAAATTGAGCCTACATCTGCCTCTCTGAAACTTCTAGTCATCCTTCTACCCTCTGGGACAAAACAGATCATTCTAGCAATGATCCAGTGAATTCCATTGACAACGTGACCTTTTGGCATTGTTCTCAGGAGAACCCAGTCATCGTTCTGGTCCAGTTGTCCATTAAGTAATAATAGTATTAATACCAATTACAGCAATAACAATAAGATTTACAAAGTTCTGAAAGGGTTTGAAGACATTTTAAATTATTCGATCTTCAAAACAATCTTGGGAGGTCATCTTATTATTTATAATATCTTTAATAAATGAACTGAAGCATGGAAATGTGAAATGACTTGGCCAAGGTCATATAACTCAGAAGTCATTAAGGCAGGATTTGAACTGAGTTCTTCCTGGATCCTAAGTCCAGTGTTATGTACAGCATGCCAGAACAGGTCACCCACTTATAGCACAAGGTCAGAATGCCTTTCTGTAGAGACAGGGTTTGGTATAGTGAAAATATGCTGGACATGAAGAAAAGAGTGCTGAATCTGAATCCTGTCTCCGAGTCATTGGGCAAATCAATTAGCTTCTCTGAACTCCAGCTTAATTAGCTTCAGAAATACCCCAAGTCATACTCGCAATGCTTGTGTCACGGCTCGGTTGTCAGAAAGATGCTCCGTAAGCCTTCCCGAGCCGTGGAAGTCCAAAGTGGATTCGGAGCTGGCGCCCCGAGCGCTCCTGTAAAGCTGTTAAGTGTATAAAGCCTTCAGACTTCATGACCCGCCTGCCCTAAAGCATCAAAGGCAGCTCGAAATCCTTTTTTTCCCTTTTTGATGTGTGGCTCCTTGCTAAGGCTTTCTTTCCCTCCCTCTCGAGCTTCCCAGATCCCCCTTCCTTCTTCCTTTCTCCTGTATTTCTTGTCTCTACGTCTTCCCCAGGGACCCCAGGGACCCTGGTGCTTCTGACAGCCTCTTCCATGGTCCCTGGTGCTTCTGACAGCCTCTCTTCCATGGTCCATACTCCAGGGTTTCCTCCCCCAGGGGAAATTATCTTGTAAGCTTCCAAGTAAAAGCAGGCACCACAGCTTCCATTTGGTATTGATGGAGATCAGGCAAGTGGCGGTAGGAGCAGCACCCAGCTGAAGTCCGCTGCTCTCCTTTGGTAGCAACAACAGAAGGGCTGGCCCAGAGACAATAAGGGGATGCTGTAGAAGGCTAGTGTGGCACGGGGGCTAAGAGCTTAAATCCCCCCATAACAGCACCCACTTGGAATTCAGAGAGACTAAGATGAATTTTGTGGCCATGAGTGAGTTAGTTAACTTTTCTGTTTGTGACTTTCCTCATCTGTCAAATGGAGATAATAATAGCCTTGACTTCAGCGGGTTATTGTGAGTCTCATATGAGATAATAAAGGCAAATAGACATCGTCTTAAAGCATTCAAGAAAGGTGAGCTCTGATTACAATCTGTAGAGTGCACCATGGAGCCCATCGGGTCCTCCTCCTCTCCCCTGCCAAGGATGAGTAGATTAGGGATGGAAGTGCTTGGCAGAGCATCATGCTCCATGTTGATGAGGTTCCCACCTGCCTGGGGGACTCAGGAATATTCTATTTGGCTCCCTCTTACTCTTGACTTCATCCTCTTTACCCACTGAGTGGCTGAATTTCTGTCATACGGGAACCCTCTACTGTCAATGTTTTTTCACCGAACCTCCATAGTTTCTTAATAGTTTACCTGAGGCCTGATGCCTCTGAAAGCCTTCAAGTCTCCTGTGTCATGGAATCTTCAAGTTCAAGGCCTTTGATTCACCATTTGACTAACCTCACTCAGTTTTGAGGTGGAGAACTTTTTCCTGGACATATTATCATCTTTTCTGAAGTACTTGGCAAAATGCTTAGCACACACTAAGACCCTTCATCTGTACTTATTCCCCTTTGCCCTTTCCCTCCCAGCCCTCATATGGTCATAGATTTAGAGCTGGATAAATCTTCTAACCATGCCTCCTGGATTTATTACTTCGTGAAACAAAGACCCAGAAGAGGATGTAATCTCAGGGCCTCATGTTCAATCCAATATTCCATCCATTGTTGGATTCTTTCCCTGAGGATTATGTCTATCGCCTTATGGTCTTTTCCATTTTGAATTTTCTTGCCATATCATTGGATTTGTTTGATTTGGAATCATCTTGGCTGATTATTTTTCCCTATTGTTGAAAAGATCTATTTTCCTCACACTCCTTATATTCCTATTTTTCATCAACACCTCATCAATTATTTTATGTTATGTTATCATATTGATTATATTATTATATTTATTTGTATTGTTTCATCATATTAATTGTGTTATTTTAATTGTCTTAAATTAAATAAATTATTATATTAAAATTATATTAATTAATTGAGCAGGCTTAATTTTTAATTTTTTTATGGGATACATAAAAAGATAAAAGCACTTTAGCAAAATTAACCTCTATATCAGTCAAGTCCAAACTTTTATGTGATAGCATACACCCACAGTCTTCTACTTTGGTTTAAAAAAAAAAAAGGTGGTAGTTTTAGATCTGCAAGGGTCCTTACAGGCCATCTACTCCCACTTCTCATTTTACTGATGTGTACCTAAGAGCTAGACCTGCCCATGGCCACGCCATATAAAGTAAAGTTGGGATTTGAACTGAGAATGGTGGTTTGTTTCCACATCACTTCTTTAGGGTCAAACGTGGAAAGAATATTTCACAGCATTCACTGTTAAATCCCCTTGTTCTCTTCATTTAGATTGGTGTAGTCTTTGTGTAATTTTTCTGACTTTCCTTAAATCACTTTGAATCCGTTCATACAAATCTTCCTAGCCTCTCTTACCTGCACTAATATTCTGTTACATTTATCTACCACTCCTTACTTAGCCCCAGTAGATGTGTGTTTTAAAGCATTGCTTTAAAAATCTTCATATTTGTGGGACTATTTTCCCAATCCTTGACCTCCCCGATGTATTCATTAAAGATTGGAGTCAAACCAGCTCTTCCCCATGCTGTAAGTGGAAATATGCTACCTAAGGAGCTATCACTGGTGATTTATCTTCCTCCACTTCCTTGCCTTTTGTGTTTCTCCCTGCTGTGGGGATGGAATTTCCATGTAGAAATTACAAGGACTCTAAGAGGACCAGGTAGAATGGAAAAGTCTTGGTGTTTCCCCATGTTTCAGTGCAGACTTTTTAGAAGACTGGTGTGTGGTTGATGCTCTTGTAAGCTACCTGATCTTTAAGATCAGCTTTGGACTATTTTAATTTTCAGGGTTCTCTGAACACAAAGGAATGGATGCTGCTTCTGTCTCCTTAGAATTGAGGTAACCTAACTTGGGCTCCTGGAGAAAATAGAGTCATTTGGTAGATCATTTCCAGGATTCGCTTATTGTTTTCTTTATCCCTATAAAGAAAGAGTCTCTTATTCATGATTTCTTTGAAGAAATGCAATATCTGGGAATCTTGGTCAATTAGATTAATTTGAACAAAATCACGGTGACATAAGAACTTGAACAGAAGGGGAATATGGAGAGCTCATTTGAAAGGATGTGTCTGACCTCTTCCTACCCCTCCTGATATTTCCACCCCATATTTCATCTTTTGACTTTGTATTTTCTTAAAGAAGCCAAATTATTATCCTTTAATTGTTCAACATAATATCTGACACTTAGTATGTAGGAGCTTTTTAGTAAAGCCAGTCGACTAACTGATTAAGAAACTGTTCACAACATCTCTCTATTGGTTATTATTATTTTAAGAAGTAAGGAAGGGTTTTTGTTTGTTTGTTTGTTGTTGTTGTTATTGTTGTTGTTTGTGATCATCAGAGCAGAGCAGGTCTTTGACTTTGCTACCCTGAGATATAAACCATTTTAATTTACTGGAATTTGTCCTTCCCATGATCAGGAAGGGATGGTTTTGTAAGCATGATGTGGCAAAGGAAGCTTTCCACAAATATGAAGAAAGGAAATGATTCCTGGCTTGGATGGCATCATTTACCATCATAGCCCTTCCAGCCAGTCATGGGCCCTGAGAGCTACTCCATCTATGCTGCAGCTGGCCATGAACTCTTCCCTCGATATCCCCAATATGTAATCATTCTGCCTCATCTTTAAGAACTGCAGTGAGGGGGATTCTGCCCTTTTCCCCTCTTCCCAAGGCAGCCCGTTCTTCTCTGAGACAATTCTAATTCTTTAAAAAGGTTTCCTCGAAATAAGGAGAAATTCGTCCATCTATGACTTGAACCTGTCCCATGGGGGGCCCTAGCAGAACCAGGTGAATCCCTTTCCCATGGACCAGTCCTTTAAGCCCTTGGCTATTCTTCTGTGCCCTCCTTCCCCTTTCCCCAGATCTTTGTTTTCTGGGTTAAACATCTCCATTTCCTTTCGCTAATATACTGACTCTCATAACTTTTGGGAAACAGGATAGTAAAGGACTTTCAGAAAGCCCATGGAAATTTTTCCACTAAATGAGACTCATTATCAAAAACTGACAGTTTGCATCCTAATATATGGAAATGCTCCTTTCCAGTGCATCTTCATAGGGTGAAGGAAAGACCAGCCTACTGATGTTGATACCTCATACTTTTCCCCAATGTAGAAGCTTTATTTCTAGTAATAGTTGATGCCTGTTTTATCCTGAGCTTTGAATTTCTTGTTCCATTTATTAAAAACTAAGTGCAGTGGACTCAGCCAGGATCAACTAGAAGCCTGTAAAGCATAATTATGATTATTTTATAAAAATCTGTCTGTAAGATCTCCAAGTCTGTTGACATGACAACCCACTTGCCATGTTTTTCTTAATGCTCTTTCAGAAAGGAATCCAGACATTTTCAGCTTTCCTAGGGGGCTTTATTAGTAATTCCTCTCTCAACACAGGTTGGAAATTCCATCGTCAAATCATCTTCCATTGTGACCATCCCCAGGGAGCTCAAAATTCGGGGCCGTACATTTTAGGAATGATACTGATAAGCTGGTAGACAACTAGA
Organism: Gracilinanus agilis; assembly: GCF_016433145.1. NCBI lineage: Eukaryota > Metazoa > Chordata > Mammalia > Didelphimorphia > Didelphidae > Gracilinanus > Gracilinanus agilis. Next base: position 646,958,008 of record NC_058132.1, on the reverse strand, counting down.
ATGTTGACAGATCTCAATATTCACAAGGTGAAACTGGAGACAGTTAATCTGATGCAGAGTAGATTTAGGAATAATTTATACTTTTTCTTCTTATATTTAAAACTATCCCTTGGAAGAGGGATTCGCAGCATTCTTCATGTTCCCTGTTGACAAAACGAGGAAGAGTTGTTCGAATTTACCAAGAAGCTGACTTGGACTTGATGTTCAGGAAATAGTCCCAACAAGAGGCGTAGTTCCAAATCATGATGGGCTGCCGTGATCTGGAATGGGCTCCATATTCCCTGGAAATCTTCCAGTAAGAAAGAACCACCTTTCATAGGCATGTTTCAGGTGGATTTTGTTCAGGCATGATCTGTATTGGATAGCTAGTGAGGTTTTCTGATTTTTGAAATCGACAGTCTTAATGCTCAAAGAATGTGTGGATGTCCTCACATGATACTATAATAAACCCTGAGTTGGGGATATCTTGGTCATTAATCAAACATCCAGCTCTTATTAAGCACCCTTTCTGTATCTCAGACACAATGCTAGGTACAGGGAATACAAAATCAAATGTAAAGCAACTCCAGTCCTCAAGGAGACTCCATTGTGTGAGATAAAGCATTATATCCACTTAAGTATATACATAATACATGCAAAATTTTTTCCTTGGTTGGTTAGTTTTGGTTTTTAAATAGGAAAAGCTCTAACAGCTGAAGGATTTAAAAAAAAAAAGTTTCCCTTAGAAGGTATTTAGAGGAATCACTGTTTTCTAAGAGGCAGAAGTGAGGAAGAAATGAATTCCTGAGATGAGGGACAGCCATTGCAAAGGTTCTAAGATGGGAAATGAAGGATACTCTATGAGGAACAATAAAAAGACCAGATTGGCTAGACTGCAGGATGCAGGAAGGGAAGTCATATATAATAATGTGGGAAATGCAGGTTGCGGTCAGCCTCTAAAAGACTTTAAAAGTTAAACAGGAGAACTATTTCTAAAATTAGATATTTATTCTTCTACCTTTTTATCACCTCTTCTGTTCCCGGAGATTCAAAAATATAGACTTTATAGTCACTAAGGAAAAATTGGCAATGGAACAGATGCATATTATTTATTTTGTTTTCCTAGTTTTAATTAGAAAGGTCTTTGTACTGAATGGAACACCCTCACTTTACAGTGGAGGAATCTTAAGTCTCAGAGGAGAGGATATGCCTAGACCAGGCCCATACAAATTTCCAGGGGCACCTTATGCCGGGTCCTTTGGTTTCACCTTAGAATCTTCCTCACACTATTATAGTGCTTCTTTCTTCATATCACTCAATCTGGTTTCCCTCCTTGATCCCCAACTCTGCCTCTCTTAAATTCAATCTATGCTCAAGTCATAACAACACCTCCATAATACTATTGGTCTTCTTTGAAAAATGGACAAACATGATTGGTGTCAAAGATATCTTTTTGGAGTAGAGCTTTCATGTTGGCTTCTTGTTCCTCCAAAGCAGAATTTTTCTTCCTCCCTCCCTTCCTTCCTCCCTCCCT
>NC_058132.1:646919088-646941534 GCF_016433145.1 Gracilinanus agilis | reverse complement strand
GACGGAGGAGAGAGAGAGAGAGAGAGAGAGAGAGAGAGAGAGAGAGAGAGAGAGACAGACAGAGAGAGAGAGAGAGAGAGAGAGAGAGAAAGAGAGAGAGACAGAGAGAGAGAGACAGAGAGGCAGAGAAAATATGTGTCCAGGCACATAAACTAGAACCTGCTCTCCCAAATGTGGCTTTGTAACCCCATTTCTTCTTACGAATGATGAGGTATTACCTTCATTTTACTCCATCTTTTCCTCCTTTGCTCCCCTCCCACCCCTCTTGGCCTGTAAAGATGGAAATGTGTAATTTTAAGCCTGCGCTCGGCACACTGCACAATGGGCGATCATTCATCCCGGTACCCCCTGAATGGTGTGTGTGCTCTGTGGATGCTGGGGAAGCTGCTGCTCTGCTGGGGACCGCCTTGTTCCAAGCTCACATCTCCTGCCCAGCTTCTCCCTGGGTCTGGATTTTCCTCATTTGGGAAAGATTCTTGGAGGTGACTTAGATGATGCCCAGAGTGGCCTGAAATGCTATAATTCTCTAGGCTGAAGGTTGGTCTCTCATTCCAAGACTTTTATTTTTCTTTCCATCAACAGGCTGCCTGGGTAAAAACATCTCAGAATAGGAAGCCGCCTCCCAGATGGGAGGGGACTGCTTGGGCTATGTTTTAACAATATAATAATGGGGCTCCAAGTCAGTTGAGCAGGAACTGGGCGTCTGGGCACTGGCGGAGTCATTGACTTTGGAAGGGCCCTTCCACTGGAATTAGAGAAATCTGGCTCCGACTCCTTGGACCGCCAGGGTTCTCCCTCCCACCGTCCACTTGTCCATTCCACTCCCCCAGAGCAGTCATTTCCTTTTTTGGTGCCAATTTCCTAAATATTACTTATAGGGTTTTTGTTTTTGCTTTTGTGTATTTTTAAATAAATGGAAATTATTTCCTATCTTCTTCCAAATGGATCCCATCCTTGCCTGAGGTTGGGGATGAACTAGCGGGGAACACTTGGGGTCCATATCGGGAGAGACAGGGGGTGCTGCTGGCATCGGGGTGTTTAGGAAGGGATCTCCTCTCCCGACCTTTCAACAAACCTGTCCCCCAAAGAGCTGTCGGATTCCTGTTTACTTCTGACTACTCCGAAAAGGGAAGAGCCCAGAGATTCCTGTTGCTAACTGAGGGTCGTTCTCCACATTCTTCCTCAGTCTTAACCTTCTTCAGGAGACCCTGCTGGGACATAGGCTTCCCCTCCTCCCCTTGGTCTCGGGCACTTGGATGGCCCCCATCCAGGGTAACTCTGGGTGTCTTTGGAAAAGCGGGGAATGTGCAGCTGGATGGGGCGACGCTTTCTTCCTTTCCTTTGTCTCCCTTTGGAGTGAGCCCTGGAGCTGGGTTCTGTGGAGTGGATCGTGCCTGTCCTTATTTTCACTGGACGCTGCCTCTTCCCACAGACCACTGGGATGGACAGAAGGGGGACGGAAAAGACCAGAGCCTGGACCTGCCCTGAGCTGGCCGCCAGCCTGGCGTTGTCTCCTTAGGATGTGCAGCCTGTTCCGGCTGAGCTTGTATGGGGGTGTCCAGCCAGAAGTGCAACTTCACAGTTCCGGAGTGTCCTTTATTTTTGCTCATCTTCCCTGTCAGAATGGTGGTCTGTTGGGAGGAGGGAGGCTTCCAGCTTTGCCCTGGGGTGCCCAGCACGTCCCAGATCCCAGGACACAGCGGAGGCTGGGGGATGTATTCACATACATCAGGTGCCCCATGTTTGCCATCTGTGTAAATGCGTGGGTGCACATCCACGTACAGTCTGCTTGTCCCTTGGACCCACGGACACATGTAGAAGCGTCCAGACACACATCCATGGCCTCTGCTCGCCCTTTCTCAGTGCCTTCGGCTTTCCTAGGAAACCATTTCCTTTGAGCTCCATGAGAAAGAGCAGGAACTCGTTTCTTTGGTTGGATCTACAGAGCTTCCCCTTGATTGGCTTCATGGCAGGGAAGTGGGGGAGACCGGTTGGGTGCCGTGTTTGTGGGGCAGTCAGCGTGTGCCCTGGAGCCCCCTGGATAGAGGGGCGGATGGGGAAGGGGGCTGGCCTCAGAGGTCCTTCTCTAGTTTCCCAAGACGTGCCTGAGCCACAAGAGCTGGGTTGGGTCGGGTCACCTTCTAGGGGGTGCTTCCAGGCTTCCTCTGTGCATTCCTTTTGGCATGGATGCTTGAAGAGTCTCAGAGGAGGAGCTGGGAAAGAGCCTTTAGATTCCTGTCTGAGCCCCGCAGCTCCTTATCTGGGTGAACCTTGGACTGCTCCCTTCCCCTCTCTCGGCCTCAGTTTCCTCATCTGTGAAATGGGAGGGTTGGATAGGTGGCCCTCTGAGGCCTCCTCCAGCCCTACATCTATTTATTTAGGATCTCTCTAGAGGCCATCTCAGCCCTGGATTAGAACAACCCCTCGGCTCAACTTGAGCATCGAGTCACGGAGGACACCCTTACCAAGCACAGAGAGAAGCCGGTCCGCGTGGGAGGCCCCGATTGTTAGAAGGTTTCCGAGGGGCATTCAACATCCCGCTTGTGCTTTAAGTAGACCATCCATTGCCCCTTGTTCTGCCCTCAGAGGCCCAGCAGATCCACGGACTTCCTTCCCAAAGCGTACAGGCAGCATGTCCTCCTCCCGGCCCAGGGGCCCAAGGATCCCTCCAGTCCTTCACCCACCGCCCGGCCAGCGAGCCTCCCTGCCATCTTGGCTCCTTGGAGGGTGTCCTTGTGCTCACTGGCCTTTCTACGGCTAATAGGGTGCAGGGCACCCACTGCTTCCAGCCTCCAAGCCTGGAGGGGGAGCCTGCCCTGCTCCTCCCCCTCGGGCAAGGAACATTTCCCAGGTGCCTCTGGTGTGTCCCCCCGACCCAATCCCTAAACTCCTTCCTCTGGGCCTCTCTTCTGACCTCTCAGTAGGATTCCTTTAATGCAGCCCTTGAAAAAGAGAGAGACAGAGAGAGACAGTCAGAAACAGGCAGACAGACTGAGAGGCAGACAGACACTGTCACAGACAGAGACAGACTGACAGAGAGACAGACAGACAGAGACAGTCAGAGAGACAGACAGTTTAAGGAGGCAGAACGGTTTAAGCCCCCCATTCCTGACTCTCTTCTCAGAACTGGTAAACGGGTTGGTGGTGGCTGGCCTGTGGGCCACCGCAGGCGCATGGACCCAACCAGGCTTTGCTGGAACAGTGGAGATAAGCTAATTAGCGATGGAGAAATAAATAAATGAAGGCAGGAAGCCTCTTAAAAATAAAAGGAAGACGGGACTGTGCAGAAGGAAGATTGCTGGCAACCGCTGTTTGTGAAGCGCCCTTTAATCCTCCGCAGTTCCGGACTTATTTGCATTTAGAATTGTAACCGGATTGGCCACGCTTGACCCGTTCTTTTGGGAGGGCAGCGTGTCTGCTTAGACAAATTACTCCAGTGCGCCAGTCAGGAAAGGCAAGGACAAATCCCTCCTCACGCAGGATGGCAGGAACCCCGGAGGCGGCGGCGGCCGGCCGAGTGTAATACTGACTAATTATTTAATCGTGAGTGACAGCTCTGAACATCGTGTACTTTTTGCACCACTAACTGTGTTCACTGGGAATCCAATTATGAAGACAATAAAGGACCCTCCCTGGCCTCCAGAAGAGAGAGGGAGGGGATGGACCCGTGTGATCTGGGGGAGCCGTGGGAAGACTAGGGCCTCCGTCGGGAGGAGGCTGCCCGACGGATGAGGGTCCACCAGGATCAGAGTGGAAGATGGAGCCAGGGCAGGGGGAGAAGGAGGGGGAGGAGGCTGTTGGCATTCCTAGAAGGCAGCTCTCCTTCCTCGGGGATGGACAGCCATCCATGGGCCCCCAAGGTTTACACTTCCTTTTTCCAGGCAGGCTTCCCCCGGGTGACCCAGAGGCCCTTGGGAGCCTCTGAGCACAGGCATATCCCAGTACATCTGTCACATCCCAGCCCTCAGCGGCTCTGCCCCGCTTTATTGCCTCTCCTTAGGGAGAATTCCCAAGAACGAGATCCTCAGCCTTGGGGGCTCCCACAGCCACTTTGAGGGGGAGAAGGACCCACATTTACCTACCAGCCCCCACCGTTCCAAGCACCTCTTTCAGCAGCCCCTTCCTCGAAGGGCTTTGAGCGGAACTTATAAGGAGCAGAATGAGGCAGAGCGGCAGGGGAGAGGGCGCTGGCCATTCTTTCCTGTCTCCACAAAAAAGGGATGGCCAAGGAGGACCCAAGAAATCATCAAACTCTCCTCCCACTCATTTTATAGATGAGAAAATGGAGGCACCCAATGGTGGAAGGTTTCTAGTATATTAATAATCATCATAACCAATAATGCTTCTATAGTGATCTGGGCTTTCGCTTAGTACTTTCATGACCAGAGACATCTCCTCTGAGCTGTCTTGTCCTCAGTTTCCTCCTGTGTAAAAGAGGGAGGGGAGACTTAAATTGTTGTAGTCTTACATGTAGGTCTCACAGAGGGCTCCGACTCTGTCTTCTCCAAGACTGCTCTGGATTGCTGAGCCAAGGCATGGGGGTCCCGGCCTGCAGCATTTTTGTCTGTTGTCTGCCTCCTGGACCATCTGGTGAGAGCAGATACAGAGGCACTCAGAGATGCAGGATCTCTCCAGATCCTGTTATCCAGGACTCCTGCTGGTACTCCTCCCTTGCACCCTCTCAGATCCCCTTCTGAGTCCTGGAATCAAGACTTCAATGACAAGGTTGGGGGTTGAGTCATCATCGGTCCTCTGCCCGCATCAGAGATGTGCTTACTGAGGGCAAGCTCTGCTCTTCCTTCCTTCCTTCCTTTTTTAAAATTTATTTATTTAGAATATTTTTCCATGTTTACATGATTTATGTTCTTCCCCTCCCCTGTCCCAGAGCTGATGAGCAATTCCACTGGGTTATACATGTATCTGCTTAAAACCTATTTCCATGTTATTCATATTTTCAGTAGAATGAAGTTTTAACATCAAAACCCCAATCCTATCCCCATCAAAACACATGATCATCCTATGTTTTCCTTCTGCATTTCTATTCCCACATTCTTTCTCCTAAATACATTCTTTCTCCTAAATGGATACATTCTTTCTCCTAAATCTTTTGGGATTGGCCTGGGTCATTGCATTGCTGCTAGTAGAGAAGTCAGTTACATTAGATCGTGCTACAATGTATCCGTCTCTGTGTACAATGTTCTCCTGATTCTGCCCCTTTTGCTCTTCATCACTTCCTGGAGATCTTTCCAGTTCACATGGAATTCCTCCAGGTCATCATTCCTTTCAGCACAATAGTATTCCATCCCCCTCCGATAACAAATTTTGTTCAGCCATTCCCCAATCAAAGGACACTCCCTCGTTTTCCGGTCGGTTTTTTGCCACTACAAAGTGCGTGGCTCTAAATATTTTTTGTACAAGTGTTTTTTCTTATTATCTCTTTGGGATACAAACCCAAGGGAAGGCAGTTTTTTAAAACCCTTTGCACCTAGTTCCAAATTGCCCTCCAGAATGGCTGAATCCATTTACAACTCCACCAGCAGTGAATTAGTGTCCCAATTTTGCCATATCCCTCCAACATTTATTACTTTCCTTTGCTGCCATATTGTCTGCTAGGTGTGAGTTGGTACCTCAGAGTTGTTCTCTAATTATGAGAGATTTAGAACACTTTGTCATGTGCTTATTGATAGTTTTGATTCCATCATGTGAAAACTGCCTATTCATGTCCCTTGCCCATTTATCAATTGGGGAATGGCTTGATTTTTTGTACATTTGACTTAGTTCCTTATATATTTGGGAAATTAAACCTTTGTCAGAGAGTTTTATTATATTTTTACTCATTTTGTTGCTTTCCTTCTAATTTTGGTTGCATTCATTTTGTTTGTAGAAAACCTTTTTAATTTGATATAATCAGTCATTCATTTTACATTTTGTCATGTTTTCTATCTCTTGCTTGGTCTTAAATTCCTTCCTTTCCCACAGATCTGACAGGTATACTATTCTACGTTCACCTAATTTATTTATGATTTCACTCCTTATATTTAAGTCATTTACCCATTTTGAATTGATCTTGGTATAGGGGTAAAATGTTGATCTAAATCTAATCTCTCCCATACTGTTTTTCAAATTTCCCAGCAGTTTTTGTCAAATTCTTGTCTCAAAAGCTGAGATCTTTAGGTTCATCTTACACTATTTTGCTGAGGTCACTTACCCCAAGTCCCTTCTGCCTCTTAGCCAGTACCATAATGCTTTGATGACCACTGCTTTATAGTACAGTTTAAGATCTGGTACTGCTAGACCCCATCCTTTCCCCCCCCTTTTTTTTTCATTATTTCCCTTGATATCCTTGATTGTTTGTTCTTCCAGATGAACTTTGTTATATTTTTTCTAATTTCATAAAAAAAGGTTTTTGTATTTTGATAGGTATAAGAAGAATAATTTGGGTAGGATTGTCATTTTATTATATTAGCTCATCCTACCCAGGAGCAATTGATGTTTTTCCAATTATTTAAATCCATTTTTAATTTTGTGAAAAGTATTTTGTAGTTGTGTTCATATAATTCCTGTGTTTGTCTTGTCAGATAGATTCCTAAATATTTTATATTGTCTAGAGTGATTTTTAAATGTAGTTTCTCTTTCTAACTCTTGAGGCTGAGTTTTGTTGGAAATATATAGGAATGATGATAATTTATGTGGTTTTATCTTGTACCCTGCAACTTTGCTAAAGTTGTTAATTATTTCAAATAGCCTTTTAGTTGATTTTCTTGGATTCTTTAAGTAGACCATCATGTCATTTACAAAGAGTGATAGTTTAGTCTCCTCACAGCCTACTTTAATCCCTTTAATTCCTTTTTCTTCTCTAATTGCTACCACTATTGTTTCTAGTACAATATTGAATAAAAGAGGAGATAATGGGCATCCTTTCTTCACTCCTGATCTTATTGGGAAGGCTTCTAAGTTGTCCTCATTGTAGATGATAACTTGTTGATAGTTTTAAATATATACTGTTTATTGTTTTGAGGAAGGCCCTTATACATTGTAGTATTTTCAATAGGAATGGGTGTTGTATTTTACTCCTTCCTTTCTTGATCACCTCAGCACCCAGCTTCTTACCTGACACATGGCTGGGGCTTAGGAAGTGTCTGCTGATGGAGCCATCATTTCTGAGCTGGTATCCCCTCAAGCTTCACATCCAGCCCTTACCTCTCTCCTGAGGTCTCATCTGACATTCCAGGCCCATGGAAGATTTTCCATGGAATATCTATACCCCATTGGTCCAATAGCCATTCCCTAACTCACCCATCTCTCTCCGTGGCATTGCCGCAAAGGTGAAGAATGATCCTATCTAGCCTTTCTGAACCAGCACTTTCATCTGGCTTTACAAAGCCCCTGGGTTCCCTCAGCTCATTGGGTTTCCCAATTTGCCTGTAAGATAAAATGGGAAGGTGTGATGATCTCAGTGTTAGATGCTGAGGCTTTTCCCTCTTTGTCTCTTTGGTCTGTCCAATAGCATCCATGGTCACTAGGTGCCAGGCACTGTGCTAAGCCCTAGAGAGACACAGAGAGACAAAAAAGAAAAGACAACAAGAAAAAAAGAAGCCTGTTTTCTAGGTTATCTCAGAGAGCAGCAGATGTTCCCTCTCTCCCGGGCTCCCAATGAGGAAAGATGCCAGAGAAGCTTTAAAATGTCCGGGGGCATAAGAGTGTAGATGGAGGGAAGGAGAAAGGAGACAGACAGATGGACAGAGAGAGGAAGAAAAAGGGACAGAGACAGAGAGAGGAAGGGAGTTGGGAGTGATAGACAGCCTGGGGAGGAGGAGGTGGTGGTCAGGAGAGAGTCCAGGAAGACCTAGGTTTAAATCCTGCTTATTCCACTTCACAGGAATGGATATGGACCAGCCTCTTCCTCTCCCTGAGCCTCAGTTTCCTCCCCTAAAAGATGGGGATTCCTTCAGGACTTTGCTCACAAGGTTGTTGTCAAGATCAAATGAGCTCATGGATGGAGACTCTTTGCCAACATCAGGCCGCAGAATGTCGGCTCTTCTCCCTTGTGCCCTTCTTCCCCCCCCATGAAGTTTAGCCTATAAAAACCAATTTAGAAGACAACATTAGGTCAGCTCTTGAGAAAAATGTGGTGAAGGGAAGTTAGAATTTCATCTTGGCCTTGGCACTCCATCTCCTCTTTGGATTCAGGCAAGTGACATCATCTTTTGGCTTCTTCCTCCCCAGCTATAAAATGAGGCCAAGGCAGCCTCTCATCTTCAAAGACAGATGAAGGAGACGTCCCCATCGGCCCCATTAGGAGATTGAGAGTCGCCACCTCCCTTCCTGGGACGTCTTTCCCAGGAGCCCTATCCGAGCACCCACACTCTGGTTCTTGGGGAAACGCAGGGCCTCTGGCTGATGCGTCCCTTGTAAAGTGCCCTGAGCCCCAGGGTGGCCCCTTGGGATGAGACAGTGAAGCGACTCCCTCTTCCAGCTTGTTTCTCTCCCATGGTGGGTTGGATTATATTCTTCACGAATATTCCACCAAGTTCAAGGCCTTGCCAGTTTTTCACTCTCATTGACTGGGTGTTTCTTGATTTAATGGGTAGACTCCCTCCATCCCCTTTTATGATTAAATGCTTATGACCCTTGCCTACGAGAATGGGAGAGAGTCCTGCTGAACTCTTTTCCTGCTCTGTCACTGGAAGGAATTCCCTGTTAATCTGGACAGAGCCAGGTTAATCTGGACAGGATGATGGAGAGTCCTGAGTCCATGTTGTATGAGCACCCAGCTTCTCACCTGACACATGGCTGGGGCTTAGGAAGTGTCTGCTGATGGAGCCATCATTTCTGAGCTGGCATCCCTTCAAGCTTCACATCCAGCCCTTACCTCTCTCCTGAGATCTCATCTGACATTCCAGGCCCATGGAAGATTTTCCATGGAATATCTATACCCCATTGGTCCAATAGCCATTCCCTAACTCACCCATCTCTCTCCGTGGCATTGCTGTGGAGGTGAAGAATGATCCTATTCTGATCCAGCACTTTCATCTGGCTTTACAAAGCCCCTGGGTTCCCTCAGCTCATTGGGTTTCCCAATTTCCAAATTCGTGCCAGACATGAGGAGAAAGAGATCTTGGCTCCCAGCCACTTGTCTTCCAAGTTCCCCTCCATAGAGGGGAACATGATAGCTGGCCCCCTCACCTCCACTGCCCTTCCAGGTCTCTGTGCCTCTGCTTCTTGTGCTTGTCTCACTCTGATGTTGGTCCTTTCCAATCTGCTCACATCTGGGATGTCAGAAAGCCCCGCATGTTAGAAAGGTGAGAGGAGAGGAGTCAGGTGCTTCTAAGGGACCGGCCTCAAGGACTTTCCTGGGTGAGCTGCCTGGTCACTAGTTCAGGAGTCAAGAGGGTTCTTTCTTCTTTTTCCCTGGGTCACTGGGAATCTTAAGGAGAAAGTACTGCAAATGGGAAATTCCACTGCCTAAGGAGATTGTAGGTTTTCAATCATAACAATTAGTGGAGTGTTTCTAAATTGGATCATTTCAAGGGGTTTCATTTCTCTTTGGAGTCTCTCAAGAAAAGCCAGTGTTGACTCTCCAGTGGCTCAGGTGACTTTAAACCGTGCCTTTGGACGTTGAGGCAAGAAACTCTTTTTTCTTTTCAGTGACAAAAAACAGCTTAATTTCCAGACTAAAGAGAAAGAAAGAAAGTGGAGGAACAGAACTAGTTTTATTTCATTTCTTACCTTCCTCTCCCAAAGGTCAGGCTTTTGGAAGACTTTTGCATCTTCCCCAGGATCAAATCTAATAAGGGAAAACCCATGTGGTTATTAAGACTGGCAACTCAGAGACAACTGTGGAATTTCTGCTGGCTTCCATGCTTTCATTCCTTCATTCATACCACCAATAAGAATTGATCAAAATACAGAGACACAAAGACCTGACAGTGCCTGCATTCCAAAGGGTGGAAAAGATGAAAAGAGCACCATCAAAGGCAAAAGAATAAACAATGGAGGCAAAATGGGAGACTGTGTGGTGTTGGGGATGGGAGCTGAGCTTAGAATCGCCATCTACTATCTTCCTGGCTTTGGGCAAGTCCCTTAACTTTCCATAAGTCAAACCCACTCTCTAAGATCTCAAGCTGTGGAGAAGGCTCCTCCTTACACTGACAGAGGAAGTTCCTTGGCAGGAGATACTGCAGTGATCTCAGGTCTGGCATAATAATGATGATGATGATGATGATGATGATGATGATGATGATGATGATGATGATNCATAATAATGATGATGATGATGATGATGATGATGATGATGATGATGATGATGATGATAATAGAGTATTTAAAATCTAGGAATGGGCAGACACCAAGCACTGGATCTATCAAAAATCCTTGTATAGTGGGTGGCATCAGAGTTTGGCCCTGATGGAATCCACGTCTTTGAAGAGGCAAAACTGAGGGTGGGAGAACGTTCAAGGTATGAAAGGCAGTTTGTGCAGAGACAAGGATAGGAATATTGTGTCAAATATGTGGGCAGTGATGGGGAGGATGAGTTGGTAGCCAGGCTCCATGTTTCCTTAGCGGGCCATCTTGAAGAGGGACCTGGAGCATCCTTGTTGTCTGGTAAGGGCCTGTGAGCCTTCCCAAGAGTCATGGAAACATCTCTGGCTGCTTTTGAGTGGAACCTAAAGCACTGTCAAAGGGAGAAGCTTTATGTGACCAATAAATCAATTTCTTACCCCAGGGAAGAGCAACACGTATCCCCTGAATCCTTGGAGCACCCAAGAAAGCTGAGGAGGGGGAGAAGGAAAGGACAATCAGTTAATTATTCAACACATATTTTCTCTGTGCCTGAAAGAAACCGAAGGTGGGGTATGGATGTCTCCTCCACGCTGGGCTAAAACTTCTGAGTGAATATTTCCTTCTGGAGCCTGGCCTGCTCTTCAAAATGAAGGAAAACCTTCCTTGTTTCTCCAGGGATTTATTGTATCCACCCTCAGGCACGCAATACCAGACCAGGGAAAATGGTTTTCACATTTAAATTCTTGAGTGCAAGGGAGGAAAGTTTGGAATTTTAAAGCATCTGCACCCAAGTCTTATGTGGATTTCTAGCCTTGAGGGTCTGGGGGAGCTCATATTTCTGCTTATTGGAGAAGATGGAGCCTTGGCTGTTGCCACACTCTCATGAAAGCTTTTCATGGGCACCAGACATGCTGCGCCACCTTGTTCTGCGCTAGGGCCATTTTCTGGCCCACCTGAGTGCCAGGGACACATGCACATTATGGGGCTCTGAGGCTCACAGGCGCACTTTGAGACAGACCCTCCTGTGAGGGGGGAAATAAAAAAGTGGGTGATTTTCCCCTGAGGGTCTCTCACACTTGTAAAAAGGAAAAAGGCCCAGGCACCCTCGGCATCTCTTCTGAATCCCCCCCAGCCATGCTGCTAACCGTGGAAGGCAACAGCACTGTCTCTTTCAGTGTGACAGATGCCAGGCAAGGCAGGCAGGCCCGCTCCAGTGTTGGAAGGAGATTTGTTGTCCCACACCTCCGCCAGGAAAAGGAAGCCTCGAACGCAAAGGAAGGAGCTGAGGCTCGGCGGCGGCAGCAGCGGCGGCAAATCCTAGGAAGAGAGGCAGGAAGGAGCCAACTGTGGATCTGGCTGCGTGTCGTAAGCCCGCTGTTTCCAAAGCACCCAGCGGCACCCACGACGGCCTGAGGAGGCTGTTCTTGTGGCAGTCTAGCTATGTGCTTTCTGCCGCTCCCTCCCGGGCTCTCTAGATGGCAGGAGGAAAGTTTCCCGAGATGGTACAGGCAGAGGGAACTTGAGAGGTTCTAGGGGACCTTCTTTGGGCCAGTGATAAGTTTTCAGAGAGTGGAAGAATCGGAGCTCCACCATCCCTAGCCTAGACACGGTCAGGGAGGAGAAGCCAAGACCGGACACACTGGACAGGATGCTACAGCAAAGGGACTTGGGCATCCCTACTGATGAGCCGAAGCCTGGAGCCTGAATTTGAATTTGGATTCCAGCGTGCTCGCTTCATCTTTTTTCCTGGCAGTGTCTATCAATCTCCCAGAAATGTAACTTCTGAATTTTATATTGAAGCTTCTTGGGATACCCAATTCAGCAACCAGATAGAGAGTGTCTGCTGGATACTGAGATCTGCACTGGCCGAGAGATGATTGTCTATCCCTGTCTGTGCGTCTGGTTGCCTTTGTCCCCTTCTGCATGGCTTTTGGATTCTCCCTTTGCCTGGGAGATGATTACCTTTCTTTATCTGGCTTTCGATGCACATGAAACACCTTGGGAACATCCCCAGGTGCCCCATCATGATGTTGTCATGAGAAAGAGGAACCTGGGCTTGGGTGAAAGGGGAGATAAGCTCAGCTCCCCCTGCCTTTTCCATCCCTTCCTCCCTCTACTGTCTCTATTCTGGTTCTGAGTCATAGTTTAGAACCAAAACCTCAGTCTACTTTGTCGAGATTTTTTTTTCTTAATAACTTCTTGTTTGACCTAAGAAACAGACACATAAAGATATATATATATATATATATATATATGTACATATATATATATATGCACACACACACACACACACACAGATTTTTATTTTAATAGAGACAGACAGACAGGCAGACAGACAGACAGGAGATGGAAAGGTGGGAGGGGAAGGAAAGAAGGAAGAGAGTTTGCTGGAGTTTCCCACCAACCCCTGACTTTTGTATTTCCAGTTTGTAATTGTCAGCTCTAAATGAAGGCCCCATCGTTGCTCTGGTTACCTATGGCAACAGGATTTTGCACAGTGATTCTGGCCCTTTGCCTCATCTCTCCATGTTGGTGATTGTATGCCATGATAACCATTGATCCTAGTAGAAGGGCAGCAAGTCCAAAACCAGCAGGAACTTCAGCAAATTCTTAAGCAGCCTGACTCTGAAGATTGTCTAATCTCTTTAGGCAAATAAGTGTATTTGGCAAGGGGAGGAAGTGGAGAAAATGCAGGGAGAGTCAAGAAACCAAGGTGAATTTTCATTTTCATAAATGTTATTTTCCACTGATTTAAACATGAGCGCATGCTCTCTCTCACTATTATGTCTGACTATGTCATTGCTAATGATTTCTCCATTATAAAGTTGGCAACGTTTTTGGTCTCATCTCTGCAATAACATAGTTTTGAAGGTACTGCTGAAATTCACCTTCTTTCCTGACTCATCCTTGAAGAAAATAAAATAGTAGGTGGGAGTGAGTTTGCAAAGTCTTTTATGTCAGGCTAAAATCATCGTATCGTACTCTAGAGCCTAGAAACTCAACATGTTGGGGAACCACTGAAGGTCAAGGGACACAAAGTGAGAGAGTCTGAACTATGCCTCAGGCAGACTAGTTTTTGGAAAACCACTTGGGGAAAAAGTCATCTCCACTCCTTAAATCTCTTTCCTTAATATCTACTAATTTCTACAGCCCTTGGTAAAGGTCTTCTGACCTCTGTGTCTCCCCCACTTGATTAGGACTGCTGTCTACAAAGTGACCCATGATTCCGTAATTTGCCAAATTGAGTGATCTTTTCCCAGTTTTGAAACTTGGTCCTCTTGGTGCTCTTCTCTCTGGACCTTCATGATGTGGCTCTATCCTCCTTCTTCTCCCATGGGGCTGACCACTCTGTCTCAGTCTCCTTTATTCAATCTTCACCCCTATCCAACCCCTAATTGTAAGTATTCTCCAGGGCTTTGTCTTCAGATGTGTTTGTTTGTCTCTGTCTGTCTTTCTTTCTCTGACTCTACTTCATTCTGCTTTTATTTTTTAATATCTGTTTCTGTTTCTCTATTTCTTTCTCTTTGACTTTCCCCACTTCTGCCTGTCTCTCTCTGTCTCTGTCTCTGTCTCTCTCTCTCTCTCTCTCTCCATCTCTCATTAGCTTTTCTACCCCTTTCCTACTTTTCCTAACCCAGTTCTTTCTCACCCTTTAAACTCCAGGGTTTATAACTTCTCAGTCCTCAGTGACTCTTCACTTTCCCTTGGTTCACATATCCATTGTTTCCCAGTTTTGTCTCTTCTGCCTCCACTATCTCTTTGGCATCTGTTCTCTTCTTACCACTTATACAGCCACCACTGGCTCTCTGCACCTCTCCCTTGGATTCCTGTTGTTGCTGGCCTCATAATTTTAGTTATTACATTGCCTTCGAGGTGTTCTCCCACCTTTAGCCTTTCACTTATCTCTCAAATCCATCCTCTACACTGATTTTAAAAGGATGAACCCAATGCCCCGGTTCCACGTGATTCTCCTGCCCAAGACCCATTGGTGACTTTCCATGGCCTATTTAAAAAAAAATAGATCCTTCTCTGGTTGTCATTCACAGCCCTTGACAACCCAGTCCCAGTCTATCTTTGCATTAGCACTGAACTCTGCACTGGTCTTCCATCCTTCTCAGCAAGCTGGCCTCCATGCTTTGGCTTCTCCCTGGTGTTTTCCTGTCCTTGTACCTCCAAGGCTGGGCATTGTCTCCTTCCTCATCTCAGGCCCTTGGAGTCCCTGAACCCTTCCCAGCTCAACTCCCTGTCGCCTTCCTTGTCTCCCAACCACATCCCCTTGGGTTTTAGATGGCATTTTCCATAGGGGCGAGGCAAGGTGGCTTTTCCATTTTTATCTTTCACATCTATGGCCCAGTACATTGCCCCGAATGGACGCTTAGTAGATAATGGCCCTGTGTCCAAAGAGGAGCTCAGATATCCAGCTCTCTGTCTCTTCTCCCTTCCCTGGTTCTCCCTCTCTCCCGCTGGGCCGGCTGAAGCTTCCTTCGGGCCTCTTGTCACTCGGCTGTCTGAGGCTTCGTGCCTCACAGTTGTCAGGCTTCCCCCCTCCCCAGCCTTTTTTCTTCCTTCTTTTCTCCTTCAGGGAGTATCAATGTGAGAAAAAATATGATGGAGATTTGGGGGTGGGGAGTCCCTTTTTTGATGGTCATTTGGAGATGCTTCTTTACAAATCTACATCGAACTGGAAATCAATGTGGCGGAAGTTAGGCAGAAACCAACATCTCATGCCATATGCCAAGAGGAGCATATTTTATTTATGGATAGAGAAGTGATAAGCAAAATTGGAGGGGCAGTAAAGAAATAGGGCCCATCAGGAAAAGAGAATTGGGAAAAAATCCAGATGAGAGTATGGCAGATGTAGGGGTAGGAAAGCCATTTCTCCTCTTTCAGCCTCAATTTCCTCCTGGAAAACCAGTTTTGTTGTTGTTGTTGTTGTTGTTTTTTGGCCTTTGTTTCTGTCTTAGAATTGTTACTAAGTGTTGATTCCAAGGCTTAGGAGCAGTAAGGGCTAGGCTATTGGGGTGAAGTGACTTGTCCAGGGTCACACAGCTAGGAAGTGTCTGAGGCCCGATTTTGAACCCAGGTCTGGCCCTTTTATCCTCTGAGCCCCCTGGCTGCTCTGGAAAGCTATCTTTGATGTTATGGCTAGTCCTGCACTCCTGCCCATCACGAACATTCTGTGATGCATCATCTGAAAAGGGAAAATGTCACCCCTTTAGAGGCAACTTCCTTTGGCTCAGACCCTGCTTTCTTCTTGGTCTTTTCATCCTCAGTGTTAAGCAGAGTGCGTGGCGGCAGTGTTTGCTGAATTAAATTAAAGGTCTGTGGTTTAGATAAACATCAGAAGATGGACTCGAGACAGAGACCCAAACTGTGTCCTATTGAGCCTTTTCCCCTGGAAACATGGAGAGAAGCTGACACTGAATTTTCAGCCCTGCCCCTAATTCTGGCTGTGGCAGGAACCAGCAGGCTGCCAGCTGAGGTCTTGGCAGGGGGGGAGGGCGGGATCAGGGGCCCTCCCCAGGGAATGATGAGGGAGGACCCTTAGGGGCCGGTGCTTTGGGGAGACTAGAAACAATCTTCTCCTTCGGCATCTCTGGAGACCTTGTCTCTGACCTTGATTTACACCTTCCACCCCATCTGAATCCTGGTTCTTCCTCTGACCCCCTGGGTCACCCCCAAGGGGCACACTTAAGGCTGAAGCCTCCGTCCTCTTCAGAGGGAGGCAGGCAGTCCCTAAATGCTGAGAGATGCCTCCGACATACGGGGCACTGCACTGAGGGCACGGTGTGCCCCCGAAGGCCGTGGCCAGGCCAGGTGCTTGGAGGCAGGGAGAGGAAACAATAATCAATAACTAGATAACTCCCCCTTCCCCCCCCCTCAGAGCGTTTAACCCCGACGGAGGCCTGGTTTCTCCCTCCTTGTCCTCGCCAGTCCTAATTGCCTACCCAGCAGCAGGGCCTCTCATTCCGCTCTGCATCTTCCTGGACCAATTAGCAGGATGAGTTCATTCTGTTCTCAGGGAGACGGGCAGCAGCGTTTTCAGCTGCCACTCAGATCCTGGGGGAGCATTTGTGACAGGCCTGCATGGCGGGTGTTTGTCTGTCGGCTCCTGTTGGCCTCTCCCCGATGCCCTCCATCTGTTGAGTCATCCAGTTCCTCCGACTCTCTTCCCCTCCTGTTCTTCCATTCTCTCCCACCTGAAAAGCCTGATGTTGTCCGAGGGCTGCTCCGTGATGGCCTGGCCTGAAATGGCCCTCCTCACTGCCCTCCCTCCTGTCCTGAGATGGGCTGCAGGGATGACTCATTCCAGGGAAAGGACTTCTTCCTTCCTAGGGACGGGCTTTGTTCTAGGGAGCCGCAGGCTTCTTCCAAACCTTAATGCCCCATCGTGAATGGCTGAAAGGAAGAAATCCCAGAGAGCCAGGCAAAGGCGGAGGCCAGGGGCGGCTCAGGAACCTGGAGTCCTAGCACCCGTGCTGCCCCTCATCTCGTCCCCTGGCCTGGAGGAAGCCGGAGAGCCCACCCCCCAGACCCACAGGCACACCCCATCCATGGGCAGCACCGCGCTGTCATTGACCGAAAATAGAGAATGCCGGAAAAGAAGGGTTGTGAGAGGAATGAGCTCATATGGCCCGGCCCCAGAGCAGCAAGGATTCTCAGGCCCAAAGGAGTAGATGAAATAGGGATCCAGAGAGAGCTGCTCGTGGTTCTGGAGAGCTTCAGTAGCCGGGGGTGCCACAGCCGATCAGCACCAGGCGTGGCCCCCGGCTGTCACTTGAAAGGGCACTCACCACTTCGACCTCAGTGACCTTGAAAGGATGCTCGCCACTTCGACCTCAGTGTCCTTAACGACCTTGAAAGGACGCTCACCAGTTCGACCTCAGAGGCCTCACGCTCACACCTGGGCTCCCGCCACCTTGATGATGAGCCTCGTGTGCTAAATTGGAGGCAATTCCTCATGAAATGCCTCCAAGGAGCAAAATAGCCATCTGAGTGATGGGTATTTGGGCCGAGCTCCCTCTGCTCCTTCTGGCCCTCAGCCTGGGGTAGGGGGGCTGCAGCTGGGAAGGGAGAAGCATCTCTCTCATCGTCATTTCTGTTTATTTTCTTTTTGCAGTTGGAAATTGGATATTGAAATAATTCATGAGCCTTTTTGCTATAATGTCATCAGGCCTGTGTGAGAACAGCGCTGTGCTGCCAATGGATGGGGGTGCGTGTGTGTGTCCAGAAAGGGGGCAGGTCCGGCACCCAGAGAGAGCAGAACCCGGTGCAAAACCTATTTCCATATTGTTCACTGTTGTAAGAAAACTACTCATATAAAATCAACACTGTGGAATAAAACCCCAAATAATCTAAAGTGGAAAATAGTCTGCTTCAATCTTCATTTTGACTCCAACACTTCTTTCTCTGGAGGTGAATAGCGTTCTTTGTCAAAAGTCCTTCAGAATTGGCCTGGATCCTTGTATTGTTGGGAGTAGCTAAGATTTTCACATTTGATCATCCAACAATATTGCTGTTACTGTGTACACTGTCCTTCTGGTTCTGCATCAGTTCATGGAGGTCTTTCTAGCTCTTTCCGAAATTGTCCCATTCATCGTTTCTTACAGCACAATAGTATTCCGTCATCATCACGTACCGCGATTTGCTCAGCCATTCCCCAATGAATGGACATCCCTTCAATTTCCAGTTTTCTGCCATAACAAAATGAGGCTGCTGTAAATATTTTTGTGCAAGTAGGTCCTTTCCTTTTTTTCTTTTGTTGCATCTCTTTGGGATACAGACCTAGTGCTGTCATTACTGGATCAAAGGTTATGCACAATTTTATAGTCCTTTAGACATTGTTCTAAATTACCCTACCGAATGTTTGGATCTGTTCACAACTCCACCAACAATGCATTAATGTCCCAATTTTGCTATGTCTCTAACAACATTCACAACTTTCCCTTACTGTCAAAATGGCCAATCTGATAGGTGTGAAGTGGTACATCAGAGTTGTTTTAATTAGCATTTCTTTAATCATGACTGATTTAGAACATTTTTTTCCTGTGATAATTTATTTTGTTGATTTCTTCTGAAAACTGCTTATTCATATCCTTAGACTGTTGGGGAATGACTTGTCTTCTCATATATATTTGAGAAATGAGACCTTATCAGAGAAATTTGTTACACATTTTTCCAAGTTTATTGTTTCCCTTCTAATCTTGGTTATATTGATTTTGTTTGTAGAAAACTTTTAAAAAATTGAATATAGTCAAAATTATTAATTTTACATCTTGTAATGTTTTCTGTCACTTGTTTGGTCATAAATTCTTCACTTCTCCAGAGATCTGACAGGTAAACAATTCTTTGCTCCCCTAATTTACTTATAGTATTACCCTTTATGTCTAAATTATATACCCATTTTGACCTTAGTCTAGGGTGGGAGATAGGAGTCTATACCTACTTTCTGCCATACTGTTTTCCAGTTTTCTCAGTTGTTTTGTTAAATAGTGAGTTTTTGTCCTAAAAGCTGAGATATTTGGATTTCTCAAACACTAGGTTGCTATGGTCATTTGCCCCTAACCTATACCATTGATCCATCATTCTATCTCTTAGCCAATACCAGATCATTTTGATGACTACTGCTTTATAGGGCAGTTTGAGATCTGGTACTAACTACTAGGCAACCTTCCTTCTTATATTTTTCCTTAATTCTCTTGATATTATTGGTCTTTGAAATGAATTTTATTATTTTTTTCTAGTTCTAGGAAGTAATTTTTTTGGTAATTTGTTTGGCAGGGCACTTCATAAGTAAATTTTAAGTAGGATTGCATTTTTATTATATTACCTCAGTCTACCCAGTTATTATTTTTCTGGTTCTTTCAATCTGACTTTATTTGTATGAAAAGTATTTTGTAATTGTGTTCATATAATTCCTGTGTTTGTCTTGGCAAGAAGATTCCCAAGTATTTTATATTGTCTAGAGTAATTTCTCTTTCTATCTCTAGCTGCTGAACTTTGTTGGAAATATAGAGATACGTTGATGATTTCTGTGGTTTATTTTGTATCCTGCAAATTTGCTTATGTTATTATTTCAACTAGTTTTTTAATTGATTCTCTAGGATTCTCTATGTATATCATCATGTCATCCACAATGATTGATAGTTTAGCTTCCTCATCAACTGCTTTAACTCTTTTTCCTTTTTTATTTCTTTAGTACAATATTAAATAATAGCGGTGATCCTGGGCATCCTTTTGCTTCTCCACTGATTTTATTGGGAAGGCTTCTAGCTTACCCCAGTTGAAGGTTGATATTTGCCAATGGTTTTAGAGAGATATTGGTTATCATTTTAAGGAAAGGCCTTTTTCCCTTGCTTTCTAGTGTTTTAAAAACGTGGTGTATTTTGTTGAAGGCTTTTTCTGCATCTATTGAGATCATTATGTGATTTCTGTTAGTTTTGTTATTCGTATGCTCAGTTATGCAAATAGTTTTCCTACTTTTAAATTAGCTTTGCATTCCTGGTATAAATCCCACCTGGCTATAGTGAAAGACCCTCGTGATATATTAGTGTAGTCTCTTTGCTAGTATTTTATTTAAAATTTTTATATCGATATTCATTAAGGAAATCTGTATGTAAATTTCATTCTCTGCCTATATTCTTCACTGATATCTGGGTAATGTTGAGAAAATATGGGAAAGGCTCTCAGCATCTCAGGTGCATCCAATGTGGACCTGAAGGATAACATGAGCCAAAGTGTCTCGGGTTGGGTACTCCTAGATGGCTCGTGATAGCCATCACTGGATGGACTAAGCACATTGATGAGATTCCTTGTTCCTTTGAAATACTTTTATTTGATGGCAAAAGAGAGAAACCAGAAAAGAATGTAATGAATTACTATTGGAAAAGGGATCACGTGAGAGAAGCATAAGTTTATTTAAGAAGGTCAAGATTCATCCTCTACAAAAAGGAAGTAGACAGCAGGCCATTTGACACTACAAGTATCTAGTCAACAGCAGTGTGTTCTGGCCAAACATTGTCTGAAGCCATGAATGGGGGGGAAGAAAAGGTGTAGATGAAGTCATGTGAAGTGTCTCGTTTTGTGATAGTCATTCACCTCTTTGTCTGGCATGCATGTGGAGTTGGAACATCTGGCAGAGAAAATGATGGGAGGGGAAGGGTCAGGGTGATGACCAGCCTCAAGACTCCAGGTGAAACCAAAGAGATCAAGGCTCATACCAAGCATGAAGGCTACTAAGCAATCAGAAAACAGACCTTGACTTAGCAAAAGAAAAAGAGAATAAGTGGCTGTTACCAAGGAGGCCTGGCTCTATTCTCTAGAGGCCACATCTGCTCCTACCAGCCATTTCAGGGAGAAACAATCCAGGAGAAAATAAGAGCAAAGGCTGCTGTGTGGACCTGAGCTTCCACCTCAGGACCTTATGGGTAACATATAAAGAGGGATGACAGCTTCCTATGCTCGGCAGATAAAGAGGCAATTAGCCCTTCTCTGGGACTCATGTTTTTATTCTTAAATGGAGAGATTGGAGTAGATCATTCCTAATCCCTTCTGACCTTTGAATTCTCTGATTTCGAAAGTCTTCTATGTCTCATCAAAGGAATATATATAACATTCTAGGCATACCTCCAGAGTATCCTGGAGTCACTCGTCCCATCTTTATCTTTTCAATACATGGTTTCATCCATTGACTAAAAATAATATTAAGAAGACTCTTTCTACTGTGACTCAGGATTTAGTTTATTCTTTAACTTAAGTCAAGAAATGATTTAACAATTTTTTCTAGAGCATCCATCCATGACACTGCAGTGTTCGTACCATGGAGGTCACAGAGATGCATGTCAGAAATTCATTTCCTTCAACAGAATAATAATTTACATTGCTGATGTTGACCCAGAAATAGCAAACAAGAAAGTGTGACCTAGAATTCAGTGCTCATCCCATGATGAAATGATACCATGGATGGTTTTCCATGTCTTTTACTGGTGATAAAATTTGACCAAATCATTATTCAGCCTCCCTCTAGAAATAGACCAAAGGTAGGACTAGGGCTTGTTTATAAGAAAGAGAAAAATGTAGACTTTGGGAATTGGACAGGACCTTGGTGGTCCCCTAGACTGACCCTTATATGAACAAAGCTCTCCTCTATGACACACCTGACTGATGATCACCCACCCTCTTCTTGTGTGAGAAAAACTTATGAATTCCTAGCTGCCCATACTACTCTTGGATAGCTTAGATGGGAAGATATTTTGGTGACCCCTGATCCTACTTCTGCCCTCTGGGTCAAGCCATCTCAACATCTCAACCCTGTTCCATAAGGAAGATATGATTCTTGAAGAAATCTCTCATATTCTCCCTGTGTCTTCTTTTCTCTTGGGATGGGGGGGGGGGGGATGGAACCCGGACCATCTGGGGCCTCAAGCCGGTGCCCAAGCTTCATTAGCACCCTCCTCACAGAGTCACCGAATCTGAGAATTGGAAGAAGCCTCGCCAGCCATCTGGTCCAACCCATAGTGAGAAGGGAAACCCCACGAGGATGTATCAGAGAAGTAGTTACATGACTTTTTCTGGAGAATATCTAAAGAGGTTGCCCTCCCAAGTGACAAGAGAAAGGTACTGGGGAGGCAGAGAACCTTGACTATAATCCAACCTTTTGTGTTTTCTGTTGTCACCTTACTCAGTCATTTGACTTTCTTTATTATCAGCTTTCTCATTTATAAAATGAAGGGATTAGACTCAATGTCTCATGAGTTCCTTTCCATCTCCATCCCAGGATCCTATGAGTCTATTCTCAATATAGCCCACCCCATCTTTGGGGAGAATTGGGAATAATTCTTAATTATTAGGAAGTGACTGAGCTACATTTTCACTCTTTGCAGCTTCAATCTATTTTCCTTGTTTTGTCCCCTGGGACCAAATAGGCCAATTCTGATTCCTTCTTCCACAGCCAACAAAGATAACTAATTAGCATGCCTGACCTCAGTGTTCTAGCCTTCTGCTTGTTGTTGCTAAACATATACATAAAGGAAGGAGCACTATTCTCAAAGGCAGAGGCCCTGGATTCAAATTCTAGCTCTCCTACATATGCTCAGTCACTTTGACCAAATCACATAATCTCTCTCTCTCTCTCTCTCTCTCTCTCTCTCTCTCTCTCTCTCT